>NC_134876.1:66729308-66789308 GCF_041734735.1 Babylonia areolata
CTTGCAAGATCTCGAATGACCAAAAATAACAACAAAACAGATACAGAAAAAAGAAGAAAAAGAAGAAGAAAAACAAAAACAAAAAACAAAAAAAGAAAAAAGAAAAAAAAGAGAAAGATGAAGAAGTGAGAAGTAAACTACCCTCCAGGGTGTTGGTGGAGGAGACTACAACCGATGTCGGCTGTATAAGCCACAATGCTAACCTTTTCGAAATACTAAAATATTGCATGTTTTGCCCGTAGTTGATTGAAGTGGACCCACAGTACATTCTGACTAAAGACTCTCAATCTCTATCACTCTCTCTCTCTTGCTCAAATTGTCCCGTCTCTCTCTCTGTTTCTGTGTCTGTACCTGTCTCGCTCTCTCTGTGTCTCTCAGCGTATCTGTCTCTGCCTCTGTCTGTTTCTCTTTCTCCCCGTGTCTCAATTTGTCTCTGCCTCTGTCTCTTTCTCTCTGTGTCTCTATCTGTCTTTGACTCTGCATCTGCTTCTCTCTCTCTCTCTCTCTCTCTCTCTCTCTCTGTGTGTGTGTGTGTGTGTGTGTGTGTGTGTGTGTGTGTGTGTGCAATAGATAATTTCCCACCAAACAGCAGATAGTCATTTATAAAACTGAAATAGCAAAGCCACACACCAAGCTTTTCACAGCAAGTCTCTACTTTTTCTGGATGATCTTTACCAGATACTCCAAGAAAGTTACAATTCACACTTTCTTCATGAAAATGAACATAAAATATTTGATGTTTATATAATCGAGTAAACGTCAAATGGAAAAGGTAGTTGATATCCTAATGCCCTATGTGTCTCCCTATCTTCAGTTCGTATGCGTCTTATGTGTCTCTGTATTTCTGTCTTTTTTCTGCGTCTATCTGTATCTTTCTGTCTCTCTATGTCTCTTTCTCTCCCTTCTATTCAACCCTACCCCCCTCTCTCTCTTTCTTCCCCCCCCTCCTCCTCCTTTCTTTAACATTCAAATCTTCGTTTTGAAGTTTACTTATAGGATTTTTAAAGAATGGGTGTAAACTCCGTTTTTGATTAAGAAAAAACAAACAAACAAAAAACCCCAACCAAACAAAAAACAAAACAAAAACAAACCCAAACAAACTATTTCTTATTAAATGTATTTCATGTTCTTTTTTTTTCTACTCGCCGTTTTTTCATTGTCCTTTTGTAGATGGGGCAGCATGTAAGAAAACCGCACAAGATTTCTTCTTTTGTCGTGTCTTCCCTCTATCTCGGTCTCTCTGTTACTATTTGTCTTCCTCTCTCTCTCTCTATCTCCCTCTCTTTCTCTCTCTCTCTCTCTGTGTGTGTGTGTGTGTGTGTGTGTGTGTGTGTGTGTGTGTGTGTGTGTGTGTGAGAGAGAGAGAGAGAGAGAGAGAGAGAGAGAGGGAATCATGAATGAATAGATGACTTATTCATGTAAGGCCAGTGCCTCAAGAATGGGGTACACGGAATTCAACAGTGCAGTAACTTGACTGCATTTGAATAATAAACATTAATGAGCTCAGTAGATCATGACTCATTAATAACAATAGACCACAACTGAAATGTTTTGCCTAGATAAATTGGAAAAAAAAAAAATTCTCGGTACTTTTGTTCTGGGAAGCCATTGATAAAGTCAATCGCAACTGATAAGGATTTCTGTTCAGCTTCGGTATAAGTGGAATATATCGTGCTCTCAGCTTGGTCAATGCTGGAGCTGGAAAACATGAAACAAAATATCATTTTCATTTACAATTTTACATAATGGACAAAGGGGAGAGAGAGAGAGAGAGAGAGAGAGAGAGAGAGAGAATGCCGCAGATGAACTGGCAACTGTCCTGACCAAGCTGTTTTAGCTATCGCTGGACTCAGGACAAGTCCTGACTGGCGCCAAGCTTGGGGAGAGAGAGAGAGAGAGAGAGAGAGAGAGAGAGAGTCCAAACAAACAAGAGCACGCTGTCATAGAGTACACAAAGGTACGAGGTGACCCGTCCTGTGTGAAAGGTCTATGACATCCGAACTGGTCCCTTGATTGGCACCCACCTTTAAACAACTCGTCACTTTCATCCCTGACGTCACTGGGATCTGTCATATGTGACACGATTTTGTACTGTCAGCTTTTAACTCGCACGCGCGGTCACATACAAACATGCACGCACACATGTGCACACACGCACACACACACACACGCACGCACACACGCACACACACACACACACACACTCTCTAAAGTGATTAAATGAGAGCAACTTCCGTCCAGAAAGCGAGAGGGCGTAGGTTTGATGCAAGGAAGGTGTATTTTATCATTCATCCATCGTCTACTCTCCCCTGTTCGCCATAGACCCTGTTATCTCTCATTTCCTGTAGACGCCCCTTTCTCCCCGTTCCCATAGATCCTCCCATGACTTCATTCCCGTAGATCATGCTCTCTCTCTCTCGTTTCCATAGATCACACTCTTTTCTCCATAGACTCTGCTCTCTTCTTGTCCCGATAGACAATGCTTTCTCCCTGTCCACACAGATCCTGCTTTCTCCCCGCTCCCATAGTTATCGTAGACCTCCTCTCTCCCAGTTCTCATAGACCCCCTCCTCTCTCCCAGTTCTCATAGACCTCCTCTCTCCCGGTTTTCATAGACTCTGCTTTCTCCCCATTTTCATATATCCTGTACCTCCATCCCCGTTCCCGTGTATCCTCTTCGATTTCCACTCCCATATACCCTGCTCTCTTTCCGTCCCCAATGATCCCACTCTTTCCCGTTTCCATAGAATCTCCTCTCTCCCAGTTCTCATAGGCCTTGCTCTCTCCCCGTTCTTACAGCCCCTCCTCTCTCTCCGTCCCTATAGACCCCGACAGACCCTCCTCTCTCCCCCGACAGACCCTCCTCTCTCCCCGTCCCTATAGACCCCGACAGACCCTCCTCTCTCCCCGTCCCTATAGACCCCGACAGACCCTCCTCTCTCCCCGTCCCTACAGACCCCGACAGACCCTCCTCTCTCCCCGTCCCTACAGACCCCGACAGACCCTCCTCTCTCCCCGTCTCTATAGACCCTCCTCTCTCCCCGTACCTACAGACCCCAACAGACCCTCCTCTCTCCCCGTACCTACAGACCCTTACAGACCCTCCTCTCTCCCCATCCCTACAGACCCTTCTCTCCCCGTTTCCACAGACCCTCCTGTCTCCCCCTACAGACCCTCCTCTCCCCGTTCCTACAGACCATCCCCGTCCCTACAGACCCCAACAGACCCTCCTCCCCGTTCCTACAGACCCTCCTCTCTCCCCCTACAGACCCTCCTCTCTCCCCGTACCTACAGACCCCAACAGACCCTCCTCTCTCCCCTACAGACCCTCCTCTCTTCCCGTACCTACAGACCCCCCTCTCTGCCCGTCACTACAGACCCCAACAGACTCTCTCCTCTCCCCGTACCTACAGACCCCAACAGACCCTCTTCTTTCCCCTACAGACCCTCCTCTCTTCCCGTACCTACAGACCCCCCTCTCTGCCCGTCACTACAGACCCCAACAGACTCTCTCCTCTCCCCGTACCTACAGACCCCAACAGACCCTCTTCTTTCCCCGTCACTACAGACCCCAACAGACTCTCTCCTCTCCCCGTACCTACAGACCCCAACAGACCCTCTTCTTTCCCCGTCACTACAGACCCCAACAGACTCTCTCCTCTCCCCGTACCTACAGACCCCAACAGACCCTCTTCTCTCCCCATCCCTACAGACCCCGACAAACCCTCCTCCCCGTTCCTACAGACCCTCCTCTCTCCCCCTACAGACCCTCCTCTCTCCCCTACAGACCCTCCTCTCTTCCCGTACCTACAGACCCCCCTCTCTCCCCGTCACTACAGACCCCAACAGACTCTCTCCTCTCCCCGTACCTACAGACCCCAACAGACCCTCTTCTCTCCCCGTACCTACAGACCTTGACAAACCCTCCTCCCCGTCCCTACAGACCCTCCTCTCTTCCCGTACCTACAGACCCCCCTCTCTCCCCGTCACTACAGACCCCAACAGACCCTCTTCTCTCCCCATCCCTACAGACCTTGACAAACCCTCCTCCCCGTCCCTACAGACCCTCCTCTCTTCCCGTACCTACAGACCCCCCTCTCTCCCCGTCACTACAGACCCCAACAGACCCTCTCCTCTCCCCGTACCTACAGACCCCCCTCTCTCCCCGTCACTACAGACCCCAACAGACCCTCTCCTCTCCCCGTACCTACAGACCCTCCTCTCTCCCCATCCCTACAGACCTTGACAAACCCTTCTCCCCGTCCCTACAGACTCTCCTCTCTCCCCGTCCTTACAGACCCCAACAGACCCTCCTCTCTCCCCATCCCTACAGACCCTCCTCTCCCCGTCCCTACAGACACTCCCCTCTCTCTATCTCTACAGACCTCTACAGACCCTCCACGTACCTACAGACCCGTACAGATCCTCCTCTCCCCATCCCTACAGACCCCTACAGACTCTCCTGTCCTCGTCCCTACAGACCCCTACAGATCACCCTGTCCCCGTACCTACAGACCCTCCTCTCTCCCCATCCCTACAGACCCTCCTCTCTCCCCGTCCCTACAGACCCTCCTCTCTCCCTCCTCTCTCCCCGTCCCTACAGACCCTCCTCTCTCCCCGTCCCTACAGACCCTCCTCTCTTCCTCCTCTCTCCCCGTCCCTACAGACCCTCCTCTCTTCCTCCTCTCTCCCCGTCCCTACAGACCCTCCTCTCTCCCCGTCCCTACAGACCCTCCTTTCTCCCTCCTCTCTCCCCGTCCCTACAGACCCTCCTCTCTCCCCGTCCCTACAGACCCTCCTCTCTCCCTCCTCTCTCCCCATCCCTACAGACCCTCCTCTCTCCCCATCCCTACAGACCATCCTCTCTCCCCGTCCCTACAGACCCTCCTTTCTCCCTCCTCTCTCCCCGTCCCTACAGACCCTCCTCTCTCCCCGTCCCTACAGACCCTCCCTCCCTCCTTTCTCCCCGTCCCTACAGACCCTCCTCTCCCCCCGTCCCTACAGACCCTCCTTTCTCCCCGTCCCAATAGACCTTTCTCCCCGTCCCTACAGACCGTCCTCTCTCCCCGTTCTCATAGACCATCTCCCCTCGTTTCTACAGACCATTCTCTTTTTCCCCAACACCCATATACCCTGCCCTACCCATTCCTACACTGATCTCTCCCTGTTTCCAAAGATCGCCCATTTGTCCTGTCTTCACGGACCATTACTATTTTCCCCTTTTCTGTTGAGGTCCGCTCATGCTGTTGAAAACCCCACGACACCTTTCCCCCTTTCCTTCATTCCATGACCATAGTCCCTCCTCGATTCCCGTTCCCACACACCATCACCTCTACCTGTTGTCATAGACTTTTCTCTGTTCTCTGCAAAAGTCCCACCCCACCCTCCTAGGTCTATTAAAAACAGTCCCCTTTTACTACCACTGGAATTGAAAGCACCAGTCCTGCTACTGTTCCCCAACCCCATCCATAGCAAGCGTATGGTGAACAAATCAGAATTTTGCCAGGGTCCACTGTCTTGTTTTACTTGCACTAAGTTGAATCACTACCTCATCTGAAAGACTAGTACCCAAACCATCACTCGACATCTGCTGAAGGGGTGGGGGATGTGTGGAAAGTTGGTGAGGGGGGATCTTAGTCATGTGTGTGTGTGTGTGTGAGTGTGTGTGTGTGTGTGTGTGTGTATGTGTGTGTGTGTGAGGTAGACAAAAGAGCGGGGACTGGTGCTGGGGGAAGGGTGCGTTGGGACAGAACATAATTATGTGGAGGGGTGGGTGGGTTCTTTTTTTGCTGTTGTGTGCATCTTTCAGTCATGGCTTGCAAATAGTGACATGCATGACAAAACAAACTTAATCCACCAATCAGTGTGTTCCAAGCGTCACAGCATGCAAATGAGCGATGTCTCTTCTTTTAACTTTTTTTCCCGTGTGAAGAGGACAGAGCGCGTGGTTTGGCGAGAATATAAAGCAGACGACGGCCACAGTCGTTCAGCAGCCGGCTCATCAGGACAACAGTTGGCTTACGGTTACGGTGACGGCTTCTGCGTTTGGATTTGTGCATACAGATCCACCACCATGAGGTTTATCCTGCTGGCTCTCTTCGTTGGCCTGGCCGGTGAGTGTTCTTTTTGTTTTTCTCCAAACAAACGGTTTTGTGTCACGTTGAAGAGAGTGTGTATGCTCACTAAGGCTTCCCCAAATCAGAGCTTTCGCTTACTCATAATCGAATTTCGCACGGGATCTTGGTGCTAAAGGACGAAGAAGAAGCTTGATACCCTCGGATTCATTGTAGCTCGGTTTCTTCCCAATTTTTATTTATTTCTTTAACATTCTGTCTTAAAGACCCCCCTCCCCCAAAACAACATCAAACAAAACAACCCATTCCCCAAACCGATTCCGAAAGCATCCGTTACGTTATGAAAATAAATAGAGCTTGTCATATTCATTGACTTATGATTTACATTCAGTACAGTGTTTTTAAAAGTTTTTTTCATCTCCATTTCATGATAATGCAATTTGAAAAAAAAAAGTGAACATGGGACTTTACCAGTAAACACATGTTTAAGCGACATTGATAACATATATGTATAAATGTTAACAGCATGAATATATTAAGTTTTGTACATTTAACACATGCATCTTCGCTTGCTCGCTCTATCCGAGTAAAGATGTGTGAATCAACTATATTGGTTAAAACACACGGCAGTAAAATTGTTTCAGTGCAGAAAATGCAGTTGACCAAAATTAACAAAATATTTAATGGCACCACTCCAGTAGCCCGCAGTTGTGAATAAAAAGAAGTGAGGAAATATCAAATTAATCAGAAACATTGAATTATATCAAACATTTTATAATGGACGTATCTATATGCAAACAAAAATAGATTTGCATGGCATGAGTTCACACAGACACACACACACACACAGACACAGACACACAGACACACACACAGACACACACACACACACGCACACACACAAATGTTGTCTATTGTTATGTGAATAGTCAATGTTTTCATCCAATGTTTTAACAAACTTTTGTTTGATCTACAGCCGGTGGACCAGGCCTCGATGAAGAGAGTAAGTATTACCCTTCTTATGTTATGGTTTAAACATATCAAGAAGCCAGACAAAATACCCTTCTTATTTTATGTGGTGGATGTGTGTGTGTGTGTGTGTGTGTGTGTGTGCGTGCGTGCGTGCGTGCGTGTGTGTGTGTGTGTGTGTGTGTGTGTGTGTGATTGTAACTATTTGACTGATTAACGAAAAGCATAAGACTACCTGAGATATGGGTAGGCAGGAGGGTAGATAAAAGGTAGGTAGATAGATAGGTGGATAGATAGCAAAGGCAGCGGAGTCATGTGGACAGACAGAAGAAAAGAAAAAGAAAGAAAGAAAGAAAGAAAGAAAAAAACCCTACACATCACATTGTTTGGACTGCATTCAGTGAAGACTTTAATAAGAAAAACAAAAGAGGCAAGGCCTTCAAGACTCACTTGTGATACACTTAAAAAAAAAATCCAAGCTTTTTATGTATTGAGTATAATTTCAAAATGTAATGTTAAAGATGAGAAAGATCAGTTTAAAGCAAATTAAGTCCCCTAGCATTAATTACAGAGTAATTTTCCTTTTATACTACCTGCACCAAAACGTTTGCAAAATAAATAAAACTTCCATGCTTAGCAAAAGAAGTTCCTGTTTGAACAAAAAATGATAATAATGACTGCTCTTGTTGTTGGGTCAGAATATCAGATCAAAGTGCCAAGTTTAGAGAATACAAAAAATATAAATATAACAGTAAATGCAGTTTGCATATAATTAGGCTTCATTTTTTATTTTTTTTGTGCCCATCCCAGAGGTGCAATATTGTTTTAAACAAGATGACTAGAAAGAACTGAATTTTTCCTATTTTTATGCCAAATTTGGTGTCAACTGACAAAGTATTTGCAGAGAAAATGTCAATGTTAAAGTTTACCACGGACACACACACACACACACACACACACACACACACACACACACACACACAGACAACCGAACACCGGGTTAAAACATAGACTCACTTTGTTTACACAAGTGAGTCAATAAAATGAAATGAAAATAAAAGGCTGCCGCTCTTCCTGCTGTCAGTATTGCTGCTGTAACCACTACTGTTTGTGTTACTGATAGTGGTTTTGCTTTAGTTAATACTTCCGCTGTTGTTTGTTCTGCTAATACTGTTACTGTTGCTGCTGCTGTTGTTGGATCAAAGATCTTTCACTGTGCACTATCACCGCACAACCACAACAGGTGAAGCTACTGCCGATAAAACTACAACTTACTGATTGAAATTATTGCTGTTGTTGAACAAGGACAGCAACTACGTCTTCTACTATTACTTTTAGTGTTGTTGTTGTTGTTGTTGTCAATGCTGCTAGCACTACGTTCTAACCACCACCACAACTACCACACCTGCTGAGATAATTTCAAAAACAATCACAAACTCCATGTTCACCAGCATCGAGTATCACCAGTGTTACTATTGTTGCAACTTCTGCTGCTTCTTCACTTTCGCAACAAATTCAGAACGACAAACACCACCACCACCCGACACAACCCCTAAGATGAGGTTTTGCATGACTCTGTGTGTGTGTGTGTGTGTGTGTGTGTGTGTGCCCCCCTCCCCTGTTTACACCGTGTGTGCAGCCTTCCGGCCCAAGCGGCAGTACAGGTACCGGTACGATGCGCAACTGGTGACTGGAGCACCGCAGAGCTCCAAGTTGACCAGTGGCCTTCGGCTGACCGCTGACCTCGTGCTGCGCATGGATAAAGGCAACAACTTGCTGGCCCAGGTAAATGCACTACCATGCATTTAGCCGGTGCACGTGAAAGAACCCACGGCAACAAAAGGGTTGTCCTTGGCAAAATTCTGTAGAAAAATCCACTTCGATAGGAAAACAAATGAAATTACAGGCAGAAAAGAATACAACAAAAAATGGGTGGCGCTGTCATTGTAGCGATACGCTCTCCCAGGGGAGAGTAGCCCGAATTTCACGCAGAGAACTCTGTTGTGACGAAAAGAGTAATACAATACAAAACAATACAATCTTGGTCTGTGATTAGTATAATACCGAAATGGTCTCTTTGCGGTCGGTTGGACCTCTGACTGGTACAACAGCAACCATGACAGTAACAACAGGATAAACAAGATTGATGACGATTATGAATTCGATAGACTTTGATAGACTTTAATATTTAGTACAGCCCCGAAATGGTCTCTTTGCGGGGCCGCTAGCTACATGATCTGTGACTGGTACAAAAACAGCCACCATTGCGACGGTGTTGACAGTAACGACAAGAAGACAAACAAGAATGATGACGATGATCAGTTCTATACACTTTGAGTTGTAAATGCCGCAATAGATTCTACCCTCAGGCTGAATGCACCAGGATGCAGACTGCCGAAAAGGTAACGGACCAGTCATCTTATGAAACGAAATGTTTTATTACGAAAACGAAACAAATTGTGAAAATTCTGTCAATATCAATAACAGAACGAATGCCGCTTTGACTTATTACTAATGATAAAAATTGCGTTTGTGTGTGTGTGTGTGTGTGTGTGTGTGTGTGCGCGCGTGCGTGCTCGCGTGTGTTTGTGTGTGTGTGTGACTGACAGCTGGAGAAGGTGAACATAGCCAAGGCGGACAAGTTCGTGGAGGACCACACGGCCATGTTCAACTTGCAGCCACAGGACACGCTGCTGAACGGCATCGAGGCAGACATCCAGCGGGTCATGATTCCCGAGCTCCGCAAACCCTTCTCCTTCAGGTCGGCCTGTCTGTCCATTTGTCTGTCTGTCTGCCCCTCTTGTCTGTCTGTTCTTCTGTGTGTCTGTCTCTCTTTTCTGTCTATTCCTATGTGTGTGTGTGTGTGTGTGTGTGTGTGTGTGTGTGTGTGCCCCTCTTGTCTGTCTCTTCTTCTGTGTGTATGTCTGTTGTCTGTCTGTCTGCCCCTTATGTCTGTCCATTCATCTGTGCGTCTGTCTTGTCTGTCTATTCTTCTGTGTGTCTGTCTGTCTGCCCCTCTTGTCTATTTTCAGTGTGTCTGCCCGTTGTCTATCTGCCCCTCTTGCCTGTCTATTCTTCTGTGTGTGTGTGTGTGTGTGTGTGTGTGTGTGTGTGTGTGTGTGTGTGTGTGTGTGTGTGTGTGTCTGCTCCTCCTGTCTATTTTCAGTGTGTCTGTCTGTCTATCTGCACCTCTTGTTTGTCTGTTCCTCTGAGTGTCTGTCTGCATGATCCCCCAGCTCCTCAAACCCTTAGCCTTCAAGTCTGTCTGTTGTCTGTACCTCTGTCTGTCCCCTAGTCTGCCCCTCTGCCTATCTGGTCTTCTCTGTTTGTCCGTCTACCCCTCTCACAAATTCACGATCTTACAGTCCCAAGTGCTCCTGAGTTGTGTATTTCTTCAGTTCTATTACATGAGCAAGCAAGTGCGCATGCAACACGTGCGTGCGCATACACCCACACAAATACACACACGCACCACATAAACTCATAGACGCACACCCACCCCGCTCCCTACACATACACACAGAGGCACAGACAGGCATGTATGCAGGTAGGCACACACACACACACACACACACACACACACACACACACACACACACACACACACACACACACACACACACCACATTTACGCTTGTAAATACATGAAGTATTTTTTCTTGAGTTTAAGATCAACATGTAATTAGTCTCATGAAATTTCGTCTTCATAATCCAAAGCTGAATTTTGAAAAAAAAGGTCAGTATACCCTACTCATTCTTTTTAGGCAGGAGCGAGTATGTTGAGTTTTACTCCAAATAAAAGTGGAGATAAATCCTCTATTTATTAGATTTTCCAAAATATACAGTCTGATGTTCATGTTGGTTCCAAACAAGGTCTCAAAGAATATTTGACATTCAATCATTTTTTAAATTAAATTTTTATTTTATTTTTAGGAACTGTTTTCCTAAACTATTTCACTTAACAGAACGTACCGAATAATATTCAGTTCTATTCATGTAGCTGTAAGTAGACGTTTGATGACAGTTGTGTATGCCATAAATGGATACGCGGTTTTATATTGAAAACAGCAGACTCCAGGATGAGCAGACGACCGTGGAAGTGCTATCATAAATACATTATAAATACCAACTCTCCTTCCAAACTCAGTACTGGCAAGCTCATTTGGTGAGGATGTCATGACACCTGAGGGAGTTTGCATCTATGTGTCAGATGGAACCAGGGCAAGGTTTTCGACATCAGCCTCGCAGAGTCGGAGCCCCACTGGAGTAAGAACATCAAGCGAGGCATCATCAGCGTCTTCGTGGTCAACCTGGACAAGACCTACTCACCCAAAAAACCCCATGGAGAAGAGCAGCGCCATGACACATTTGATCCCAAACAGAAATCCTACTCTGTGTGGGAGGTGAGTGAGCGAATAGAGGGGGAAAGGGGGAAGGGGGCGGGGGGACGGGGGGATGGGGTGGGGAGAGAGAGAGAGAGAAAGAGAGAGAGAGAGAATGATTTGTGTGTGTGTGTGTGTGTGTGTGTGTGTGTGTGTGTGTGTGTGACAGACATCTTCGTTCGTGGGCTGCAACTCCCACGTTCACTCGAATGTACACGAGTGGGCTTTTACGTGTATAGCCGTTTTTACTCCGCCACGTAGGCAGCCGTACTCCGTTTTCGGGGATATAGACATATTATAAAACAGTGTGTGTGTCTGTGTGTCTGCGTGTGTGTCACAAACGCACACAGTATGCTCATTTTAAACGTACGATTTTTTTTAACGGTGCAAGGAAGCATAACACTTTTGACTGCAACACAAATTGTTAAGCCGTTTGAATTTATAATTTTGACCATGTAAGCGGGGAATGCCATGGCTTTAAACAGGTGTTAACCTTAAGTGGTCAACTTAATTTTTTTTAGCAATGTCTTAAACTACACCAAGACTGGGATTTTATGCTAGATATGTAAACATGTTGCTAAACGGACAATTTCAGTTTCGTCTTCTCTAACTTCAGCACCATATAAATTTGCTGAAGTTTGTTAGTTCATTGTCTAGCTGCAAATAGCGCTCACCAAAAGCCACACAGGTATTCTAAGTGACATGCACTTCATTTTCAAATTTTCCGGCACAAAAGGGGCAATGCCTATTGGCCTCTCGTCGGGCATGACAGTGCCAAAGGGTATTGAATGGGAACACACCCATTCATGTACACACACGTGTGTGTGTGTGTGTGTGTGTGTGTGTGTGTGTGTGTGTGTGTGGTGTGTGTGTGTGCGCGCGCGTGTGTGTGTGTGGCAGAGAGAGAGAGAGAGAGAGAGAGAGAGAGAGAGAGAGAGAGACGGGGGTTATTTAGCAATAAATTTTGTATTGCTTATGACAGAACCATTACAGCATTGGATCATAATTTTCTGATCATAGTTCTGTTGGACTTCACTGAAAAAAACCAACAAACCCTGACGAAGCTTATTTCCAAAGTCCATCTAGGGGTGACCAAACACTGACAGTTAAAATTTCGGCGCTTAGAACAAACTTTTATTTGCTTCACCTGAGCTGAGGCCTGTTTAGAAACCCCACAAAGGTGTGGCTTATTGACTTCTGTCCCCATGAACACCCCAAATATTGTTGGTTCAATCCAGTCCCAGTGTCGGCTTTCCTTCGCAGGACTCACCTGTGGGTTACTGCCTGACCACCTACACACCCAAACCGTCCTTGACTGGTGACAACCAGTTCTACCTGACCAAGGTTCGTCAGTACGACAGCTGTATGCACAAGCCCTACATGGCCTACGTCTTCGATAACTTTGGGTCCCGGGGCAAGCCACAGAAAGGAGAGGGCTCGGTGAGTTCAGGTGTTGGTGTGTGTGTGTGTGTGTGTGTGTGTGTGTGTGTGTGAAAGAGAGAGAGAGAGAGAGAGAGAGAGAGAGAGAGAGAGAGAGAGAGAATCTGACAGATAGACGTATGGACGGATGGACGGACATGAAGTCAGACAGAGAGAAAGAGGCAGTGTGCTTCGTTTCATTTTTCCTGTCAATAGTGTATGCTTTAATTGCTGCATCCAAAACAGTCAGTAACTCAGTGATGAACAAACGTGCATGCTGTACTCAGGTGAATCACCTGAACATTCAAGCCGACGTGTCGTACGCCATCAGGGGAAATAAGAAAGCATTCCTGATCATGTCAGCCATGGGCCAGGGCAAGATCATCTTCACGCCCTACAGTCCACAGGACGGCAACGTGCAGACATCCATCAAGTAAGTGTGTGAGCCACAACCTTTCCATTTCTCCAACTCTCCCTCTCCGTTTCTCAACTTCAGGACGTCATCATTGCCACTCATGTTAATCTCAACATCACATACGCGTCCGGCCTGGTGGTCTTTAGCGGCCTAAACGCAAGCATCATGGGCATTTCACCATCAAGTCGCAGTGACGCCACTCACTAGAGGAGACCTCGCATTACTGCTTGGTGACTTCATGGTATTCAGATTCTGATTCACTCTGCCACCAATATCATATTCCCTGCTTTGTCATGGGGCTTGACTGAGCGAGTGCCCCCCACTCCCACCATCTCTCGTGATATTTCTTTTTTTCTTTCTTTTCTAAGCACTGTCTTCAGTTGGATTTCTTGTTCAGTCTGGTTATTCGATCGCATGGGTATGGCTATCAAAATCTGTGTATAACCAGTTTTTTCATAGAATATGAATACTCTTGTCTTAAATCTTATCGAAATGAAAACGGAAGCAAGCTTGCGCGTACGCTCTCTCTCTCTCTCTGTCTCTGTCTGTCTGTCCTTTTACACACACGCACACATATAATACACCTCCCCTCTGAGCAGAGACCTGTGCTGTGTGTCACCAGTCAGACCCTGACACTGACGGAAGCAGCGGATTCAGACCCGAAGATCGTAAAAAGACAGAAGTTCCAGCTGAAGGAGAACAAGATCGAGAAGACCCTGAAGCTGGTGATGCCCGTGCAGGGCTCGCAGGACCTGGAGCCCTATGTGCTGGACTGGAACCAGCCCATCGCCCAGCCTCAGTTTTCTCTTGACAAGGTCAGCCCCCGCCAGTTTCTGTACCACCGTCTCTCTGTCGCTCTGTCTCTGTCTCCGTCTGTGTGTGTGTGTGTGTGTGTGTGTGCGTGCGTGCGTGCGTGCGTGCGTGCGTGTGTGTGTGTGTGTGTGTGTGTCTCCATCCTCTTTCTCTCACCCCCCCCCCACCCCCAAACACACCCCACACACCTTTTTACATCTAATTATCTTTCTGCATCCATGACCAGCCCCTTGTAGCCCGTGGAAGATGACTGTTTAGACCAGTGGCTGGATTTACTGTCAGTTGTTATTCCAAAAATTGTGCGGATGTTTCTGAGACTGACACTGACAATGGCTGTGATGACGATGTTGTTGATGATGATGATTATTATTATTTTTTTTTTAGCGGTTGACGTTATTTTCACAAAACGCCGTGATGGTTTTAATGTAATAGACAGTCGAAGAAGTAACTCTGTTGCATGGTTCTTCGGTGTACTATTGTTATTATTAAAACTGACAGACAGTGATGAAGATCATGATGACAACATTACGACGATATTATTGACAAGTTATACAGAGTAACGATGACCACAAACAATACACGAGCATGATGACGACGACTGTGAAGATGACAGTAGTGGTGTTGATGATGATGGTGGCGGTGGTGGCGATGATAAAGATGACGACGACAGACAGTACATCAATAAAGACGACGACGATGACGATAATAACGGCGATGACGATCGTGCGGGCAGATGAGGCAGATCCTGAGTTACGTGGCGAACGGCACCTACACGTTCCCGTCTCAGGATGTGCTGATGGCGATGCAGACGTTGATGGAGATGATTCGCCAGTCGGACAACAAGACCCTGACACAACTTTTGGACGACCCCATGGACCCCGACGATGAGCTGAGAAACCTCAAAAAGTAGCTCACCTAATTGTTACACCTCAAAAAGTAACCCACTTAGTTGTTACACCTGAAGACGTATTCCACCTTGTTACACCTCAACACGTAACCCAGCTTATTGGTACACATCAACAAGTAACCCACTTTTATTGGTACACCACAACAAATAACCTACCTTACTATAACATATATCGACATTTCTCAGTTAAGATCGCGAAAAACAGGACAAATATTGACAAATATTCCCCTTTAAAACCATGTCGTGTCAGTTTGTTCTTGTCAAAAGCACTGTGCTTGAAGTGAGAATTAAAAAGACTTTTGGTAAATGCAGCATGGGGGAATGAATGAATAAATATTTTTTAAATTTTCTGATGGAAGTAGATTAAGAAAAAAGCGTTTGGTTTTATTTTTTAGATCTAGCCCTTGAAAATACGATACCCCCCCCCCCCCGCCCACCCCTACCCCACCCCCACAAAAATAAAGGAAAAGGGGAGGGGAACAGACGGACACGAAGACAGACAGGCAGACAAAAGAATACACGATACACACACACACACACACACACAGAGAGAGAGAGAGAGAGAGAGAGAGGAGGAAGTTTAAAGCGAAGGCCACCAGCCTTCCACATGAGAACACGTACACATAAAGATAACGATTTGAAAAAATGAGGGAAAAACCAGATTCAACAGAACTTAAACATAATTGCTCTGTCACGCAGTTTGATTATAACAATCTAAATTAAACTTCACATCAGTTCCGAGAGAGACAGAGAGAGAGAGAGAGAGAGAGACGGGAGTACGTGAGGACAGGAAAAGGAGGACGGGACCCCACAGACAGGCAGGCAGACAGGCAGGCAGACAGAGAGAAATACAGAAAGCGCGTGGTGCCTCTGTTGCAGGAAGACTCTGTGGGACCTGTTGTCCACTGCAGGCACCGTGTCCGCCTCCGAAGTGGTGGTGAGCAAGTGTATCAAGGTGGCGAAGAAGCAGGAGAGAGAGGAGCCCCTGTCCTGCGTGTCGGCCATCACCTCCGTGGGACTCTACAGCCCGCCCTCCGGACAGCTTCTCATCAAGTTGCTGGTAGGCACGACACTTGGACGCACTGATAATGATGCGTCATAGGCTGTGGTGACGTCACTGCTACCGCTTGGCCGTCACTGATAATGATGCGTTATAGGTTGTGGTGACGTCACTGCTACCGCGTGGACGTCACTGATAATAATGCGTTATAGGTTGTGGTGATGTCACTGCTACCGCTTGGACGTCACTGATAATGATGCGTCATAGGCTATGATGACGTCACCTCTGCCGTCAGTTCTGTGATAACATTGCTAGGGTTATGGCCGTCACAGTCCTGCCAGTCACCGATAACGCGTCATGGGTTTGCGGCTTTGGCGTCACTGTTACTTCAGTCAGTGCTGTGACATCACTGCCATGGTTATGACCCGTCACGATCCTGCTAGTCACTTATAGTGCGTCATAGGCTGTGGTGTCACTGTTACAGTCAGTGACGTGGCATCATTTCTTGGTTTTTTTTTTTTATTATGACGGTCACAGTCCTGCTAGTCATGAGCTGATGTCCTGACAGTACGTGGATGGATGGTATTGTCCTGGCAGCGATGTTGTCCTGGTAGTATATGGATGGTGTTGTCCTGGCGGTGATGTTGTCCTGGTAGTATATGGATGGTGTTGTCCTGGTGGTGATGCTGTCCTGGCAGGATATGGATCGTGTTGTCTTGGCGGTGATGCTGTCCTGGCAGTATATAGATGGTGTTGTCCTGGCGGTGATGCTGTCCTGGCAGTGATGTTGTCCTGGCAGTATGTGGATGGTGTTGTCCTGGCAGTGATGTTGTCCTGGTAGTATGTGGAAGGTGTTGTCCTGGCAGTGATGTTGTCCTGGTAGTATATGGATGGTGTTGTCCTGGCAGTGATGTCCTGGTAGTATATGGATGGTGTTGTCCTGGCAGTGGTGTCCTGGTAGTATATGGATGGTGTTGTCCTGGCAGTGATGTTGTCCTGGCGGTGATGCTGTCCTGGCAGTTTGTGGAAGGTGTTGTCCTGGCAGCGACGTTGTCCTGGTAGTATATGGATGGTGTTGTCCTGGCGGTGATGTTGTCCTGGTAGTATATGGATGGTGTTGTCCTGGCGGTGATGCTGTCCTGGTAGTATATGGATGTTGTTGTCCTGGCAGTGATGTTGTCCTGGTAGTATATGGATGGTGTTGTCTTGGCAGTGATGTTGTCCTGGCGGTGATGCTGTCCTGGCAGTATGTGGATGGTGTTGTCCTGGCAGTGATGTTGTCCTGGCGGTTATGCTGTCCTGGCAGTATGTGGATGGTGTTGTCTTGGCAGCGATGTTGTCCTGGTAGTATATGGATGGTGTTGTCCTGGCAGTGATGTTGTCCTGGCAGTATGTGGATGGTGTTGTCCTGGCAGCGATGTTGTCCTGGTAGTATATGGATGGTGTTGTCGTGGCGGTGATGTTGTCCTGGTAGTATATGGATGGTGTTGTCCTGGCGGTGATGCTGTCCTGGTAGTATATGGATGTTGTTGTCCTGGCAGTGATGTTGTCCTGGTAGTATATGGATGGTGTTGTCAGGGCAGTGATGTTGTCCTGGCGGTGATGCTGTCCTGGCAGTATGTAGATGGTGTTGTCCTGGCAGTGATGTTGTCTTGGTGGTATATGGATGGTGTTGTCCTGGCAGTGATGCTGTCCTGGCAGTATGTGGCTGGTGTTGTCCTGACAATATGTCGATGTTGTCTTGGCAGTATGCTAAAAGTGTTGTTTTGACAGTAATCTTGTCCTGGCAATAATGTTGATGTTATCCTGGCAGTATGTGCATGGTGATGTCCTGGCAATGATGTTGATACTGTCTTGGCAATATGCGGATGGTATTGTCCTGGCAATAATGTTGATGTTGTTTAGGAAGTATGCATATGGTATTGTCCTTGCAATAATGTTGATGCTGTCCTGGCAGTGATGTTGATGTTATCCTGGCAGGATGCGGATGCTGTTGTCCTGGCAGAATGTGGATGGTGTTTTCATGACAGTGATGTTGTCCTGGTATCTATGTTGATGTTGTCCTGGCAGTGATGTTGATGTTATCTTTGCAGTGATGTTGATGTTGTCCTGGCAGTGATGTTGATGTTATCTTTGCAGTGATGTTGATGTTGTCCTGTCAGTGATGTTGATGTTGTCTTTGCAGTGACGTTGATGTTGTCCTGGCAGTAATAATGATGTTGTCTTTGCTGTGATGTTGATGTCGTCCTAGCAGTGATGGTGTCGCGTGGATGTTTGTCCAGGCACTGTTGACTAAAAGCCAGGAGCAAAAACTGGCCAAACTGGAGGAGGTAACCATGTTGGCTCTGGGCTCTGTTATGGGCAGGGCGGGGGACATTACTTCGGACATCCTGCAGCAAAATGTCGACAGCATCAACGCAATTGAACAGGTGTGTGTGTGTGTGTGTGTGTGTGTGTGTGTGTGTGTGTGTGTGTGTGTGTGTGTGTGTGTGTGTTTGAATGTTAGAAGGTTGTCGTTGATAAGCTCATTAAAATTTTTACAGAGTAGTATGCATTTTAAAATGCAGTTTAAGTAGTCAATGTCATATCATTCTATCAAAGCATAATAGACCAATTGGAAACGATGTGGAAAGCGAAAAAGCAAAGGAAGAAAGAGGAGGAGGAAGGAAAAAAGCGAGAGATTCAAGATTCAGAAACTTTATAACTCAAGGATAAGTATTTTAGACATTGCCTAGTCTTCCAATCTATCCTTATGACAGCAATAATACCAATAACGATAACGACACAACAATGATTATGTTGGTAAATACTACTACTTCTGCTGCTACTACTACTGCCAATGATGATAGTACTTATCATCAACGTTGTAAAAAAATAATAAGAGAGAGAGAGAGAGAGAGAGAGAGAGAGAGAGAGAGAGAGAGAGAGAGAAGTCATGTTGTTTCACTTTTTTCAGATTCTGTCGGCTAGGACTGCCAATGCCCGAAAGCAAAAACTGAAGAAGTGCAAAGAGGAGCTGACTGACCGCTATCAACAAATCAGGACCAAACACGGGCAGATTGAGAACCAGGTCCTCAAGGTCAGAATCTGTTGTGCTTTGAAAGAATCCTTGCCCTGCTGTTGCCGCTGCTGCTGTGCTGCTCCTACTGCTACTACTGCTGCTTCTCACGTTTTGTTTTATGTGGTTTTTCTTATTTGTACAGATGCAGGGAAAGATCCCAAGTCATAATCAGCATGCTGGGTTTATCCGAATGTCGGGCATCTGTTCCCTTTTCTTTTCTTTTTTAAACGATGTGGTGGAGCGTGTATGGATCAGTCCGCACACTTTCACACCTACTTGACACTGAAACTGAAACTGTTGCTTCTACTACTGCTGCTGCTACTTCTATAGCTGCAGTTATTATTGCTGCTGCTGCTGCTACTGCTACTACTGCTCCTACTGCTACCCACTTTCATAACTGCTGCCGGAGCTCCCGCTGATACTACCACGACTAATGCTGCTGCTGCTGCTATTGCTGCTACAACAACAACTACTACTACTACTACTGCTGTTATTAATGTTGTTCCCTGTGCTGGTGACCAAAACGTTCGTTGCATCCCAATGCAGGCTCTGAAGCAGAAGCTGATGAAGAAGGTAGGCGGGGGCGAAAAGGAGCAGCAGGATCCAAGCGGGATGAGCGAGAAAGACATAGCGGTGATGCTGGGAGCGTTGCGCAATGCCCACATCCCGTCATCTGCCTCCACCATCTCCAACATCATCCGCAACACTCAGCTGTCGCCTGTCACCCGCATCCTGGCCATCCAAGCTATGGAGAACTTCCGCACCCACAAACAGCAGGTAGGGCCGTGTGTTGCGTTGCGTTGCGTTGCGTTGTGTTATGTTGTGTTGTGTTGCGTTACATTGTGTTGTGTTGTATTGTATTTTGTCATGTTGTGTTGCGTTGAGTAGCATTGTGTTGTGTTGCGTTGTGTTGTGTTGCGTTGCGTTGCGTTGTGTTGTGTTGTCCTATGTTGCGTTGTGTTGTATTGTGTTGCGTTGCGTAGCATTGTGTTGCGCTGTGTTGTGTTGCGTTGTGTTGCATTGTGCTGCATTGTGCTTTGCTGTGCTGTGTTGTGTTGTGTTGCGCTGTGTTGTGTTGCGCTGTATTGTGTTGCGTTGCATTTTGTTGCGTTGCATTGTATTGTGTTGTGTTGTGTTGCGTTGCGTTGTGTTTGTTGTGTTGCGTAGCATTCTGTTGTGTTGTGTTGTGCTGCGTTGCGTTGCGTTGTATTTCATTACATTGTACATATCGTATCGTGTTACTTTTGGTCACAAGAGATTTCTCCATGTGAAATGTAGGCTGTCCACCTGGAGAAGAACGCGTCGCCGCTGTGCAGCGCCACACACCGTTGTATATGTGGTTTACCGTCACAGTGGATTTGTCTGCTGATTCTTGAAAGGAACAGGTTTCGTGTGTACCATGGGTCCTTTTACATGCGCTCGACTACATTTCAAAGCTTAGTTGGGGAGCGAGGAAAAAACCACCTTCTGTGTAAGAATGGAGTCCGTAGAAACTCGCTTCCTTGTCGGGTGCATAAGCACCAGGCCACCGGTCCATGATAGTAGATAGTCACATGATAGTGACTTGCACGCAACTGAGGACACACACACACACACACACACACACACACACACACACACACACACACACACACACACACACACACACACACACACACACACACATAAAGCAAAAAAACACAAAAAAACACCAGGCCACCGGTCCATGATAGTAGGAAAGGGGAGGGGGGAGGTATCCTCTGGCGTGGAGGCTGCGCCAACCGGACCCTCACGTAGACAGATTGTGGTGGCAAAGGAAAGCCCCATGCTTTGCTGATTTTGTGTCCCCCACCCCGCACGTTTCTCTCTCTCTCTCTCTCTCTCTCTCTCTCTGTCGCTGTCTCTCTCACAAGAAACGCCAAGGCAAACACATTGTCTTTCAAATAAAGATATTCCTCGTGTTGTTGGTGCCAAAGTGTCCACATTTTGTATATGCCAAAGGTTGCCCTTTTTACTTAAATTACACATATTCGCGTTCCAGTGTAGATATGCCTTTGTCCATTGCACCCAGACTCCAATTTGGCATTCTCCATTCGCGTTAGTGCACGTATTTTTCTTCTGCGTTTCTATTGTTATTCAGAAATGTCATAAAAAAAGATAGACATCCTCCTTGCTATGACGGAACCACAAGCTGGGGTGTGGTTGTGTTTTGTCTGACCGGGCACTGGACGTTGCAGATCTTGCAGGAGCTGGAGCTGATCCAGAAGAACCCCACAGAACAACCCTCTGTCAGGATCCAGGCCTTCCGCTCCATGGTCAACTTGGGCATCTCCACGCCCGCCCTCATCAGGGTCGCCAGCAGCATCGCCAATGAGAAGGAGAAGCAGGTCCGGCTTTTGTCTTGTTTCCGTTTTCTCTCCTCTCTCTCTCTCTCTGTCTGCTCTAATGTCGTCCCTTTTGCAGTCGGCTGGGCTGTAAGCTACATGATTTGATTTTATTATTTCTTTTGTGTGTCTCTGTTTCCTTGTTCTTTTCTATTTTTCTTTCTTATGGATTAACGAAAGGGACAAGAAGACTCTGAACATCACTGAATATCTGTCAGCCAGAAAAAAAACTACTCTTAATCACGTCCTTCAACCATTTTTGATTTTACGCAATAACTCAAAATGCTCAACATTTACGATTGGCCGCCAACGGATTTGGATTCAGCACCCACAAATCATGTAAAATCTGCAAAAAAGGCTAATATTTGACGCAAAACAAGGTCTTCTGGTTATCGCTCAGACTATAAATGTTGATTGTCCAGGTCTTCCCTCTTCAACCTGGTTCCACTATAACCCAACTCATTTCTTGCGCTGACGGCTTGCAGGTGTCTACATACATCTGGTCCACCCTGACCAAGCTGGCCAACACATCCTTCGCCCCTTACGAGAGAGTGGCGAGCCAGGCACGTGCAGCTCTGCCCTTCTTGCAGCCGGTGGAGAGCGGCATACAGGACTCTGGGTACCACAACCTCCAGATCCAGGTGGCCCGGAACGCCACCATGTTCAAGGAGATCAGCCACATCACCGACCCCAAGACCGTCATCACCGCCGACTATGCCTCCTACTTTGACCTATTCGGCACCACCAACAAGGCCATGCAGGTGAGACTGTGGTCAGAAGGGACAGGAGGTGGGGTGGGGGAGGTGACTGGGGGCATGGGGTACTTCTGGATGAGCGCTGTGGTGATTGTGGTGGGGATGAGTGACATGAGTGATTATGGTGAGTGGTGGTGATGATGGGTGAATGAGTAATGTGGGTTGTTGTGGTGAGTGAATGGTGGTTATGGCGAGCGACACGGATTGGCTGTGATGAGTGACTGGATGATTTAGTGAGTGACGTGGGTTTTTTTTTGGTGAATTTCAAAGAAAATGACTTGCTTTTAATCGTTCTCACTATCTGAGGGTCCACCAAGCGTTGTAGTTTCATGTGTCCGTAGTCTGAAAGACTGCCAAATGTGTTCTGTTTTTCAGCTATCCATCGTGTCTGAAGGACTACCCAATGTGTTCTATTTTTCAGCTATCCATCGTGTCTGAAGGACTACCCAATGTCTTCTATATTTCAGCTGTCCATCGTGTCTGAAGAACTACCCAATGTGTTCTATTTTTCAGCTATCCATCGTGTCTGAAGGACTACCAGGTGTGTTCTATTTTTCAGCTGTCCATCGTGTCTGAAGAACTACCCAGTGTGTTCTATTTTTCAGCTATCCATCGTGTCTGAAGGACGACCCAATGTGTTCTATTTTTCAGCTGTCCATCGTGTCTGAAGAACTACCCAGTGTGTTCTATTTTTCAGCTATCCATCGTGTCTGAAGGACGACCCAATGTGTTCTATTTTTCAGCTGTCCATCGTGTCTGAAGAACTTCCCAATGTGTTCTATTTTTCAGCTATCCATCGTGTCTGAAGGACTACCAAGTGTGTTCTATTTTTCAGCTATCCATCGTGTCTGAAGGACTACCCAGTGTGTTCTATTTTTCAGCTGTCCATCGTGTCTGAAGGACTACCCAAGGTGCTGACAGCCATGCTCGGACCCAAGGGCTTCCTGACTGAGCGAAACTCACTGTTTGACCTCCTCAAGAGACCCAGGAGAGACGCCAGTGTCAAGGATATGATCCAAGACATCGTCAACAAGGTAACCATCTGCGTGGAATACTAGGATGAGTGACAAGATCTGCTGTGAATATCCGTCTTATTCGTATTTGGCGTGTTGTTTAATTTGATTGTCAGTATTTGCAGTGCTTCTATAATTTCTTTGAGAAGATATTTGGTTAGTTATTTGTGGTGTTTTGGCGATTTAGAAGTCATGGGAGTGTGTTAGTTCAATCTGCTCTGGTGATGACGTTAACTGTCAGTTTGAAGACTAGGGAACGGGGTTGACTGAACTGACTGCTGCAATGAACAAAATACAATGTAACGGAAGCGAACACATTGCGAGAGAAGTAAATCAGGGGGTGATAAGAACGAATCTGGGTATTTCATTGCTGTCTGAATTACACTGCCTGGTTAGGTTCCATGAAAGGCATTCGGCAACTACTCCATGGCAAATAAAACACGCAATGCTAATATGCAGTTAAAACTGACACAATGATAACATCTCCTTTGCACATTGATTACATGTTTCTTTTGAGCAGTCATGCCACATTGAGTGTTCCATCAACATCAGGTTACCCCTCACCCATCCTCATTCCACCTCCGAATAAAACTGATACTATCCTAAAGCCTTGTCTTGTTTGCCTCTCCTGATTACTGTGATGCTATGGCTTTGTGTTGGTTGTCTCCACTGAGTATGTTGAGTGTTTCCCCATGTTGTCTGTGATGCAGCAGCGGTGTGTTAGTTGTTTCCGTCGATGACTATGACGCTACGGTGTTGTGATGGATGCACGTGCAGCTGCAGATCAAGAGCCGACTACTGCCTCAGCCGAAGCTGGTGGTCAACGTGCAGATAATGAACCAAGTGATCCGCGCTGCCAACGTCTCCGAGCTGCTGCAGGAGCTCGTGGATCTCAGTGAGTGTCTCCGTTCTCTCTGGTCGTAATGCCCGTGGTGTGCTGTGTATGAAAACTGCGCACACCTTCCAAGGTAGACATTTATTGGACATGCACTCTCACGCGCGCACACACACACACACACACACACACACACACACACACACACACACACACACACACACACACACACACATACCGATCGAAGATTTTCGTCAAAATGTCAATGGTATCAGATTGAAACATACTTTTGTCGTTCAGATGACTACCCCACAATTGCCCTTCATGCATCCTCTCCGCCCTCTCAAGGACACACACACACACAGACACACACACACACAGACACACACACACACACACACACACACACACACACACAGAATCACACACATGTGACCTATCTGTCAGTATCACCCTTAAGAAGCGAAACATCTACGATGACCCCCCCCCCCCCCCTCCCCCTTCCCCCTACCCCATCCTTCCACTTGTGCGGACAGAGTCCATCGAGATGAACGTGAACGAAAACAAGGCGAAGAGGGGCGTGTTCTTCGCCCACCAGAGCGCCGGCATTGCCAGCCAGTTCCACTCGGAGATTCCCACAGAGGCTGGCTTCCCTGTCAACCTGCAGATGGGCCTTAGCTACACCGTCAACATCAGCGGTGAAGCGTCGGGGTCCGTGGAGCACAGCATATTCAAGGAGAAGAGGGGCAACATCCTCCCTAGCTCCGTCTCTGGTCGTCTGGCCATCAAACCTCTGTAAGCTCTCTAGAATGGGAACGTGTCTAAGTGTGTGTGTGGGGTGGGGGTGGGTGGATGTGTGTGTGTGTGTGTGTGTGTGTGTGTGTGTGTGTGTGTGTGTGTGTGTGTTCTCCACTAAGATCCCAGGGGCTTTTTTCTTTCGCAATCTTCCCGTGTCTTGGACATCGCGTGTCGTGTGTCGTTTTTCTTTTTTTTTTTTTTTCTTTTTTCTGTGGTTCTCTTCTCTTTCTGATTTCTTCCTTCTATTCATTTCTGTCATCTCCATGTGTCTTTCAGTCCAATCCGTAATAAAAAAAATTGATACGTTTATTTAAAAAAAATATTTCTTATGCATAACGTTTCTAGAGTTTGGAGTGTAAATTGTAAGTTGTAAGTTATATTTCCGACCTGCTTTGGTATGCACCCACGACATGAGGGTTCACATTTTTTAACTGTTTCATCTTTTACTTGAATGGATTTTGAATAGGGTACTCACTTCCGTGTTTCACACTGTGCGTTTTCACACTTCCTGTTCAATTAGTTGTTCGGGTGTCCAGGACCTACATAACTCAGAAGATACAACGCTAGGTGTGTCAATGTTTGTGTTTCGACGCCTGGCCAATACATAACTTAGAAGATACAGCACCAGGGGCCGTATTCATGGGGAATGACTTGAGGATTCGGATTCGGAATGGTTTAATGTACTTTGGCCATAGGCACATATACACATCATGCATATCTCTCGCTCACTCATCATCCTGCCCTTTCCCCCCATCCCCCTATCCTCACGTCCTCCTCTTGTCCTCTCATCCCATTTTATACTCCACACACTTATAATATATTATACACAGTACAAGGCTTGTTACTAACATACTGAATACAACCGTGTCCAATTGAAATACCAACAATCCATATTGACAATTCCAGGTAGGCAAAATCTGGACATTTTTCAAATGCAATTTCAAATCACACTGAGTCAATAACCAGCTTACCTATTATTTCACACCATTATATCAATTTCTATCGATATGTCTCCCCCTCCCCTTCCTCCCTTCCCTCTCTCCTTCCTTCTCCAACACTGCCCTTTTCTTTCTCACATTCGCGTGCAATTCATGATAAATATGTTCTCCCCGACAAATATACAAAAAATTGAACATGTTCATTTATAATCCAAGTTAGTGCAAAATACTCAGTTAACTGGATCTTCTTCCAGCAACCGCTCGCGGATCCGTAGGTCAGTGTGGTGATGTTCTTGGGCGTGTTAGTCTGCTGGTGGTTGTTCCCTGGTGTGCTGTTTAACCCACACTTGATCGCGGGTACGCTGCACCATTGTCGGCTGGCATAAACAGCGTCGTCCGACTTCCTGTTCAACTTCAAATGGGTGAGCTGCCTGATGGTCCTGCTGGTCTTCTGGCGCTCGCTGCCTCTGCTCCTGGTGGTTCCTTGGCGCTCCCTGCTGCTGCTCCTGCTGGTTCCCTGGTGTTCGCTGCCGTTTCTCTTTCTGGTAGAGCGACAGCTGCCAATGATGGGCTTCCTGCTGTTCATCTTCGTGCCGCTCTCTATCCAGCTGGCGGAGCTGATCCTTCAATCGCTGTTCTTGTTTATGACGATGTTCTTCCCGCTCCTTCCACTGCTTTTCTCTGTGTTTCTCCGGGTCTGCATTTGCTGTTGACAATGACTGCGTCTGGTAGTCAAGGAGCTTTGAAGTGTTGGTGGAACGTCAGACGGTGAGTGGGCCCTGTTTTCCATATCCACCAGAGTAGCGTGGATGCCATGTAGGGATTGGCTGGCTGAGCGGTATGAGAGATTCTTGCTGTTCGATACTAGGGGGCCACTGCATGAGGTCGCAGAAAGGCGGGATGCAATGGGGATTGGGTAGTGGTGAAGGTGGGGGTGGGGGTGGGGTGGTGGAATAGAACTCCAGCTGTACCAGTCGTGAGGGGCTGCAGGACGTGGGTGTGTGTGCTCCTTCCGGGGTTCGTCAGATGTACTTCTGACTTGAGTACGTCGTGTGAAAAGCAAAACCTCTGGATTTTGAACGTCAAAACTTTTGCCGCAGCAAAGTCCGTATTCATGGGGCGGGTGTGAAGGTCTGACAACGAACGACTGGACTTCTCACAATTTGTTCTTGGCAACGCCTTCGTTCATATTTAGAAAGGGATTTTCCCGATTAAGTTCACATGTGCGCATTCTTGTCAGCTGCTGCACGGATTGAAATTTGCGGTTGGTTTGTTTGGTCTGGGGTTAATTGGTTTGTTGCGTTCAGAGAGCATAACTAATACGTGCGATCGTGCGGCATGCACGTGTTTGTATGTTTTGAAGCACATGTGTGTGTGTGTGTGTGTGTGTGTGTGTGTGTGTGTGTGTGTGTGTGTGTGTGTGTGTGTGTGTGTGATGTATCTTTTTGTTGTATTTCAACGAAAGGCACAACAGAAATAAACTGTTATCATTATTATTATTATTATATTATTATTATTATTATTATCATCATTATTAGTATTATCATCATCATCATCACCATTATCATCATTATACACTTCTAGAAGGTGCATTCTAGTCCACTGAAGTACTTAACAAAACTAAACGAGCCATTTGTCTTACAAAGTCTGGGCGTACGGTGTGTAGTGTAGCGAAATCACTAGACTAAATCTCAGCCGTTTTAGTCTGCGTTTAAACTAGGATTTCGTCAGACTTTTCCGCTATGAATACCAACTTTCGATGGATTGTCTTGGACAACACGTTTAGTCCAGACGTTTCCATGTACACCCGCCCCATGAATATGATCCCAGGTGTTTCAATGTACAAATCATGTTTTGATACCTGTCTAATTTATAACTCAGAAGATACAACGCCAGGTGTCAATGTTTGTGTTTTGACACTTGACCAATTCTTATCTAGGAAGATACAACACCAGGCGTTTCCATGTTTTGTGTTACACCGGGTGTGTCAATTTTTTTGTTTCGACATCTGTCCGATACATAACTCGGAAAATAAATCACCATGTGTTTCAATGCCATGTGTACAGAATTGTGGGGTCGGTCATGGGCAAGATGTCGGTGGACGGGCACCTGTTCCAGGCGGGTAGCCTCTTCCATGGTCTGGCCAACGTGCAGAGTCCGGTCACCATTAAGGGCTCTATCGACATGAAAAAAGGCAACATAGCTGCCTCTCTTTCCCCACCTGACAGTGTAAGTGTTCCATCAGCAGCGTGTCCCTCAGCACTGGGGTTGGTACTTCGTTGTTATGTCCTCCCAACTGTCACTGCAAGTTAGCAACGCTTCCCCCGACATTGAATGTAGATATTTCGCTGTCGTGTCTGTCCAACAGTCAATGCCATTGCTCCTTTTGTGTCCGCTGTCTCCCCACGTGTCAGTGTGAGTGCCCTTTTAACGTCATGTCCTTCAGTACTGATGTAAACAAAGTGTCTCTTTAATCTCGCTCACTTCAGCACTCAGTGCAAGTGTCCCTTTCATGTAGTTCGTCCTTTACTGCGTATGTTCCTTTCCATCTCTCTCTGTATCTCTGTCTCTCTTTCGGTCTTTCTGCATCTGTGTCCATCTCTCTTTCTGTTTCTCTGCATCTCTCTATCTTTTCTCTTTTTTTTGTCTCTCTCTCCGTCACCCACCCCGTCCCTGATTTTTTTGTATTGTCTTTCAGTCAGTCCTTCTCAGTCCTTCACTGACCTTCTTTCTATTAGTTAGACATGCTGTTTTTGTTGTTGATCATTCCGATGTTGGATCTTTTCTGTTTATGTGTGTTTTAGATAGTGGAAAGGTGATGTTATTTATTGGGCTTGTATTGCTATACTTGTGTTGTGTCTGTTTTTGTTATATATGCTGCTACTGTTCTGATATGTAATCTGTTGACACAGACTTCACCACCCTTCTGTTTCTGAGATGATGAAGTTGTTCTGAATCTGACTCTGCAGTCGGCCCCCGTGCTGAAGCTGGCGATAAAGCCCTACGTGTACAGCCAGGCAATGGCGCACAAGGTGCCCGGGAAGAACGCCCAGGGGCAGGACGTCAACAAGAGACCCATCTTCATCACCATGCAGCCTGTTATCATCAGCAACGGCGCCAAGATTCACCAGGTCCGTCTTCTTGTCGGCTTCCTTGCTTGTGTGTGTGTGTGTGTGTGTGTGTGTGTGTGTGTGTGTGTGTGTGAATTTGGTGGCTGCGGGGTCGGGTGTATTGTACTGGGAGACCCGTCTTCAGTTCATAGCCACGATTGAACAGACACGTTTTCAGAGAAATTGTTGGAGGGTTGGATATGTGGGTGGGACAATGAGAGGAAAATATGGCACCAGAAGGTTGTCTTGAGAAGAGAGATGGGTTCGTGTAGGTCCTGAGGTGAATGACTTTCTTTGTAGGTGGATTGGAAGGTATCAAAGATGAACAAATGGTGACTGCTGGACCTTTTAAAACAAAGTTAAAATGGTAAAAAAAAGGTTTAATATCAAAGATACCTTCAGATGAAGATAAAAACGACGTTTCGAGTCATAAACTCTTTGTCAAGTGAAGAGGTGAAGAAGTGTTGGCAGGTCTCAGCCTGTATTGAAGAGGTGAGTACATCTCAATGGCTGGAAATTTCCGCTCTGCTCACTGTGTTCTTCGAGGACAGGGTCAAGTAGAGGAGGGTGGGTGGGAAGGGTGAGAGAGGGGGCGGGTGTGGGGGGGGGGGCGTCTGTGTGGAGTGGGGAATGGGAGGGAAAAGAAGGGACTATAACTAGTGTCACTCTCTGACATTGATTCCATGAGGTTGCACTGTGCCAAGGCGGGAGATGATCTGGCTTTCCATAAATTTCATGTGTAGGCAGTCACCACGGCTGTTGCACCAAAGTGCTGCCACTAATATATGCGCAAGGTTGTGTTGCCTGGAGTTGAAGTGGTTTCTTACTGGGGTGTCTTTTCTAGCAAGTATGTTGTCCCTGTGTTCTTTGAAGCGGTCGTTGAGGGTTCTGTAAGTCTCACCTATATATATTTTGAGGCAGAGGCTGCAGAATAGGGCATAAACAACATTTGGGGTTTGGCAATTAAAGTGTGATTTGAAGTGGAATTTACTACCTGAAGGGCCTACTATGGTTGGGTTGATGAATGTACAAGTTTTGCATTTGGGTTTATTGCATATGGAGTTGCATGGTGGGGTATGTAGGCTGGAAGGCAGATCGTACTAAATGGTCTCCAAGGTTCTTGACTCTTTTATATGCAGCCATTGGGGGTTGTCTGAAGATCTTTTTAAGTGCTGGGTCATCTTTAGGATATTGAAGTTTTGGTATAGAATGTCTTTAACGGGAAGGTTTTGTGGATGGTAGGTCAGGGTGAAGACGCAACGGTTATCTGCATCAGAGGAACTGATATCTTTGGGGGTAAGGACTAGGGGTCTAGGGATGGACTGTGCTCGCCGGAGGGCTTGTTGTAACAGGTTTGCTGGATAACCTCTTGCTCTGAAGTAAGTGCTCAAAGTAGTTGCCTCTCTGATGAAGTCATTACCACTGCTGCAAAGTCGACGGAGCCGTAGACATTGGGAGTAGGGTATGCTATTTTTCATAGTGGGGGGGTGGCTGGAAGAGTACAGCAAGTAGGAATGAGAGTCTGTGGGTTTGTAATATACTGAGGTATGAAGGGACTGGGAGTCAGACTGGATGCTAATGTTGATATCTAACAAGGGGAGGGTGGAGATTCCAAAATTGGAAGGTAGTTGTGTTCCAGAGTGGTGGATATCGAAAACTCCGGTTCTGCAACATACAACCGTCGAGTTCCAGTCATGTTCCATGGATAACACGTGTCTTGTTTTGTGTTGGCTGTAAACTTGTGTATGGTGGGTTGGATGAATAATAATAATAATGGTATTTATATAGCGCTGAATCTTGTGCATAGACAAATCTAAGCGCTTTCGCACCAGTCATTCTCACGCACGCATAACTCTAAAACTGGAGAAATTGAAGACAAGGAAGAGGTAGGGAAGGGAGGCTATTTTGGGAAGAGGTGGGTTTTAAGGCCAGACTTGAAAGAGCTGAGTGTGGAGACTTGACGAAGCGAAAGAGGAAGTTCATTCCAATTGCAAGGTCCAGAGACAGAGAAAGAACGGCGGCCAACAGTCGAGAGTTTGAATCTGGGTATGCGTAAATGGAGTGGATCCGAAGCTGATCGTAGTGAGCGAGATGGAGTGTAGAGGAGAAGGCAGCCACAGAGATAGGAAGGGGCAGATTTGTGAATACATTTGTAGCATAGAGTGCTGATCTTGTACTTTATTCGGTGTGAGACAGGGAGCCAGTGGAGATGTTGCAAAAGAGGAGTGATGTGCTCAGATCTTTTCTTTCTGAGGACGAGTCGGGCAGCAGAGTTTTGTATGCGCTGAAGGGACTGAATGGATGAAGCAGGCAAACCAGACAATAGAGAGTTACAGTAGTCAAGGCGAGAGAGAATGACAGAAACGACAAGTCTAGATGTTGCGTCAATGGACAGATATTTCCGGATGGAACTGATGCGCCGCAGTTGACCGTAGCAGGATTCACATGTCTGATTGATAAATTTTTGCATGGACAGTGTGTTGTCAAGGACAACGCCGAGGTTCCTGACTGAACTGGAAAGAGGGATGGATGTACCGCCAAGTTTGATTGTGTCAGTTGTAATGGAAGAGAGTTTTTGTTTAGTTCCTGTGATCATTGCTTCAGTTTTGTCCGCGTTCAATTGTAACTTATTCAGAGTCATCCAATTTTGAATATCCAGGAAGCAGTTGGATGTTTCTTGCAAGAGCGACGACAGTTTTTCAGGTGTATCACTCTTCTTGAGTTGAGTGTCATCAGCATAACAGTGATGACTGACATTATGGATGAGAATTTGTTTGGATGGGTACTTGGGTGAGTGTGTGTGTTTAGGTTGGTGGATGTTTGTTTAAATGGGTGTTTGGGTGGGTAGGAGGTGCCTGGATGTGTTGGTTTGGATTGATTTGAGAATAAATAGCTGTTTGGGAGGACAACGGTCCGCACTTGGCACTAAATACAGTGGCTCTTTTTCTGGGTCACTGGAAAGTTAACTGGATGGATTGGCTGTGATTTAACCTGTGAGAAATGCGTTGGAACATACCCTAAATTAGATTTGATGTGAAACTGATGTAACGGTCAAAGACATACCACCTGACAGCTGTAGTTACAGAACGCAGTACATAATAGTCAAGTGATCCGCTGTTATGAAAATGATATTACAATTTATTAAAAAAATAGTAATAGCCATCAAACGTTTGATGTATCAGACAAAACAGATCTCAAGTTGTGCAATGAACATTACAAGATGTGATGGCTTGAGCTATTAGACTTGATCGAAATGATAAAGTATTCTTCAAACTGTGAAACTGATTTGACAGCTGAAATATAATGTCGAAGAGCTGAAGATACTGGACACTTGACGTAACAGACAAACCAGCATGTAAATTTGTGCGAACGATAAGATAGACAGAGAACTCTGCCTGGGGCTGGGGCAAGCGTCAACACTTTGAGCGTCGGGCAGGTGAAGAAGAGCTTTGGCCAGAACGCCCTGGGCCACACGGTGGAGATACAGAGCCAGTACGTGTATCGCTCTCTGCCCTTCGCCACTGCCTCCCCCATGCTGGGCCGATCCCACAGCGCCCTGTACGTCAGGCCCGCAGCGGATCCCGCTCAGGCCCTCACGATGGTCATCAGCTACGTGTCGGAGCCTCGTCACCGGTACGTGGGCATGGCATGTATTCTGCTGCTGTCTTCTGGTGTGTGTCTGTTGGCCTGACTTCAGTCTCTGTTGGCCTGTCTTCTGTCTCTGTTGGCCTGACTTCAGTCTCTGTTGGCCTGACTTCAGTCTCTGTTGGCCTGTCTTCTGTCTCTGTTGGCCTGTCTTCTGTGTCTTGGCATGTCTTCTGCTGTGTCTGTTGTCATGTCTTCTGTGTCTGATGGCCTGTCTTCTGTGTCTGTTGGCCTGTCTTCTGTGTCTGTTGGCCTGTCTTCTGTGTCTGATGGCCTGCCTTCTGTGTCTGATGGCCTGTCTTCTGTGTCTGTTGGCTTGTCTTCAGTTCCTGTTGGCCTGTCTTCTTTGTCTGATGGCCTGCCTGATGGCCTGTCTTCTGTGTCTGATGGCCTGTCTTCTGTGTCTGATGGCCTGTCTTCTGTGTCTGTTGGCCTGTCTTCTGTGCCTGTTGGCCAGTCTTCTTTGTCTGATGGCCTGTCTTCTGTTTCTGATGGTCTGTCTTCTGTGTCTGATGGCCTGTCTTCTGTGTCTGTTGGCCTGTCTTCTGTGTCTGTTGGCCTGTCTTCTGTGTCTGTTGGCCTGTCTTCTGTGCCTGTTGGCCAGTCTTCTTTGTCTGATGGCCTGTCTTCTGTTTCTGATGGTCTGTCTTCTGTGTCTGATGGCCTGTCTTCTGTGTCTGTTGGCCTGTCTTCTGTGTCTGTTGGCCTGTCTTCTGTGCCTGTTGGCCAGTCTTCTTTGTCTGATGGCCTGTCTTCTGTGTCTGATGGCCAGTCTTCTGTGCCTGTTGGCCAGTCTTCTGTGCCTGTTGGCCTGTCTTCTGTGTCTGAATGCCTGTCTTCTGTGTCTGATGGCCTGTCTTCTGTGTCTGATGGTCTGTCTTCTGTGTCTGATGGCCTGCCTTCTGTGTCTGAATGCCTGTCTTCTGTTTCTGTTGGCTTGTCTTCTTTGTCTGATGGCTTGCCTTCTGTTTCTGATGGCCTGTCTTCTGTGTCTGTTGGCCTGTCTTCTGTGTCTGTTGGCCTGTCTTCTGTGTTTGTCTGTCTCACCTGTCTGTTAGCATCTCTTCTTTTGCCCATTTTTTGACATCGTCTGTGTCCGCTGGCCTGTCTCTTATCTGCCTTTTGTGTCAGCTGAGCTTTCTGTATCTGTTGGTCAGTCTTTCGTCTAATGCATCTAATGCATTGTCTTCTGTCTGTTGGTGTTACAAAAGCAAGGGCCTGTCTTCTTTGTGTGTTGGCCGCTCTGCAGGTAAGGTCTGTAGAATGTCTACTGGCCTGTCTTGTGTCTGGTAGTTATGATCTATCATCTCTGTTTGTTGACCTGCCTGTGGTTAGTCTTTTCTGGCCCGTAGTGTCTAGGTCTGGGCTGTGCGCAGGGTACCCGTGGTGTCGATGTCTGTGCTACATGAAAGGTACCCATGTTGTGAAAGTATGTGCTGTGTGTAGGGTACCCGTGTTGCGAATGTCTCTGTTGTGTGTTGGGTACCTTGGTTATGAATGCATGTGCTAGGTCCTGGGCACCCGTGTAATGAATATCTGTGATGCGTGAAGGGTACCTGTATTGCAAATGTCTGTGCTGTGTGCCGGGTACACTTATTGTAGTGAATGCCCCTGCAGCACGCAGGACATCCGTGTTATGAACGTCTGTGCTGTAAGCCGGGTACATGTCTGTGCCGTGTGCAGGGTGCCCGTGGAGTATCACAGTGACGCCAAGCATTCCGAGAAGAAGGGTGTCTGCGACAACTGGTACTCATGCTACTCCGCGGACAAGTTGGACGCCGTGAACGCTGACCAGCTGAAGCAGCACACTGCCTCCGGTCCGATCCTGCACGACATTCCCCAGCTGCAGCAACACAAAGTCCACATGCAGTCTCTGAAACGCAAGATTCAGGTGAGGCAAGATTCTGGGGCTAAGGAGAATGGGGCTGATAGCTTGAGTTGTGTGTGAGATGTGTTGTATTTTTGCGTTCTGTCTTTGTGTTTTTTTTGTGTGTCGTGTTGTGGCGTGCTGTGTTTTGTGTTGTGTTGTGGTGTGCTGTGTTTTTGTGTTGTGGTGTGCTGTGTTTTTGTGTTGTGTTGTGCTGTGTTTTTGTGTTGTGTTGTCTTGTGCTGTGTTTTTGTGTTGTGGTGTGCTGTGCCGTTGTGTGATGTGTTGTGTTGTATTACACCCTTGACACAACAGATCACCCTTGGGAGAGCATATCGCCACAGGGCAACGCCACCTATGGTTTCATTTTCTTATTTTACATGACTCCGTGCTGCGGTGGATTTTGTTAACCTGCTCTAAGTGCATGCTGTACTTTAGACCCTGGTTTATCGCCTCATGTAAAAGGCTAATACCCAGACGACCAACCGAATGGAAAGGGAGGAAAAAAGTCCTTGCATGACTGGAACCTGGGCCATTTCTTCCTCTTTTCTTGTGCTCAGGCCACCAGACCAATAGCTGTCTGAAAGACTGAAAAATTGTGTGATCAAGGATTTAAACTGATACTTTTACTGAATAATCGATATGACGGGAATGTGAACTGTCAGGTTTTTTAACTTAATTTTTAATGATCGTTGTTACGGGAATATGAACTGTCCAGGCTTTTGACTAAATAGTCGTTGTTACGGGAATAAGAACTATCCGTGTTGTAGACAAAACGATGGAGACAAATTGACTGAAATGTTGTAAGTGTTGCAGAAGGCCTACGTTGGGCTACGTTGCTGGTGAAGCATCCGCTTATCAGATGTGGAGTATACGGTTTTGTCCGAACGCAGTGTCGCCTTCTTGAGAAACTGAACTGGACTGTGACGGGAGTATGGGCTGTCCCCCTTTTTTAATACCAGATAATCGTTGTGACGGGAATATGACCTGTCAAGGCTTTAAACAAAACGGTTAAGATAAACGGACTGGAATGTCGCTGGTGTTGCAGAAGGACCTCGGGGTGGTGGTGACCCCGGCGCCCTCCGAGTGGGGCCTGGTGGCCGTGCTGGACAGCAGCAGCAAGAGCGTGAGGAGAACGCTGAGCGCGGCGGCTCTGTTCCAGAGCTGGCATCAGGGCCGCTTCCAGCAGAGCTTCGTCTCCGTCTGCCGCACCCCCATCCCCGGATACGACAACGCCCCCTGGCGGGTAAGCGTATATCTCTTGGCCCTGAACACCGTGTGAGGCGTCTTGAAGTTGTGGTCGACACATTTGAGGGGTTTATTGGAGTAAGACTCGTGGCACTCGTTTGAGTGGTGTTTGTGTGTGTGGCACACATAACGACCGTGACCTTGACGTCACGGTAGAGGCCGTCTTGACGTGATGATCATGACATCGACACATCTGAGGGGTTCTGTTTATGGGAGTAAGACTCACGGCACTCGTTTTAGTACGTGTGTGTGGCACACATAAAGACCGTGACCTTGACGTCACAATAAAGGCCGTGTTAAGGACCTATATGGTAACATATTGGACATCACAATAATCACCAGAAACGTATGGGAAAAGCATCTGACATGGAAAGGCTTCCAGTACATCACAAGCTTCTGACAGCGCCAGTGTCATCCAAGAAATCCCTCGATGCTTCGCCATGGCCTCTGAACCATGACAAAGCGCTTGACACAATGTAACACATCTTGCACCATAGACTTAAAGGAAAAAGCCTCTAACGTACAGAACAACCCCTGACATTGTGGTAGAGCCTAAGATAATTCGGTAAATCCACGGACAGTATGGTTAAATTCATGAGACAGTGGTGAAGCCCAATGGTAAAGCCACAACTACTGTGGTAAATCTACAAAAACTGTGGTAAAAGCCTCAGCACAACGACAAGGTCCCTGATACTACTGGTAATGCTTTGAAGAATGTGGCAGAGACACAAGTATCATGCTCATGTTTCTTCTATACGTGTTGATAGTTTATTGTCATGTAGTGATATACTAGGATAACATACATGTAGTTTGCTGATCAATGATAAAATGTAGACAGCATATAAAAAGTATAACAGATTATCCGATTCTTTCAGCCATCTCTGAATTATAACATATGTCCATTAGCCCCGTTAAACAGACGACGAAGACTTATGTCTCCGTCTTTCAGTATTCGGTGTCTTTCAAATGGAGAAGATTTCTTCAGCCTCCCCCTACAGTCTGTTTTATGTAGATGTGGAACACATGTGACATTTCAGTAGTCTGTGTTTCAGATGAGAAGTTGTCATCTCTGGCTTCTTCCCACGGTCTGTTTGTTATAGATGAGGAATCCATGACATTCCTGGTTGTGTGTGTGTGTGTGTGTGTGTGTGTGTGTGTGCGTGTGTGTGTGTGTGTGCGTGTGTGTGTGTAAGGTGACTGACGAGCCTGTGCATGCACAATTTAATTTCTAAATGGATGGATAAAGATTATTGTATTCTTTTGTGACTGAGCGTGTGTGTCTGCGTGTTCAGATGCTGCTGCAGTCGCGGTCGACCTTCCCCAAGGAGAAGATCACGGTGAGGGACCTCTTCAAGCACACCTACCAGCAGCAGGTCAGCCGTGACGCATTGTCGCTGAGCCAGCAGGCCGTGGCCAACCACTTCTTCCAACAGCAGCTGGCCACCAGCGTCAACAACTACGCCCTGCAACGCCTGCCGTCCATGGACCCGCAGATCATCATTGACCGCATCGTCCCGGAGCTCTGCATGCGCAACAACCAGTCGGACATTCAACGTGTCCGCAACATCCTCAAGTCTCTTCTGCCCATCAGCCAACAGCTGAAGGTCTGTGTTTTGGGAGGAGGGGTGGTGTGTGGTGGGGGAGGGGGTAGTCTGTATGTAGGTGCAGTGGCAATGTCTAAACGCCACGAGAAGTCCAAGTTTAACAGTAACATTAAAAAAGCATTCACAGTGAGCAAGAATCGCGTCTCAGACATTCACGCTCAGTTCTGAATGTTAAGATAAAGCCTGCATTGAACATAAAAATGCGTGCGTGATCATGTGGAACGATGATTAAGTGCTGTCAATGTATCCGTTTAAAGACAGGCAAAAAAAGACAATGTATGTTCGATTGGTCGTGTACATGTTCATCATGCATGCTTAAATTGTTCATAAACTAAAAGACAGAATGTGTGTTAAAAACAGTAAGTACGCATGGTTTTTATTCAATCACAATCAGCTACAAACAGGATAGAGATAAAGAATAAAGACACCGTTTCCCTGTCACTCCAAGAAAGGGCGTGTGTTCTTCCCTACAGGAGCTGAAAGACCGCCTGAAAGACAGCTTCCAAACGGAGCCTCCGCTCCTGAAAGAGCTGTACGGGCAAACCAAGACCGCACAGAACCAGACATACTTCCTGCTGCGTCATCTCAGAAGGCAGCCACAGCTGTCCAAGTCCACTGCGGCCGCTGCAGAGTACGCCGTGCTGAAGTCCACAGAGGCTGTGCTGGACTTAAATGCCATCATGGACCGAGTGAATATTCAAAGGGATGAGATACCAAGGAAAGTGCTCAACAAGTGGCAGTTCAGGATCGAGAACCTAAGCGCCAAAACCTTGGGCGAAAAGATCTCCAGTGTTCGCAAACAGAAGAAGAGCCCCGGGCAACTGATTCTGCAGTCGCTGATCAATAAGCAGCTGGAGGCGATCAGGAACATATGGAACCAGGTGCGCCTGCAGAGGCCCATCCCCCGCAGGGAGATCGCCATCCTGATCCTGGACACCACCCGCGCCATCAGCAAAGTGAACGAGCAGATCCAACAGACATCGTTGCAGAACAACATCACCATCATGGAAATGCTTCTTCAGGCTGCCGAACAGCATCAGATCGTCGTGCAGACCCTCAGTCAGTTCCGGTATGGGCTGGCCAAGAACGTGATCCAGTTCGAGCATTACGCCATCAAGGTGCAGAGCAAGCAGCTGCTGGAACGGGGCTCCACTCTGCTGCAGCAAGATAAGGGGCAGAAGGTAGGCTGCATTTCTTCCATGTCTCCTCTGTTTGCGTCACGTTTCTTTCCTCACTTCTGTCTCCCACCTCTCTTTTCACCCCTCTGTCTTCCACCTCTCCTTTCACCTCTACCACCTCTCTTTTCACCCCTCTGTCTTCCACCTCTCCTTTCACCTCTACCACCTCTCTTTTCACCCTCTGTATACCACCTCTCCTTTTACCCCTCTGTCTACCACCTCTCCTTTCACCCCTCTCTCTGTTACCTCTCTTTTCACCCCTCTGTCTTCCACCTCTCCTTTCACCTCTACCACCTCTCTTTTCACCCCTCTGTCTTCCACCTCTCCTTTCACCTCTACCACCTCTCTTTTCACCCCTCTGTCTTCCACCTCGCCTTTCACCTCTACCACCTCTCTTTTCACCCCTCTGTCTTCCACCTCGCCTTTCACCTCTACCACCTCTCTTTTCACCCTCTGTATACCACCTCTCCTTTTACCCCTCTGTCTACCACCTCTCCTTTCACCCCTCTCTCTGTTACCTCTCTTTTCACCCCTCTGTCTTCCACCTCGCCTTTCACCCCTCTCTCTGTTACCTCTCTTTTCACCCCTCTGTTTACGACCTCTCTTTTCACCCCTCTGTCTACCATCTCTCCTTTCACCCCTCTGTCTACCATCTCTCCTTTCACTCCTCTGTCTACCATCTCTCCTTTCACTCCTCTGTCTACAACCTACTCTTTTCACCCCTCTGCGTATGACCTCTTCACCCCTCTGTCTATCACCTCTCTTTTCCCCTCTATCACCTCTCTTTTCCCCTCTGTCTATTACCTCTCTTTTCCCCTCTGTCACCTCACTTTTCCCCTCTATTACCTCTCTTTTCCCCTCTATCACCTCTCTTTCCCCCTCTATTACCTCTCTTTTCCCCTCTATCACCTCTCTTTCCCCCTCTATTACCTCTCTTTTCCCCTGTATCACCTCTCTTTCCCCCTCTATTACCTCTCTTTTCCCCTCTATCACCTCTCTTTCCCCCTCTATTACCTCTCTTTTCCCCTCTATCACCTCTCTTTTCCCCTCTATTACCTCACTTTTCCCCTCTGTCTATTACCTCTCTTTTCCCCTGTATCACCTCTCTTTCCCCCTCTATTACCTCTCTTTTCCCCTCTATCACCTCTCTTTTCCCCTCTATTACCTCACTTTTCCCCTCTGTCTATTACCTCTCTTTCCCCCTCTTTCACCTCTCTTTTCACTCTTTTCACCCCTCTGTCTACACCTCACCTTTCATCCCTCCATCAGCTCTCTTTTCACCCCTCCGTCTATCGTCTATCACCTCCCCTTTCACCCCTCTGTCCATCATCTTCCCTTTCACCCCTTTGTCTTTGGTGACGCTATGTGTGACAGTGAGGTCGTTGTCTGTGACTTGCTTTGTGACGGCGTGAATATGGACACTGTTATAGAGTAAAAATCGTTATTGACACTGTAGAAATTGGTCTGTTGACATGTGGACGTTGTGTGTGACACTGTGAACATGGTGCCTGACATTGTTGACACGGACTGTGACGAAATGTTTGACGTTGTGCGTGACACTGAGGACGCGGACTTTGAGGAAGATTATGACGTGGTGTGTGACGCACTGGACACGGACTAGAACGAATATTCTGACATGGTGTGTGTGACACTATGGACACGGACTGTGACGAATATTCTGACATGGTGTGTGTGACACTATGGACACGAACTAGAACGAACATTCTGACATGGTGTGTGTGACACTATGGACACGAACTAGAACGAACATTCTGACATGGTGTGTGTGACACTATGGACACGAACTAGAACGAACATTCTGACATGGTGTGTGTGACACTATGGACACGAACTAGAACGAACATTCTGACATGGTGTGTGTGACACTATGGACACGGACTGTGACGAATATTCTGACATGGTGTGTGTGACACTTTGGCGACACGTGACACTGTAAACCCATGGGCGTCCCTCCATGTGGTCAGGTATGCATTCGGAACCTGCCGTCGGCCGAACAATCCGTGATGCGTGAGCTGCAGCACATTGACCGGAGGCTTCTGGCCGCGCAGCACGACCACGTGACCCTGCCCAGCCAGCAGACCCCGTGGACGGGAAGCTCGAGCCACCTGCTGCAAGCCCAGGTCACCCTGGTGAGGTGCCTGTCCAGGCTGCAGTCCGTGAGGGACGTGCTGGACAAGCAGCCCCAGCAGTCGGCGCCCTGCGTGCTGACCAAACTGCTGGACACGGCCGCAGCCCTGCAGTACAAGGTGTCCCTCTTCAAGAAAATGCTGCTGGCCCAGCCTAGCAGGCCCGAGGTAACTCGCTGCTTTCTTCAGCTGTGCTCACTCCACTACCCTCGTGAAATAAAAAAAAATCGTTTCGTTTCGCTTCCCCTTTTCCTTTCATTTTGTCTCATTCCTTTCTCTCAGTCTCCTTCCTCCCTGTTTTTACATGATACAGATTACAGAATGATTTATCATTTCAACAAGAAAAAAATGTGTGTGATGTATGGTACACAGTTTCCGTTTCTGAAGGAGGCGTCACTGCGTTCGGACAAATCCATATACGCTATACCACATCTGCTAGGCAGATGTCTGACCAGCAGCATGACCCAACGCACTTAGGCATTGAGTGCATGCTTATATATTTGTGTACCTATCAGAGTGGATTTCTTCTACAGTATTTTGCCAGAGGAAAACACTCTCGTTGCCATGTTTTTTGTTTTTTTCAGTGCACCAAGGTTTATTGTTTCATCAGAATGACTATTCGCTCATTTTGATTTTCCAGTCAAACTTGGGAAAAAGGGTGAGAGCGGGATTCGAACCCAGACTCTGTGTATTGGCAGACGAGCGTCTTAACCACTCTACCATCTTCCTCCAACACAAATTACGCTTTGTTTTCTTCTTCCCTTTTGGATTCCATGGATTTTTTTTTGTTTTTGTGGCAACAATACATACAAAGCGGATTTATTCATTGGCGTGTGTGTGTGTGTGTGTGTGTGTGTGTGTGTGTGTGTGTGTGTGTGTGTGTGTGTGCACGCGCGCGCGCTTTCGTGCATGACTGTGTACGTGTATGTATGTGTGTGGGTTCGTGCGTGCGTATGTGTGCGTGTGTGTGTGGACGTGGACCTTTCAGCTGACGCAGCGATACGAAATTCTGGACGACAAGACATTCAGCATAGTGCTCAGCCTGTCCCGTCTGTTCGACAAAGAGGTGTCCGCGGACCAGCTGCAGCCCGACCCGCTCCACTTCCCTCAGCACAGCCTCATCATCACCCAGGTCTGCCAGCCTCTCACCTCACCTTTCCGCTTCACAGCTGGCTTGGGAAGAACACGTTACACACACACACACACACACACACACACACACACACACACGCACACACACACAAACACAAACACACGCACACACACACACATACACGCACACACACACACGCACACACACACACACACACACACACGCACACACGCACACACACACGCACACACACACACGCACACACACATACACATACACACACAGAGACACACTGAAACACACAGAGAGATAATATATATATATATATGTATATATGTATATATATATATATATATATATATATATATATATATATATATATATGTATATAAATTACAGAACACAGATTACTTTATCATACCCAATAAGAGAAATCAATTTGTGGCGTAAAACACAGAAAAGTACACGAGAAAATCAATAATTCATTATGTGTACATTTTTAACTGATGACCCTGGATATAAACATGCAAACAGCATTACACCTGACCTAGGACCCAATTAAGAAAATCTATACAGGTGACCACGAATGTAAACATTTAATTATTCAGCTGATCTTGCACCTTAATTTTGTATTTTTACAGGTAACCCATGACGTAATTGTTTACCTCTGCAGATAACCCAGGACGCAGATATCATCTGAACTTTAAGGTGACCTGGGACTTAAAGTGGGTAGCTTGGCCCAAAACTCATGAGACCACATAAGTGTACACACATGCAGCTTTTACACACCCAATACAGACAGAGCAATGTCAAAACAAATCAAACAAACAAGAAAAGCCCACTCGAGCCAACGGGAAAGTTCACCTCAAGTAATTTTCCCCCAACAATAGACGACATTATTACCCCAATGAAAAAGATTATAAAAAAATTATATGGAAAAGAAATACAGCACAAAATAGACAAATTATCAAGTCTAAAAATTGTATCGAAAAGAAATACAGCACAAAAGTGACAAAGTATTCAAGTTTTGAAAAAAAAAAAAAAAAAAAAAAAGGAGAAAAGACGAGGGATTCAGGGTTTTTAACACTCACCAATAAACCCAGCACCGCCCTGTCCCGCAGCCAGTGACTGACTGTACTGTCCATGACCAGGTGATTCTGGAGCTGGACGCCATGAGCATCGGCATGCAGGACATCAGGCGGCGTCTGGACACTCTGTCTCAGGGCGCGGTCAATCCATCCAGCAAGCAGGTGAACGACTACCTGATCGATGTCTTCATGAAGTGTGAGGTCAGTACGCCTTCGTCTTGCAGTTTCAGTTTCAGTCTCTCAAGGAAGCGTCACTACATTCGGACAAATTCAGATAACGCCACATCACATTTACTGCGTCTCGCAGTACTGTGCAGTGTTTGTGGTGTGGTGTGGTGTATCGTGATGTGGTTGTTGTGTACTGTGCTGTGGCGTAGTGTGCTGTGCAGTGCCGTGGTGTGATGCATCGTGCTGTGCTGTGCTGTGATGTGTTGTGATGTGGTGTACTGTGTTGTGGTGTGGTGTGTCGTGAATCTGGTGTGCTGTGCTGTGGCGTGGTGTGTCATGATGTGGTGTGCTGTGCTGTGTCGTGCTGTGCTGTGCTGTGTCGTGGTGTGCTGTCCTGTGTCATGGCGTGTCGTGATGTGGTGTGGCTTGGTGTGTCGTGAATGTAGTGTGGTGTGTCGTGATGTGCTGTGCTGTGGCGTGGTGTGCTGTGCTGTGGTGTGCTGTCGTGAATGTGCTGTACTGTAGCGTGGTATGTCGTTATGTGGTGAGGTGTGGTGTGGTGTGGTGTGCTGTGCTGTGCTGTGGTGTGTCGTGATGTGGTGTGCTGTTGTGTGTCATGATGTGGTGTGCTGTGCTGTGCTGTGCTGTGCTATGGTGTGTCGTGATGTGGTGTGCTGAGCTGTGGTTTGGTGTGCCGTGGTGTGGTGTGGTGTGGTGTGGCTTGGTGTGTCGTGAATGTGGTGTGATGTTGTGTGGGTCCGGAGTGATGATTGTAGTTTGTGGTATACTGTAGATGGGTACGACGTGGTGTGGAAGAATGTTACGTGTTTGTGGAATGTTATGTGTATCGTGGATGGTACTGGACTGGTCAAGTGTATTTGGTGACATAACGTGTTGTGTAGTGTTGTGCAGCGCAGTGTAATCTTGTGTAGTCAAGTATAGTATTGTAGTGTAGTGTAGTGTAGTATAGTGCAGTGTGGTGTATTGTAGTGTAATGTGATGTGTAGTGTAGTATAGTTTAATGTGGTGTATTGTAGTGTAATGTGATGCAGTGTAGTGTAGCGTGTTCTGCAGTGTGGTTCAATGTAGTAGTATAGTGTAGTATAGTGCAGTGTAGTGTATTGTTGTGTAATGTAATGTAATGTAGTGTAGTGTAGCGTGCAGTGCACTGTAGTTCAGTGTAGTGCAGTGCGGTGCAGTGCAGTGTATGGTAGTGTAGTCAAGTGTAGTGTAGTGCAGAGTACTGCAGTGGATTGTAGTGTAGTGTTGTTACCTAAAGTGTGGTCTTGTGTGTTCAGTGATGTGTACAGCAGACCATGCAGCATATGACTTGTTGTGCTGCGTCATGTTATTTTGGGTGTGTTTTCTAGCGTGTGCTGCAGCGTTTTGTGTTGCGTTACATATTGCTGACCGATTTTAAACATTATTTCCTTGGTAAAGGGATTACATTCTTTTGTCGCTGTTGTTTTTATTAGCAATTCAGCATGTGTGTGTGTGTGTGTGTGTGTGTGTGTGCGTGCGTGCGTGCGCGTGTGTGTGCGTATGTGTGCGTGTGTGTGTGTGTGTGTGTGTGTGTGTGTGTGTGTGTGCGTGCGTTTGTGTATGTGCGTCTGTGCGTGTTTGTTTGTGTGTATGTGTGTGTGTGCGCGTCTGTGTGTGTGTGTGTGCGTGTGTGTGTTTGTGCGTGTGTGTGCGCGCGTGTGTGTGTGTGCGCGCGCGTCTGCATGTTTGCGTCTGTGTGTATGTGTGTGTGTGTGTGTGTGTGTGTGTGTGTGTGTGTGTGTGTGTGTGTGACAGCAAGCCCAGCAGGACCTGGAGAAGATGCAGCCCAAGATCGAGGAGGCCATAGCGGCAGAGGCCAACACCCAGCAGAGAACCGTCTTGAACACTTACGTGCACGCCTACAACAAATTCATCTCCGTCTACACCAAACTCAAAGCCATGAAATCCATACTTATGTGGAAGTCAAAGATCCAGACCAAGGTACACCCTGATTATTCTCACAGTATGATGAGCTTTGACAGCTTGTATTACTGGCGTCGTTTGTGGGCATTGATTTGTGAGTTTACCCTTTTGTGTTACATAATCCATTGACATTTGTGTCAGTGTTTAGTCTGAATTAAGCCATTGCCACATCGAATGTAGAGGGTTCATTTTGGACCATATCAAAAGATATCAACAGATATACTACCCTATTTTGAGAGAGAGAGAGAGAGAGAGAGAGAGAGAGAGAGAGAGAGAGAGTTGGCTGTTTAAAGACCGAATCCCAAGCGAATTTTGCTGTGTTCCTGTCTGTTGTTGGTGCAGACGTATCCTTCAGACCGAACTCAGGCGTATTTGTTTTTTTTTCACCTGTGCACTACAGATCGATGAACTCAGCAGGCAACTGGAACAAATGCAAGCTTTTGATACCGACCGAAACCCTACCGCCCAGACTCCCCAGCAGCCAGGACCGACCATTTTCAGTCCGAGCGGTGACAGCATGTACCCTTACAGTGACGCCGACATCAGTCAGTTCATGGTCTGTGTTTTGTATGCATGAAAACACACACAGACAAGCACGCGCGCGCACACACACACACACTCACTCACTCACTCACGTGCACACAGTGTTATGATAGTGACATGAATACACAGGCACTCATGGGGTCCGTGAGGTGTTTGAAACAGCACTTTTTGGATGATATCTGTAGCTGGAATATGATGCAGTATAACACAGCACAATACAAGAGAATGGGAAACTGTACATTAACACAGAATGATACCTTACAGAATAGATAACACAGCACAATAGAATACAAAAAATACAACACAGATGATATAATGTCACATTATACAGTATATAGCCGTATAATACAACACGGTACAATGAAAACATTTTTACCACAGTTTAGAAATTAAAAAAAGTATACACTGCAACACAACACAATACGACGCATTATAGTGTACTACAGCGCAATACGTACATGAAAATACAAAATAATACCAAACAGAACGAAACAATAGAACGCAAAGCGAAACAGTACAACACAACACAACACAACACAACACAACTCAGTACAGAACTATAGTATTGAGCACAGTATAATCAGTGATCACAGAATTGAGCGCAATACAACACGCGATCGCAGAATGCAATATGAAATGCCACACCAGTGCCACACAACACTTCTTTTCAACACAAAACAGCTAGCTCTGACGTGATTTCAGGGCTCGGACGAAAGCAGTTCAAGCTCCAGCAGTTCCAGTAGCTCCAGCGCCAGCATATCCAGCTCCAGCAGTGAGGAGATCCAGCCAGTCGGGGCCCGCTCCCGCCGCCCCGTGCCCCACGTGCAAGGCATCTCCATCGTGGCCAACATCACCTTCTCCAACACTGCCAACAGCCTGGCCATCCAGGTCAGCTGCTGTCACTCCGTCAGGATTTCTTGGTCCTCTGATTGTTTCCATTCATGTCTCCTTGGTCCTCTGTTGGTCCTCCTTCATGTGTCCTTGGTCCTCTGTTGGTCCTCCTTCATGTCTCCTTGATCCTCTGTTGGTCCTCCTTCATGTGTCCTTGGTCCTCTGTTGGTCCTCCTTCATGTGTCCTTGGTCCTCTGTTGGTCCTCCTTCATGTCTCCTTGGTCCTCTGTTGGTCCTCCTTCATGTGTCCTTGGCCCTCTGTTGGTCCTCCTTCTTGTCTCCTTGGTCCTCTGTTGTTCCTCCTTCATGTGTCCTTGGTCCTCTGTTGGTCCTCCTTCATGTGTCCTTGGTTCTCTGTTGGTCCTCCTTCATGTCTCATTGGTCCTCTGTTGGTCCTCCTTCATGTGTCCTTGGTCCTCTGTTTGTTGGTCCTCCTTCATGTGTCCTTGGTCCTCTGTTGGTCCTCCTTCATGTGTCCTTGGTCGTCTGTTGGTCCTCCTTCATGTCTCCTTGATCCTCTGTTGGTCCTCCTTCATGTGTCCTTGGCCCTCTGTTGGTCCTCCTTCATGTGTCATTGGTCCTCTGTTGGTCCTCCTTCATGTGTCCTTGGCCCTCTGTTGGTCCTCCTTCATGTGTCATTGGTCCTCTGTTGGTCCTCCTTCATGTGTCCTTGGTCGTCTGTTGGTCCTCCTTCATGTCTCCTTGATCCTCTGTTGGTCCTCCTTCATGTGTCCTTGGCCCTGTGTTGGCCCTCCTTCATGTGTCCTTGGCCCTCTGTTTGTTGGTCCTCCTTCATGTGTCCTTGGCCCTCTGTTGGCCCTCCTTCATGTGTCCTTGGCCCTCTGTTTGTTGGTCCTCCTTCATGTGTCCTTGGTCCTCTGTTTGTTGGTCCTCCTTCATGTGTCCTTGGCCCTCTGTTTGTTGGTCCTCCTTCATGTGTCCTTGGCCCTCTGTTGGCCCTCCTTCATGTGTCCTTGGCCCTCTGTTTGTTGGTCCTCCTTCATGTGTCCTTGGCCCTCTGTTTGTTGGTCCTCCTTCATGTGTCCTTGGCCCTCTGTTTGTTGGTCCTCCTTCATGTGTCCTTGGTCCTCTGTTTGTTGGTCCTCCTTCATGTGTCCTTGGCCCTCTGTTGGCCCTCCTTCATGTGTCCTTGGCCCTCTGTTTGTTGGTCCTCCTTCACGTGTCCTTGGTCCTCTGTTTGTTGGTCCTCCTTCATGTCTCCTTGGTCCTCTGTTGGTCCTCCTTCATGTCTCCTTGGTCCTCTGTTGGTCCTCCTTCATGTCTCCTTGATCCTCTGTTGGTCCTCCTTCATGTCTCCTTGGTTGTCTGTTGGTCCTCCTTCATGTCTCCTTGATCCTCTGTTGGTCCTCCTTCATGTGTCCTTGGCCCTCTGTTTGTTGGTCCTCCTTCATGTGTCCTTGGTCCTCTGTTGGTCCTCCTTCATGTGTCCTTGGCCCTCTGTTTGTTGGTCCTCCTTCATGTCTCCTTGGTTGTCTGTTGGTCCTCCTTCATGTCTCCTTGATCCTCTGTTGGTCCTCCTTCATGTCTCCTTGGCCCTCTGTTGGTCCTCCTTCATGTGTCCTTGGCCCTCTGTTTGTTGGTCCTCCTTCATGTGTCATTGGTCCTCTGTTGGTCCTCCTTCATGTGTCCTTGGTCCTCTGTTGGTCCTCCTTCATGTCTCCTTGATCCTCTGTTGGTCCTCCTTCATATGTCCTTGGTTCTCTGTTTGTTGATCCTGCTTCATGTGTCCTTGGTCCTCTGTTGGTCCTCCTTCATGTGTCCTTGGTCCTCTGTTGGTCCTCCTTCATGTCTCCTTGATCCTCTGTTGGTCCTCCTTCATGTGTCCTTGGTCCTCTGTTGGTCCTCCTTCATGTGTCCTTGATCCTCTGTTGGTCCTCCTTCATGTGTCCTTGGTCCTCTGTTGGTCCTCCTTCATGTCTCCTTGATCCTCTGTTGGTCCTCCTTCATGTGTCCTTGGTCCTCTGTTTGTTGATCCTGCTTGATGGTGAGGCTCTAACCAACATGAATGTAATTGATCTGAACGGTGGTATAGCTGTAAACAGCATAGATTTGATTGGTATGAAGGTGATATGGCTCTTACCAACATAAAAAAGATAAACTGAACTGAATGGTAATCTGGCTCTAACCAATATAGATTTAATTGATTGAATGGTGGTGTGTCTATAACCAATGTGAATAGAATCAAACTGAATGGTGGTGTGGCCATAACTAACATGAATATAATCGAACTGAATGGTGGTATGGCCATAACTAACATGAATATAATCGAACTGAATGGTGGCATGGCCATAACCAACACGAACAGAATCGAACTGAATGGTGGCATGGTCATAACCAACACGAACAGAATCGAACTGAATGGTGGTATGGCCATAACCAACAGGAACAGAATCGAACTGAATGGTGGTATGGTCATAACCAACATGCATAGAATCGAACTCAGTGGTGGTATGGCCATAACCAACACGAACAGAATCGGACTGAATGGTGGTATGGCCATAACTAACATGAATATAATCGAACTGAATGGTGGTATGGTCATAACCAACATGAACAGAATCGAAGTGAATGGTGGTATGGTCATAACCAACATGAACAGAATCAAACTGAATGGTGGTATGGCCATAACCAACACGAACAGAATCGAACTGAATGGTGGCATGGCCATACCCAACACGAACAGAATCGAACTCAGTAGTGGTATGGCCATAACCAACACGAACAGAATCGAACTGAATGGTGTCTGTGTGGTGATGTGGCAGATCCAAGCCCGGAAGTCCCTGGCACAGAGAATTTGGGAGCAAGCGCAGTTCTACCCAGAGTCCCGCGACACGTGCGTGGCTCGTGCCGTGCAGAGCGAGCTGGCCGGGCTGTCGGAGCGGCATTGGTGTATCCTGGAGACGGAGATGAGACTGAACACCTACAACCATGTGCACATTGCTCTGCAGGCCGCCCAGGTGAGGCACCGGTCCGACAGCTGTTTTTTTTTTCTTTCTTTTCTCTTTTTTTTCTTTCTAAGAATGTTTTCCCTCGCAGGGTGGTTAGTCTTTCATAGAACCTCCCAAGGTGGAGTGGTACGGTCATTCCTACTATGAGATTGGTCTGAGGTGGAGTGCGTTCATTACCACAGGGAGTGTAGTCTGAGGTGAAGTACATTCATTCCCATAGGGAGTGTAGTCTGAGGTGGAGTACATTCATTACTACAAGGAGACTGGTCTGAGGTGCAGTACAATCATTCCTACAGGGAGTCTGAGGTGGAGTACATTCATTACCACAGGGACTGTAGTCTGAGGTGGGGTACATTCATTTCCACAGGGAGTGTAGTCTGAGGTGGAGTATATTCATTCCCACAGGGAGTGTTGTCTGAAGTGGAGTACATTCATTCCCACAGGGAGTGTTGTCTGAGAGGGAGTACATTCATTCCCACAGGGAGTGTAGTCTGAGGTGGAATACATTCATTACTACAAGGAGACTGGTCTGAGGTGGAGTACATTCATTCCTACAGGGAGTCTGGTCTGAGATGGAGTACATTCATTACCACAGGGAGTGTAGTTTGAGATGGAGTACATTCATTCCCACAGGGAGTGTAGTTTGAGGTGGAGTACATTCATTCCCACAGGGATTGTAGTCTGAGGTGGAGTACATTCATTACCACAGGGAGTGTAGTCTGAGGTGGAGTACATTCATTCCTACAGGGAGTGTAGTCTGAGGTGGAGTACATTCATTCCCACAGGGTGTGTAGTCTGAAGTGGAGTACATTCATTCCCACAGGGTGTGTAGTCTGAAGTGGAGTACATTCATTCCCACAGAGAGAGTAGTATTAGGTGGAGTATATTCATTCCCACAGGGAGTGTAGTCTGAGGTGGAGTACATTCATTCCCATAGGGAGTGTAGTCTGAGGTGGAGTACATTACAATCAGTCCTACAGGGAGTCTGGTCTGAGGTGGAGTATATTCATTGCCACGGGGAGTGTAGTCTCAAATGGAGTACATTCATAACCACAAAGAGTGTAGTCTCAAGTGGAGTACATTCATTTCCACAAGGAGTCAGGTTTGAAGTGGGGTTGTACGTACATTATCTCAGGCAGTCTGGTCCATGCAGTCCTTCACAGAAATTTCTCAGGTGAAGTTATACGATGGGAGATCTCGCCGTCCAGATGGGATCTTGACATCAGGTGTTACTCATTCTTGCAGGTGAAATTCAAACCATCGGGAATTATTCATTCCTTCCATGCTCGTGTCATTGTCATGAAGTATCCCATTTCTTGCCACATACAACTGTCAAAGAATTTTTTTTCACATGTGATATTTTCGACTGAAGTATCAGACATCTGTCGTACTTATAAACTTTGTTCCTGTGTTTTGTGCTTTTGGTTGCCGTTTCCCCTACCCTAGACACATTGAGAGTAAAATATGTTAACACACACTAAGTGCGTGCAGATTAAATGTCATTTGCAGACGCTTCATCGGTATCAACAATATAACAAAAATGAAAAACGTGCAGTCTTTAGGCAACGTTACGAAAGTTTAGAATTTTGCTCATGTTATCGCTTCTTTGGTAAGATCATTCCCGACAGTTGTTCACGCATGTCGAGCTCAGTATCAACATGTAATTCCATCTTCATGGGTTATTTTACTGAACATAACGAGTTTGCTCAAGATGAGCAATACAGAAGGTCCAGTGTGTGTTGTGGCCAGCTCACACGTGATGTAAACGGTGGTCTTGCTGCAGAAAATGCCGGAGGTGCTGTCGCGTGCGATGGAGCAGTGGATGTACAGGACCATGGCCAGTCATTACCACTGCTCCAAGATAATCGGACCTCAGGCCTTTGTCAACCGCAACAGTCTGCATGCTGTGTTTGACTTCTCTCAGCCCATCAGAGCGGTGAGTAGACACCCGCAGTCCGTGTGCAGGGAACCGCTGCCATGCCTTTGAGCAGTCACATGGAACACGACTTTGTCCCGTGCTCACAACGCTGATAGACGTTGACGACAGAGTTTAACCGTATTGCATTCACTTCAGCCACAGCTGAACTCTATAATAGTTTCACTGTGAAACAATTGAATGCAAGAAGGTTAATTAAGGACAGTCCATGTACATACTTCATGGAGAGATTTATAGAGAGAGATCGTTTTGTTAAAATGAAGAAGGTCGATGATTTTTAAAATTTATTATTGTACACGCTTTGCCAGTTCATTGGGTGAACATCGTGTCATTAGCTGATATTTTTGTATGGTTCAGTGGTTACACTTTGTAAAGAAAGGTTGTTAAGGGGACAGAGATGTTTGAGGGTTAAAGGGATACAGCTGACGGTAGATCTTAAGGGATGGGTGTCTTTTAGGAGTAAATCAACTACAAGTTGAAGTGGTGTAAAATGGACAGACATCGCAATGAGCTGAATGGGTATACATCTATGTCGGCTACTTTGACACGTATCTGGAAAGATGATCATTAGACATCGCAGTTGATAAAATGGACAGTGTAATTTGAATTAGTTACATAAAATATGTAACATTTTCATGTGCCCGAACGGGGTTTCTAGAAATAAACACGTCTTGTCTTGTCTTGTGTTGACAGACAATTTCACTTAGACACAAGTGGACAGAAGTTTAGGTTGAGTTCGACGCTTATATATTTTACATGCCCTTAAGGAATGAGGTGGATGCTATGATATCTTTTGAATCCTGGTGTCAGATACTTACATGTCCTTAAGGAATCAGGTGGGTGCTATGGTATCTTCTGACTCCTGGTGTCAGATATCTACATGTCCTTAAGGAATCAGGTTGATGCTATATCTTTTGACTCCTGGTGTCAGATATTTACATGTCGTTAAGGAATCAGGTTGATGCTATGGTATCTTCTGACTCCTGGTGTCAGATATCTACATGTCCTTAAGGAATCAGGTGGGTGCTATGACATCTTCTGACTCCTGGTGTCAGATATTTACATGTCCTTAAGGAATCAGGTGGGTGCTATGACATCTTCTGACTCCTGGTGTCAGATATTTACATGTCCTTAAGGAATCAGGTGGGTGCTATGGTATCTTTTGACTCCTGGTGTCAGATATTTACATGTCCTTAAGGAATCAGGTGGGTGCTATGGTATCTTCTGACTCATGGTGTCAGATATTTACATGTCCTTAAGGAATCAGGTTGATGCTATGATATCTTCTGACTCATGGTGTAAGATATTTACATGTCCTTAAGGAATCAGGTGGGTGCTATGATATCTTCTGACTCATGGTGTCAGATATTTACATGTCCTTAAGGAATCAGGTTGATGCTATGATATCTTCTGACTCATGGTGTAAGATATCTACATGTCCTTAAGGTATCAGGTGGGTGCTATGGTATCTTCTGACTCTCTGACTCCTGGTGTCAGATATTTACATGTCCTTAAGGAATCAGGTTGGTGCTATGGTATCTTCTGACTCCTGGTGTCAGATATTTACATGTCCTTAAGGAATCAGGTGGGTGCTATGGTATCTTCTGACTCCTGGTGTCAGATATTTACATGTCCTTAAGGAATCAGGTGGGTGCTATGGTATCTTCTGACTCCTGGTGTCAGATATTTACATGTCCTTAAGGAATCAGATTGATGCTATGGTATCTTCTGACTCCTGGTGTCAGATATTTACATGTCCTTAAGGTATCAGGTGGGTGCTATGGTATTTTCTGACTCTCTGACTCCTGGTATCAGATATTTACATGTCGTTAAGGTATCAGGTGGGTGCTATATCTTTTGACTCATTGTTTCAGATATTTACATGTCCTTAAGGAATAAGGTTGATGCTATGGTATCTTCTGACTACTGGTGTCAGATATCTACTTGTCCTTAAGGAATCAGGTGGGTGCTATGACATCTTCTGACTCCTGGTGTCAGATATTTACATGTCCTTAAGGAATCAGGTTGATGCTATATCTTTTGACTCCTGGTGTCAGATATTTACATGTCGTTAAGGAATCAGGTTGATGCTATGGTATCTTCTGACTCCTGGTGTCAGATATCTACATGTCGTTAAGGAATCAGGTTGATGCTATGGTATCTTCTGACTCCTGGTGTCAGATATCTACATGTCCTTAAGGAATCAGGTGGGTGCTATGACATCTTCTGACTCCTGGTGTCAGATATTTACATGTCCTTAAGGAATCAGGTGGGTGCTATGGTATCTTTTGACTCCTGGTGTCAGATATTTACATGTCCTTAAGGAATCAGGTGGGTGCTATGGTATCTTCTGACTCATGGTGTCAGATATTTACATGTCCTTAAGGAATCAGGTTGATGCTATGATATCTTCTGACTCATGGTGTAAGATATTTACATGTCCTTAAGGAATCAGGTTGATGCTATGGTATCTTCTGACTCCTGGTGTGAGATATTTACATGTCGTTAAGGAATCAGGTGGGTGCTATGGTATCTTCTGACTCCTGGTGTCAGATATTTACATGTCCTTAAGGAATCAGGTGGGTGCTATGGTATCTTTTGAGTGTTGGTGTCAGATATTTACATGTCCTTAAGGAATCAGGTTGATGCTATATCATCTGACTCCTGGTGTCAGATATTTACATGTCCTTAAGGAATCAGGTGGGTGCTATGGTATCTACTGACTCCTGGTGTCAGATATTTACATGTCCTTAAGGTATCAGGTGGGTGCTATGGTATTTTCTGACTCTCTGACTCATGGTGTCAGATATTTACATGTCCTTAAGGTATCAGGTGGGTGCTATGGTATCTTCTGAATCCTGGTGTCAGATATTTACATGTCCTTAAGGAACCAGGTGGGTGCTATGGTATCTTTTGACTCATTGTTTCAGATATTTACATGTCCTTAAAGGAATCAGGTGGGTGCTATGATATCTGTTGACTCCTGGTGTCAGATATTTACATTTCCTTAAGGAATCAGGTGGGTGCTATGGTATCTTCTGACTCCTGGTGTCACGCTTTGCCGGCAGGTGGACGAGTTCTACCTGACCCCCGAGGAAACCCTGGTGGTGGAGCGTGTCCAGGTGTCCCGGGTGACGGCCGCCCTCTACCCCTTCCAGAACCTGGCTCCCCAACGCACGATGACCGCCTTGAAGATGTCCAACGGACAGATTCCTGGTCAGTCACGGCCGTCTCTCACTCGCTGACAAGGGCACTGACTTGAAACACTTATACTGTGGGACTCAACTGCATGCAGTCCATGCAGTCCTACTTACATTGTGGGACTCAATATCAAAACAACAACGGTGAAATATTCTAGAAAGACATGAATACGAAAGTCAGCAAAATAAAAATTATTATTCACACTGGTGAATACAGTAAACAAAGACCTCCCCCCTTCTGTTCAAACCTTAATCTCAGTAGTCAAATGAGACAACAGAATGATGTGTAATGTGCAGTTTTGTGTGCACTTTCTTACGCGAGATGTGTGTGTATGTTTTCTTCTGTTCAGCACCTAAGATCAATCGGTTTTTGACACAGTGTGTGTGTGTGTGTGTGTTTCTGTGTGTGTAAGTACGTGTGTGTATGTGTGTGTGTGTGTGTGTGTGTGTGTGTGTGTGCGTGCGTGCGTGCGAGCGTGCGTGTGTGTGTGTACGCGTGCGTACTTGTGTATGTGTGTGCGTGCGTATGCGCGTGCAGCCACGTGCAAGCTGGAGGCCGGAGTGGTGCGGACCACCGACGGAGCGGAGTACAGAGTGCCCCAAAACGAAACTCATACCGGCTGTCGCAGTCTGCTGGCCATGGATTGCTCTTCAGAAGCCTCCTTCGTCATCACCGCCCAGCCTTCCCAGCAATTCCTGAGACACCAGGCCCAGGTCAGCCAGCCACACACCGCGGGACAGGAGAGGGCAGGACAGGGCAGGGCGGGACAGGACAGGAGAAGGCAGGACAGAGAAGGGCGGGACAGGGCAGGGCAGGGCGGGACAGGACAGGAGAAGGCAGGACAGGGCAGGGCAGGGCAGGGCAGGACAGGGTGGAATAGGGCAGGGCGGGACAGTACAGGACAGGGCGGGGCGGGGCAGGGCGGGACAGGAGAGGGCAGGGCAGGGCGGGACAGGAAAGGGCAGGGCGGGACAGGGCAGGGCAGGGCGGAACAGGAGGGCAGGGCATGGTGGGACATGAGAAGGAAGGGCAGGGGAGGGCGGTGCGGGACAGGTGGAATAGGGCTGAACAGTACGGGACAGGAAAGAACAAGCCGGGGAAGATCCAGTGATCAGTTGTGTCTTAAGAGTAAAGAAAGCCAGATTTTCTGCTGTTTCTAGGCTTCTTCAGAGAAAAGAAAAAATGTGTACGTTTTTATATACAGAACCGGTCGTCACACTAATAAAAGTGTTTAGGCGGAGTTGATAGTGTTTGCCCGGGCCATATCCACATTTCTTCCCCTCCACTCCTCTGTGTGACTGGCAGAGTGAACGTACACGCCCTGTTGTGAACACTACTCATTCCGTCTTAAGGGGAACATTGTGGATATTGCCTTTATCAGAACGTGTGTGACGTGTTATTCCAGAGTAGGCTGTGTGTGAGTGTGAGCAGTCACATGCCAGCTTGCTGCAGTGGAGACGTGGTGTTTCAGGATGTGACGGTGCTGGCGGAGGAGCACAGGGTGGAGCTGATCCCTCACACCCTGGGAGACATGATCAAGATTGACGGCGGCAACACCACCCGGCTGACCTTCGGCAAACCCATCGTCATCCCCAAGAAGATCGCTTACAACCAGTCAGTCACTTTGTCTTGTACAATTCGAGCGCCCCAATGTGTGTGTGTGTGTGTGTGTGTGTGTGTGTGTGTGTGTTCGTGGCATGTGAACATGTAGAGACTTAGAAAATAAGAGAGAGAGACAGAGACACACACACACACACACACACACACACACACACACACACACACACACACACACACACACACACACACACACACAGAGAGAGAGAGAGATACGCACTCGCATCTGAAAAGGTGAAGTGTCCTCTTGACCAATGCACACTGACAGCATCATGAGATCAAAGTATTTGACAGAAAACTGGCCACTGAAAGATCAAGATCGTGGCTCGTGTGCTGAACTGAGACGTGTGTAGAATACCACGTGGTGTACTGTGAAGTGTAAATCTCCTCTAAAAACCTGGAGGTGTAAAGTTCGGTATGTGTGTGGTGTGCTAGGATGTGTAAAGTTCGGTGTGTGCGTTGTGCAGAGAAGCGGTAGCCATGGTGCTGAGCCTGATCAGTCCTCAGGGTCCCATCCGCGTGGAGTGTCCTCTGCTGGGACTGGATATCCAGTTCTCCTTCTCCTCCATCTCCATTCAGGTCAGCAGAACCACAGCCACCACCTCCGCCGCCCATCCTTCTCTGTCATTCTCCTGTGTCTTTGCTGCCCTGTTGGAACAAAAGAAACAAGAGCGGCAAGGCCTTCAAGACTCACTTGTGATACACTTTAAAAAAAAAAATCCAAGCTTTTTATGTATTGAGTATAATTTCAAAATGTAATGTTTAAGATGAGAAAGATCAGTTTAAAGCAAATTAAATCCCCTAGCATTAATTACAGAGTAATTTCCCTTTTTTACTACCTGCACCAAAACGTTTGCAAAATAAATAAAACTTCCATGCTTAGCAAAAGAAGTTCCTATTTGAACAAAAAATGAAAATAATGACTGCTCTTGTTGTTGGGTCAGAATATCAGATCAAAGTGCCAAGTTTAGAGAATACAAAAAATATAACAGTAAATGCAGTTTGCATATAATTAGGCTTCATTTTTTATTTTTTTGTGCCCATCCCAGAGGTGCAATATTGTTTTAAACAAGATGACTGGAAAGAACTGAATTTTTCCTATTTTTATGCCTAATTTGGTGTCAACTGACAAAGTATTTGCAGAGAAAATGTCAGTGTTAAAGTTTACCACGGACACACAGACACACACACAGACACACACACACACACACACACACACACACACACACACACAACCGAACACCGGGTTAAAACATAGACTCACTTTGTTTACACAAGTGAGTCAAAAATCAACCAAACTTGTTGATTTACGTGTCTGTCCGTCTTTGTATCTGTCTTGGAAGATGTAGATCTGTCTGTTACACTTCCACATTTTCATTTCTCTTCCTCCCTCCCTTCCTTCCTTCGTTCTTCCGTCTGCCCGTCTCTCCCTTTCCGTCTGTCTCCAACGCCCACCTTACCGTCCCTCGCCTCTCTTTCTGTCTTTATCATGCTATAGATTTTTTGTGTTGTTATTTTTTTTTTACATTCCTCGATGTACCATTGATTTTGTTTCTGCCTGTCGACGGGCGCAATAGCCGAGTGGTTAAAGCGCTGGACTTTCAACCTGAGGGTCCCGGGTTCGAATCACGGTGACGGCGCCTGGTGGGTAAAGGGTGGAGATTTTTCCGATCTCTCAGGTCAACATATGTGCAGACCTGCTAGTGCCTCAACCCCCTTCGTGTGTATACGCAAGCAGAAGATTAAATACGCACGTTAAAGATCCTGTAATCCATGTCAGCGTTCGGTGGGTTATGGAAACAAGAACATATCCAGCATGCACAACCCCGAAAGCGGAGTATGGCTGCCTACATGGCGGGTTAAAAACGGTCATACACGTAAAAGTCCACTCGCGCAAATACGAGTGAACGTGGGAGTTGCAGCCCACGAACACAGAAGAAGAAGAAGAAGTTTCTGCCTGTCTATGTGTCTGTCTGTCTGTCTGTCTCCCTCCCCCTCTCTCTTTTTCTACATTACTCAGCCTGTCACACTCCATATCCTTACATTCTGTAGTCATCACAGTGCACATGTGCTGTTTAAAAGATCAGTTGTTGCAAGATTGGTATAGATATATAGATAACGATGCTATGTATATTAATTATAGGATGTTTAAGCCCAAATTTGGTCAAGGTACTTATTTTTACAGTGTACCAAACAACTGTGTGAGTTTAGAACAACTAATAATGTTTTGCCTATTAACAGACAGCACTTCGACAATTTTCCTAGAAACGAAAGAATCTGTGATAAATGTTCCACAATCGACATTGCTGATGAGTTCCATTATTTGTTTGTGTGTCCCCTTTTTTTTTTTTTTTTGAAAGCGTCAGACAAAAATGTTTATTTATGTATTATAGAACCCGCCCAAACTCTGTTAAATTCCACTTATTGTTCTCTGGAAAAAAGAAAGAATATTTTTAAAACTTAAATCGTTTGTTTCTCATAATTGTCTTTCTTTTTGATAAGATTATGTTTTGTTTATGTGGACAATAATGTTGTCTACTGCAAAGGAAAACGTACTTATTAATTGTGTATTTGCGTGTTTGCGCGAATGGGCTTTTTTGTCTTCTTTTGTTTTTTTGACATCACTCTTTTTGTTCGTATGGTATGTGTAAAAGTATGTATGTAACGTTTAAATGCCCCCAGGGGGCACGATAAATAAACCTTTTGCCTTGCCTTGCCCACGACACACGTCAGAGTGCAAGCGATACAAAAATGTCGACGTTGAGCCGGTGATAGGAATGATGTGTGCAGGGCATTTACACATGTTATCATTTTATAAGCAATAAATGTGTGTGGTGTTTTGTGCAAGGGACGTAAGTGATGTGTGATCAATGTTGGCAGATGTCGTCATTGTGCAAGCGATGCAAATTGTGTGCGAAGTGTGTCAACGACGTACAAGCTAAACAAATGGTGTATGATATCTGTTGACAGATGTCCAAGGTGTTCCAGTACAAGCTGTGTGGACTGTGCGGGAACTTTGACGGCCAGATCACCAAGGAACTGGAAGGACCTAAAGGCCCCACCCAGATCTTCTCTGCCGCCCAGGACTTCTGCAATAGCTACGTGATCCCGGAGAGGACGTGTCGCAGGAAGAACCCCATGAAGAGCCAGTTCAAGAAGAGGACCAGACCTTCCATCAAGAAGGGCAGAAATAACAACAGGAGGAAGAGACCTTCCGGCCCACGCTCTTAAAACGAGGGTCGTGGTTTGTAAGAATGATCATCTCGTCCTGCACGCTGACAGAAGTGGTCACGGAAGTAGCAAGGCCATGTCCTTTGACAGTCTTGGTTTAAAGCTGTGCTCGTTCGCTTGTTGTAAACGTGATAAATAGGAAAAGTGCCCCAGAGAACATAGTGTGAAATCGCTGTTTTGAATTCTGAAACGAAGGCAAATTTGTGGTAACAATTTATTGTCGACGATTAACAAAAGAAGGGGAAGTTTCTCATCATCATTGTACACATGACATTTACAAATTGATAAAGAAGTGAAAAAGAGTCTGGAACGACGGCAAGACAGTAGAAAGGCAGGGGCAGGACAGAGAACAGAAAAAAAGATTTTGGGATGACAAGCAAGTGCCATAGAAAAGGGAAGAAGGGTAGGACCTCTAGGTAAGACGCCAAAATGGAACAGAAAGTGGTCGGGATTACAAACAAGAGACAAGGGTGGGAGAGACTGTACAGGAAGCGATTGAGTATGGCAGACAGGTGAGGGAAGATGGGGAGGGGACAAGAACAGGACAACTACACTTTGAGAAAGAAGATGAAAACGGCATGGTATGAGATGAAAAAAACTTTGGACATAGGACAATTATGGATGAGAGAAATAGAAAGGAGTAGATAATAAAAAGGGAAAAGCGGTGTCGAGGTAAATGGTATGCACGGAAATTTAGACAGATCAGGTCAGGGTTTGGGAAGGGAAAATCACTAACAGAATGTATTTGTCATAGACG
>NC_134876.1:66799308-66886808 GCF_041734735.1 Babylonia areolata
CTACTTTTTCTCCTCAATCTTCTATTCCTTCTGCTTCTTTCTGCTGCTCCTTCCTTTTCTTCCCCACTCCCGCTGCCCCTGTTGTCGTCATCATGATTGTTGTTTTCATTATGCTTTCAGTGTGGCACTGGTAATGTTGACGAGAATGTTGATGTCACTATCATTGATTCGCTCTGATGCTCCGGAACCATAGTACATGTGATCGTGATACGGATAGCAGTTGTTTTGCTCCATCGTATACGCTTCCCTTCCAGGTACCCTTAAAACGCGGTTCTTTACTTGTGAAATGAATGATAATTGTTATGTGGTGGTTGAGAGCTTGGAACACAACACGATCAAATGACTGGTGTTTTATGACTTGGCAGTAAACTGCCTGTGATCGGTGATCTGTGACCTGTGTCGTCTATGATCTGGAAAACAAGGGTGTTCCTGGCGAAGTGTTGTGCCAGGACGTTTGCTTGCGTTGAAAGCAGAATGATGGGGAAGGAGGGGAAAGGGTAACTTGAGAGAGGGAGAGGTTGGGTGCACGCATGCATATATACGAGCACGTGCGTGCGTGAGTGCGTGCGTGCGTGCGTGTGTGTGTGTGTGTGTGTGTGTGTGTGTGTGTGTGTGTGTGTAGGAAACATGTCATTTTTATCAGGCAAATAATATTCCTTAAAATACTTTTTTTTCTGTAAGCAATATTCTGGTGAACATTTGCACAGTATTTTTCTGTCTATGGAATATTCATACAGACTGCATTTGTCTGTGGAGCATTTATACAGTAGGCATTTGTCTATGGAGTATTTATATAGTAACCATTTGGTTGTGGTGTGGATGATATAATGAACATTTGTGTGCGGAGGTTTTTCATTTTTTAAAATGACTATTATATTTTCTTATTTTTTAAATTTTTTTTACATTGAGCATTTGTGTGCGAAGAGTTTACACAGTGAGAATTAGTATGTGAAGTGTTTTTGAACACATGTGGTAAAACCACACAGACACACTCAGGTAATGTGAAGTCTACAACTGAATACACATGGAATAACCAGACATACACACCCAGGTAAATGTGAAATATACAATAGAACACACATGGCATTCCCAGACAGACACACCCAGATGAATGAAGCACACAGCTGCACATATAACTACATAGACACACCCTGGGGGGGGGGGGGGGAACTGAAGTGTACAACTGAACACCTATGGCATAATCAGAGAACTAAGAATTCGAAGTGTTACTTTTCCAGAACTGAGATTTTAGGCATGGATTATTCTTCCAATCTGAGTTTGCTAATCTACATGCTCTTCAGAGTATACAAGTAGATGAAGGAAGAGGGTGTGTGTGGGAGTTGGGGGGGAATCTTCGTGCCCATGAACATGCATGATGAACACACACACACACACACACACACACACACACACACACACACACACACACACACACACACACAGGAGATAAACACACAGTGGTGTGGAAATAGAGAGAGGCAGAGAGACTTGAGTACAGCATCAGCACAAAGCAAAAGCAATTACAAAATGTAAAACAATAGAATTACATTGGTCACACTACTACTACTACTCCTAAATAAATAAACAACAGCATCAATAATTAGATCAACGATTGCATTTGAATACGGTGCAGGTAAGATGTTGGTAAGGCTTTAAATATAAACGAAGATGTTTAGAAACGTTTTTGTTTATTTACTTAAGGTTAAATCAATCTGTTTAACTCTTTCCATACGAACGGCGAAAGAGACGACGTTAACAGCGTTTCACCCCAATTACCATCATCAAAATATTGCAAGCGGAAGGCTCTTATACTGAAGAGGTGAATGTTGACAAAGAATACCACAATTCTGACGACGGAAGCTAAAGGTTGGGTCATTCAGACACGCACTAGACATCCGAGGGGTCTGTGTAGAGGAGAAGAGAGGACTGGCCGTACTGAGTGAGTTAATGTAGTTATATATTCTTGAAATCTGAACCTTCATTTTGAAGGTGGAAGACAACCCTGGTTCAATCTGTCAAAGCGAATGAGAATGCAATGTAGATGAACGATTCAACGAACGTGTCAACGTAATAGGCTACTGTTAAACAGTGTTTAGAAAATCTAATTCTATGTGTTGGAACTGGTTTTCTTCGCTTGAATGTGTTCGGAGAAAAGACGTTTGTTTGGTTTGTAACTACCTACGAACACGTTTCTCCCCGGTTTGCAAACAATGTCATCACGTGTATCGTCTACAGCAGACTGTACACAGTGGTCAGGTTACCCATGCTGTGGTCACCCACTCAGCTGGCAGACATTGTAATTGCACTTAGGGGGCGGAAGTGACGGAGTGAGCGGAAGTGTGCCAACGCCGCCAGCAAACAGAACTAGGATCTGGGGGTGTTGGACAGTATTGAACGGTTCGATCATGGCTGTAATCACTTCTCTCCACACACGCTGTTACACATAGTCCAAGCACTCCACAGCACCAGTGAAGGAGAAACTGCATGTGTTAAGGACCAAGCATTGCATTTAACACGTTATGGAGAAACTGGAAGCCTATGTGTTAAGACTATAGAAAGACATATGCCTGATTTTCTGTATTTTTATAATCCAAAACGTACTAATGATTTGTTCACTTTTAAATCAAAATCCGAAGACTAGAGTTTAGGTTTTGATTCGACCATTCTTTAGTTACTACAAAAGACGATGAAGTGCTAACGAAAACTGAGATTTAAAGCACATTTAGGTATACTTTCCTTCCTCCTAATTTTATTTGGGATAATCGTCGAAAGCAATTGCTTGGTAGGAATGTGTGTGTGTGTGTGTGTGTGTGTGTGTGTGTGTGTGTGTGTGTGTGTGTGTGTGTGTGTGTGTGTGTGTGTGTGTGTGTGTGTGTGTGTGTGTGTGTGTGTTTTCGCTGTGGGAGGAATAACAAAGGGACCGTAGCCTGTACTTTAAACATTCTCTACTTTGTTCATCAACAAGCTTTGTCAGACCTGACACACTATTCTCTGTAAGTAGAAACCAAAAATGTGAAGGAAAAAAACCCAACAACAACACACGTTGGAAATTCCCAACAACAGCAACAACAACAACAAAAAAGGGAAACATTCTAGAAACACGAACAAAAAATGAATCAGGAGGTAGACAGTGCTGACTTTCTTCACTTGAAGCAAATTACTTTCATTAAAAGAAGCTCTGTGAAAGCACATGTATTTCTGATCACTATAGTCACCAGTCCTCGGACATTGTCCTGGCAGGACAAGTGTGTTTTTCACAGTGCACCAATAATGTATGTGGGGCCATGGGAAGGGGATTAACGGGCGGACAAAGTGCAGGGGGAGCCCTCTCAGTGCTGAGCTGTTCATGAGTCGGGGCAAGATGGGATCGCAGTCAAAGGTCAGATTACTCCCAAAGCCGTGGAGATAAAAGTTATTGACTGTCAGGGATCCTGGGTCTTATCGGAATGTAGGGTGTTGGAAAGAGTTGTTTGTGAAACTATTCGCCAATTGCTGTTAAAAAAAAACACACAAAGAGCTTGACGTGACCACTCAAATGCATCGTAACTGTAGAACAAACAAAGGATAGAAAAAAATTAATAGAATAAAATAAAAATAAATAACGTGTGTGCGGTTGTGTGTGTGATCGTGTGATTGTGTGTGTGTGTGTGTGTGTGTGTGTGTGTGTGCGAGAGAGAGAGAGAGAGAGAGAGAGAGAGAGAGAGAGCGTGCGAGTAGGTGTGTGAGTGAATGCGCGCTTTAACGTGTGTAGTGTTTACATTGTATTGTGTACGCGTAAGAGAGCTGGTCTCTGTTCGAGAATTCGGGATTTCTTTTTTCACTGTCGGACCACCACGGGACACTCGGAGGAGGGACAGTTCGTGATCAAGACAACTAAGAAAGAGGGTAACAATTTAAAAAAATAATCAGTGTTCGATGTGCTTCGCCTATGAACTGAACTGGGAAACATGCTTGTTTTTGAAATATATAGAGTAGCCGAGTGGTTAAAGCGTTGGACTGTCAATCTGAGGGTCCCGGGTTCGAATCACGGTGACGGCGCCTGGTGGGTAAAGGGTGGAGATTTTTACGATCTCCCAGGTCAACATATGTGCAGACCTGCTAGTGCCTGAACCCCCTTCGTGTGTATATGCAAGCAGAAGATTAAATACGCACGTTAAAGATCCTGTAAACCATGTCAGCATTCGGTGGGTTATGGAAACAAGAACATACCAAGCATGCACACCCCCGAAAACGGAGTATGGCTGCCTACATGGCGGGGTAAAAACGGTCATACACGTAAAAAGCCCACTCGTGTGCATACGAGTGAACGCAGAAGAAGAAGAAATATATAGAGGAAAGGGGGAAGTGACAGGAGCGGAGGTGGGAGACAGATGTGTGGCTGAACACACAATGAACGGCTCAGAGTGAAGGAGACGTGATCTGACGGAACGGGTCCTTAAAAAAAAGAAAAGAAAAAAAAGAAAGAAAAAAAGAATAGAATAAAATGAAATGAAAAAAATCAACACACAGCGTAGCAGCCTTCTTGGTAGTTTCAGTTTTAAGGTGTTAAAGTGTGTGGACTGCTCCATATACGCTACACCACATCTTCTTTGAAGAAAACAAAACAAAGCACCAAGAGCAACTAAAGAGCATGCCTGACCTTCGCATAAACCATACACACTAGAATTCAGATATTAGTGTCTGTGATTAGATTGAGACGAGAGTACAGAAGGCTAACAGCGTCAGCTACCAGCTTGCCCCACTCCTCAAACATCCCAACATCCCCATTGAGACCAAAGCCAAACTCATTTCCTTCATCTTCATCCCCACCTTGACCTACCAGTGCCAGACATGGACCCTGACAAAAAGTCTGGAACGCAAAATAACCACTTGCGAGATGCGATGTCTGAGGAGAGCCGTCAACAAGACCAGACGGGACATGATCAGAAACACCAGGATCAGAGAAATGGTGGGAACAACACCTGTCCTCCACCATATCCAAAGGCAAACGATCAGATGGTTTGGACATCTAACACGTATGGCACCTCACCAGATGGCCAGTAAAGCGTACAACAAAAGGATATCAGGATACAAGGCAAGGGGAAGACCAAGGAAGACCTGGATTGACGGTGTGAAAGAAACCCTGAAGACCCACAACATTCCACCCAACGAGGCCTTCCAGCTTGCCAGGGCCCGTCAGCTCTTTCTCCCCTCGACGCCCTAGATGGTACAAGAGGACGGATAAAATAAAGTAAGTAAAGTAAGCATAATCCTAAATGCCCTGGTCAGGCCTTGGTCAGGCACATCATCTCCCCTCTAGCTTTCCTGCTCGTGAAGGTAACAAACTGGCTGGCTGGTAAATATAGATGACGCCATGGCGTTCCAATAACCCATAGACACTTGTGATAAATGGGATACCTGATTGCTCCTGTGACTGACCACACAGGTATGAGTGACCACGGAGATACAGCTCTAGTCAATGGTTGTGTGATAAAGTTACAGTCCTCGTCTTCATGGCCGGTTATCTTGCACGATAGAACACTTTATTAGTCAGTGAGTGGAAGCCACTCACCGTTATGAACCAGCCTTTTTGCACAGAAACTTGTACGCTAACCTGTTCGCCCTGACAGAATCTCGTGATGACTTCTTTGGGCAGATCTAAGCATTGAGGAGGGAGAGTGGGGGGAGGGAGTGGAGGAGGGTATGAGGGGGGTATGGGGGTGGGGGGGGGGGTGGATAGACACTGTGAAGAAATGGCACAACCAACCAGTATATTGAAAATAATAATCGTACTTACATGGCACGAACTCCCCATATGATGGGGTCTAAACGCCTCACATGAAACAATACATATACAGTAGGTCATAATAACACACCTTTGCACATGAAAAAGCAACAACAAAAAGCACGTATATGTGTATGTATGCACCAAGACAATGCTACGAATTGTATATAATTTTATGAACAATCACATACACCCACATCCCCGCCCCACATTAGTGCGCAAGGGTCACTCCTGTGTCCTCTATTTCACTTAGGTATACAATTCAGATGTTGATGTTTCGCCAGTCAGTGTTACTGAGAGAATTTAGCTTAATTTTGGGCAGAAGCAAAACGCTGGCAGCATACACAGCCAGAAAGAGAGCGATCCTGGGTTTTCTTCTTCTTCTGCGTTCGTGGACTGCACCTCCTACGTTCACTCGTCAATTACAAGTACGACATACACACGGAATTTCCGATTTCTGGGCCAGTCTTACTTTCCCGGAATCAGATCTGATGTATTTTCCTGTGCTGGTTCATTTTTTTTGCGATATTTCATGACAAGTCCTTATGTAAGAGAGTATTGGATACACACACACACACACACACACTTAAGCAAACGCAATATATACTATTCGGAGCTAGCCACAAGACTGAGGACGCGACGCCGAATGAAGGGACGGTATCAACACCTCACATCGTCACCGATCTTCACGACACGGACATTCCAGGTCCACATACTGACCACTATACAGGACAAGTGGCATCACATTTATTATGATGGTCAGGGCCTGGCGATAGATCATCGCACCTCCCTTGTAATCCGTGGAGAGAATGACCACGGCGCTAGATGAAGGGAAGACCGGCCATCCACTGTTTAGCCCCACACAGTGGGGTGGGCGGTTTTATTGGCATGCAGGTGGACGTTTAAGGTCTGTGATAGATATGTATCTTCTGTTTCCTAAACACGTCATTTGAGAAATGTCCAGGAACTCATATCAGTCTCATTGATAGATAGATAGATGGACGGATACTCTTGTGTGTGTGTGTGTGTGTGTGTGTGTGTGTGTGTGTGTGTGTGTGTGCATGGGGCGTGGATCACGAAGCGAGTCCGTACATGTAACTCCGTGTTTCAAGAGGAAGATAGTATTAGTGGCAAACAGAAAAAGAACAATGTGTTAGGGCTTTTTACTCATCCAACACTTTGAAGAGACCATCAACGCCAAACCAGATATTGAAAATGATTAAGATACATTGCTAGGAAACCACAAAATGATCCGGTGACGGAAGTCTTAACTCTCTCCATACGAACGGCGAAAGAGACGACGTTAACAGCGTTTCACCCCAATTACCACCATCAAAATATTGCAAGCAGAAGGCTCTTATACTGAAGAGGTGACTGTTAACAAAGAATACCACAATTCTGACGACGGAAGCTAAAGGTTGGGTCATTCAGACACCCACTGGACATCCGAGGGGTCTGTGTAGAGGAGAAGAAAGGACTGGCCGTACTGAGTGAGTTAAAAGACTACTCCGTTTTAGGAGAACAAAAAATAAAAAGAAAGAGAGTTATAACCAAGGAGATTGTTGTATCTGAGTGGTAACTTTTTTTTTTAGTGTGGTAACAGGCTTGGATTTTTCCAGCACTCAGTGCTGATTGATCGCATTTGATTTCTTGCAATATCCACAGTTCGGGGTTTTCTGTATTCCGCCTGAACTCACATAATATTATGCACCACGCTGCTTGCCCAACTGACGTTGATTTATACCCTTAGCGCGAGGAGTATCAACCATTATACAGCCCACCACCAGGCGTTGTTAAGGTCAACAGGCTTTCAGCGTCCCTGACAACAAGAGACCGTATCCAACTCCGTGCGCAGTTTTAGTACCGTAGAATACCATTTGTTGCTTTGGTTTTCATTGTTGATCAATAACTGAAGTTTGCTTTGTATCTTTGGTCCTTTTGCATCGGTTGCTCCCCCCTCCTCCTTTTTTTTTTTCTTGGTCGGCTTTTGTGACAGATCCATTGAATGGGGAACTTGAAAAAAAAAAAGTGCTACCGGGCGTGAAAGGAAGAAGAGTGTTCAGTCATGTGGAAACCACTGGATGTCATGTTAAGGTGTCATGGCACTGAGTGGGACGGGTTGACTGGATGTACTGTGGATGGAGAAAGTTAGAGACTGAGAGCGGGAAGAACTGAAGCCGCGACAACAACAACAACAGACAGACAGACACGCACACGCACATGCACTCGCACCCTTCCTCCGCCCCCCCCCCCCCTCGTCCCCCGCCCCACCACACACCACGATATTTGTCGTAATCAGTTTTGCTCTGTGTTCCTTATTGTTAGGAGAAGACTAGCCATGTCATTCATTTTTCAGGCATTACACCTATGTTGAAAACGTTTGTGAGTAAAGAAAATGTGTTCGTTTGAGAATCATGTTGTATCTTAAACTACCACCATTTCAACGTCAATATATTGCTAACATGGCTATCCCTGAGTCAGGGTTCGTATCTATATATATGCCTCTGTATGTGCAAGCTGTTGGGAAACGCTCAACAACCATAGCTTGAAGTTGTGTTTTCTTACTTTAAATAGTCTTTATTTGAGTAGCAGTCTTTGTCTAACGAACGCAAAATCCATCGTCCACGCTCGACAAAACAGCAACTATAACAACATAAACAACAACAACAGACAAACGAACAAAGAGACGAACGAACTAACAAGAAAAAAATGGACAGCTAATTAGTTGACAAAGCTAACAAGAAAAGGGACAACTAATTGATTGACAAACTTGCTAAGTAAATGAATACAGTTTATACATAAAACTAATTAGTTGACAAAGCTAACAAGAAAAGGGACAACTAATTGATTGACAAAATTGCTAAGTAAATGAATACAGTTTATACATAAAACACTGAACAAACAAACAACAACAACGAAGAAATAATAATATAAATAACTTTCAAAACAATGTGTCGATGTGTGTTTGCAAAAAATGAATATTCTGATTCATACAGAAATCATATTTTCACACTGTTAACCGTCTGATTCTCGTTCCTTTTTTTACGAATCTATGTTCGGTTCAGTATATCTTAATTCTATCTTATTCTATTCATTCTATCAATCATATATTGATCTATTCATTAAGCACGTTTAAATTTGCCAGAAGAGTGGTACGTATAAAGAAATGTTTCTTTCTTTTAAAAATTTTTTTTTTACCCTTTTAGAATTTTTTTAAAAATTGATATTCTTCTGTTGGTGTCATTAGGATGAATTAAATAGATATAATTAGTAAAATGATATTAAAAAATGAATCAAAATTCGACAACAAAAATGAAAAAAAAGGAGAGAGAGAGAGAGAGAGAGAGAGAGAGAGAGATCAAGTCAGTAACGGTTTATGGCAAACCCATACAGTGGTTCACAGCCAAAGATTGCCCGCAACGGCTGCCTTCGTCTCCTCCGCTGGAGATCGATATTGATCGATGACGATCAGCTACTGGCGCCTCAATCCAGTCTTAGCCCCGCCCACCTGTCAGCCTTAGAATGACGGGGAGGACGGTGTAAGGGAGGGGGGGGGAGGAGGAGGCAGGGAACTGTGAGAGGGGTTGGGTGGAAAGGAGATTCTTATCAAAAACAGTGTGTGTTAGAGAGAGAGAGAGAGAGAGTGTGAGAAAGAAAGAGAGAGAGAAAGACAGAGACAGTGATACACAGACAGACAGAATGAGAGAGAGAGAGAGAGAGAGAGAGAGAGAGAGAGGAGGGGGTGTGACTGTTTTATGAGCACTCAATCGTTTGAATCAGTACCACTGAAAGCTAAAGAAAGAAAGAAAAGAAAAAGAAAAGAAAAGGGTGAATTGTTTTCAGGAGGCATTCATTAAAACAAAAAGGGGACAATGGTTGGGGATTAGGGGATGTGTGTGTGTGTGTGTGTGTGTGTGTGTGTGTGTGTGTGTGTGTGTGTGTGTTGGTGGGAGAAGAATAAAGAGGGGGTGGGAGTTAGAAGAGGAACAGAAAAAAGGGAGAGGGAGGAACCTTAACAAATGATTGGCTGTTACCAGTAAGAGAGGTGTGCGGTAATAACTGAAGAGGTGAAGATGGTGGTGGTGAGGGTAGCGGTGAAGGTGGCGATGGTGGTGGTGGTGGTGAGGGGGGTGGGTGATTTATATATAAAAAGGGGAGGTGACCGTGGGTGGCACACCCTGGCAGCCTTGTCACTGACACATTGCTCACCTCGTCACTCCAGGCTGTGCAGGCGGTCTTCGGCTGTGTGTGTGTCCGTCACTTTTACTTCTCTTCGCCCTTCTAACTTGTCAGCATGGTCAGTATTGCTCTTTGTCTCTGTCTTTGTCTGTCTCTCTTCTTTTTTTTTAAAGATTTTTTTTCCGATTTATTTCTCCTCTGTTATGTATTTCTATTAACACCATGCTTTAATTTCATTTAGTATTGTGTAGTGTAGACCCTATTCAAGGCGGGAACTGGATGTAAAAAAGCACACCAGTGCTTATCTATTATCCTCGAAATAAAGACTTATGTCTTGTTCTCTCTCTCTCTCTCTCTCTCTCTCTCTCTCTCTCTCTCTCTCTCTCTCTGTGTGTGTGTGTGTGTGTGTGTGTGTGTGTGTGTGTGTTAGATAAAAAGGAAAGGTTACATTTAGATGGTCAATCTCGACAATGTAATCATGTGATGTGTTCGTATTGATATGATGGGGTTTGGTGTACATGAATAAAAATTGTTTCATGATTTATATGTACTTTAGTATGTGTTTGTATTGATATGATGTGTGTCGATGTTACATGCGTAAATATTTATTGTATGATTTATATGTACTTTGTTTTCTGTTTACTGTCCAAACCTTGGAGACGAACGACTGAAAAAAAGGCACATTACCCCCGTGTGACATGTACTTTAAGAAAATGACAAAGTGTCAAATTGTCGCTAATCTCTTGATAGTTCATTTTGTTTCAATTCTGTTTTTCCTTTCTGTTCCATTTTATCTGTTTTGCACTGTTTTGTTCTGATTAGTACCTACTATGTCACTAGAGCTTTATAGCTGATGACATTAAACATTTCAGTGTTCAGAGTTCTCTCTCTCTCTCTCTCTCTTTCTTTCTCTCTCTCCATTTTGTTGTGGCTGCGACTATGATGTGCTTGTATGTACATGTACACCCCTTCTTGAGGGGCTATGACATCATAATGAATAAATGATTTGTCTCACACACACACACACACACACACACACACACACACACACACACACACACACACACACACACACACACATTTGGTGTGTCAGATAAACGTATCCATCATTATGAGCAGAGAACATATACAGACCAAGACTTAATGCGTCCATTATGACAGTGGAGAATAAAAGAAGATGAGGTGCACTTTGTCCATGTACGTCCAAAAACCCAGTGAAGAACTCAGAACTTTCTTTCTGTTGTTCTTTTCCTGAGCTATTAAAGTGGTTTTATTCTGTTCTTATACAGACATTATTCTGCACACACAAACAAAAGGGATATGAACTGACGATCGTTTTATAACATTGATAGCTGTTTAAAAAATGATGATAATGAATAAGTGTACGTTGGTTGTTACGAATTTCTAACCCTTTAGGTAAAAGATATGTACAAGCACACAAATGCCAAAAAAGCAGTAATCTGTGTCCATGAACCTTTTCAAAACAAACACAAATAAAAACGCTATACATATACATTTCAAGCAAACATCGCCGCTCTCTTTTGTTATCTTCGTCAGAAATAATGGAACAAGTCCAGAAATACTGAAAAATCACACAAAGTGATGATGGTAATAGCAAAGGTGCCAGTCTATATGTCGTCTTGTTAGGATTACAACTGGTAAGTATCGTCAGAAAAGTGACGGGCAAACAGCTGTCCAGGCTGTGGTGTTCAGGAATCAGTGTGACAGTGCGCAAGACGTGAAGCCGACGTGTGTGTTATGCAAGTTCAGTAATTTCCGTAGGTATACAGTGCGCTGTTCCTTTCTTTCTTTCTTCCTTCCTTCCTTCTTTCCTTTCTCCCTTTCTTTCTTTCAGTCACGCTGGGGGTAAAGTATCTTTGTCCTGTATGAAATGCTAGTACGGTTATGTCTCTATGTAATCGGTGCGTTCTTTCTTTCTTTTTTCACTCTCTTCTTTCTTTCTTTCTATCCGCCTGTCTGTACTTGATTTATACAATTTTCTCTTCCTCCTTTTTGCTTCTTGAGCTTCTGTCTTGTCTGTTATGTGTCTTTCTCCCATTCTTCTTTGGCCTACTGCAGAGAACCAGTACGTGCATCTGACAGTGACTCTCTCTCTCTCTCTCTCTCTCTCTCTCTCTCTCTCTCTCAGCTTGTTGATCTCTGTCAGTTGAGGTCGAAGTCGAACTATTTTAATTGTCAGATCATAGGTCCGTAACATTGGAATTCACGAAGACAAAAAGAATGAATACAAGGAAAAGAATACAAGGACGACCACTTATCAACTACGTGGACAATGGTAACGATTCCAGAGCAATTGCTCGTATTGAAAACGCACTGAATACAAACTTGTATATGCCGACACTCAATATCTCACTTTCACAAGATAACGACAAGGGCATCTTGAAACCACTTGAGTTTCTGTGAGAGTTAGCAGGAATAAAATGAGAACGAAGAGAACAATACTTAGGACAAATAAAATGAAAATGTATTCCAGTTTCCGGAGTACCATCACAAAATGGACAACCCTTGAAACTGCAGAAAATATGAGCGTAAGTCGAACATTCCAAGTCCAAAACCGCAGATAACACGACGCAAATTTATACATTGAAAACACTTGGATTTCTGTGACATTTTTAGCAGGAATGAACTGGGAACTAAGAGAACAGTACTTAGGACATATCAGAGGAAAATGCATTTCAGTTTCCGGTGTACCATTACAAAACAGACAATCCTGTTTATGCACTGGAAAGAGAATAAAGGTCTTCGTTCATCTCTGTTCGCAGCGTGAGTGCATCTCCATCCACGTGGGTCAGGCCGGAGTGCAGATCGGCAATGCCTGCTGGGAGCTGTACTGCCTGGAGCACGGCATCCAGCCTGACGGCCAGATGCCCTCCGATAAGACCATCGGCGGCGGGGACGACTCCTTCAACACCTTCTTCAGTGAGACCGGTGCCGGCAAGCACGTTCCTCGCGCTGTCTTCGTGGACCTGGAGCCCACCGTGGTCGGTATGTATGTGCTCTGTGTGTGTGTGTGTGTGTGTGTGTGTGTGTGTGTGTGTGAAACTACACAATTTTAAGTAACCTTTTAACGAACTGAACTGATTTGAAGCGAAAAAATAAGATCGAATTGAACTGTTCACCCAAGGTATGTCTGTCCCCTGTCCACCCCCTAGACGAAGTTCGTACGGGTACTTACTGATAGCTGTTCCACCCGGCTTTATTACGATTGTTTTTATTTATCAGTTTATTTATTTTTGATCATCTTTTAACGAACTAACTGATTCGAAGTGACAAAACTGGATTGAAACTGAACTAAACTGTTCACCAAACGTGCCTGTCCCCTCTCCACAGCTAGACGAGGTCCGTACTTAAACATTGAAGTCAGTCTGTTTGTTTACTGATGATATGACCGCGTATTTTTGTCGTTCTTGTTAAATGATCATGTGTTTGCACCCCTTCATGAGGGACAATGGCCAATAATCGAATAAATCATCCGTCGTTTTTGTAGACGAGGTCCGCACGGGTACTTACCGGCAGCTGTTCCACCCGGAGCAGCTCATCTCGGGCAAGGAGGACGCGGCCAACAACTATGCCCGGGGCCACTACACCATCGGCAAGGAGCTGGTGGATCTCGTGCTGGACAGGCTCAGGAAGCTGGCTGATGCCTGCACTGGACTGCAGGTCCGAAAGTCAAACACCTCCCCTCCCACACCCCCGAGCCCCTGTCTGCCTGGCTTTGTTGCTTTAAAAAAAAAATTGTTTTGTTTTGTTCACTTTTTTTTTTTATACATATAAAAGTCAGGACGAAATTTAATCATTCATCAGATCTAGTGAACAATGTAATGTTATAACAAGTGACACGCATTATATCTGCCATCAGTATATAATTGACTTTTTTTGTTTGATTGATATTTTGATGTGTGGCAAGCATCGTAACGAAAAGGCCAAACCATGAGATGATGACCTCAGTATTTCGTGTATCATCACTATACTTAATATACTCCCACCTTCTTCTTGGTAGAAGTAGCAGCAGTAGTAGTTGTTGTTGTAGTGCTGTAGTAGTAGTAGTAGTTGGAGTTCCATTAGTAGTATTCTTGTAGTTGTTATTGTTATCATCATCATTATTATTATCATTATTATTGTATGTATTTTTTAAAATTCGATGCTTTGCTTCTTATTCTTTTCTCTCCTTTTTATCTAATAACAATAATGACAATGTACATTTATATGGCGCCCTTTCTCTCTAAGAGCTCAGGGCGCTTTGCATGAAAGAAAAATACTACAAGTTACATAAATCATTCATGACCACTCTCACACACACCCCTACCGCCCCCCCACCTCCCCCCCACCACGGCCACCCACACCCCCTCCGATGTGAGGAGCAGCAAAGAAGAAAGAACGTTCACCATAGGTTCTTACATTGACACGAAGAAGTTTCAAAAGGTAACAATCAGAGGAAGAGCGGAGATTTCTTGCGGGAGTGGAAACACTGATCAAGTCAGAAAGATATGTAGGTCCTGCGGAGTGGAAAGCAGAATAGAGGAGACACGCAACTTTGTATTTAATTCTCGCTTCAATAGGGAGCCAGCGTAGAGTGCGGTGGTGAGGAGAAATGTGATCAGTACGTGGGATTCTGAGAGTCAGATGGGCAGCATTGTGTTGAAGTTTTTGAATTAGCTGAAGAATATTATGTGGACAGCCTATGAGAAGAGAATTACAGTAGTAGTCGATTCGTGATAGCACAAAAGCAGCAATAAGAGTTTTAGTAGTTTCAACAGAAAGGTACTGACGGATAGAACTGATGCGACGAAGTTCACAAACGATTATGCATGTTTGCTGTTTCGCCGCCCGTTGTTCATTTCATTTTACTTTTATTTCCCTGTTCCCTGAATGCTCTCTCTCTCTCTCTCTCTCTCTCTCTCTCTCTCTCTCTGTCTGTGTGTGTGTGTGTGTGTGTGTGTGTGTGTGTGTGTGTGTGTGTGTGTGTGTGTGTTCTGACACGGGGTGTGTGTTGCAGGGGTTCCTGTGTTTCCACTCATTTGGTGGAGGCACGGGGTCAGGGTTCACGTCCTTGCTGATGGAACGGCTGTCTGTGGATTACGGCAAGAAATCCAAACTGGAGTTCTCTGTCTACCCGGCGCCACAGGTGTGTGTGTGTGTGTGTGTGTGTGTGTGTGTGTGTGTGTGTGTGTGTGTGTGTGTGTGTGTGTGTGTGTGTGTGTGTGTGTGTGTGTGAGTGTTGGGGTTGGGGTTAAGGAAGCGAATGGAACTGGATGTGTGAGTGGCTCAGTGTTTCTCATCTGCATATTGTCAGTCCTTGATGTCATTGTCAAAATCACGACCATTATCTCCTCGTCGTCTTCATTCTCATCGTCGCCGTCGTATTCATCGTCGTCGTCGTTGTGTTCATATCATCTTCATTAATATTACCAACATAGTGTTTACGCACATGTAAAATTACTGGAGCCTTGTAGTTCTAACTCCGCAAATTTCTCTCCCTCTTCCTACCCTCCTCCTCCTCATCCACTCTTACTACTACTCCTCTTCCACTCCTCCCCATCATTATCATCACTGTTGAGCAGGTGTCGACAGCGGTGGTGGAGCCCTACAACTCCATCCTGACCACCCACACCACCCTGGAGCACTCGGACTGTGCTTTCATGGTGGACAACGAAGCCATCTACGACATCTGCCGCCGCAACCTGGACATCGAGCGTCCCACTTACACCAACCTCAACCGTCTGATCGGCCAGATCGTCTCCTCCATCACCGCCTCCCTGCGCTTCGATGGTGCCCTGAACGTGGATCTGACGGAGTTCCAGACCAATCTGGTGCCCTACCCTCGCATCCACTTCCCCCTGGCCACCTATGCTCCCGTCATCTCCGCCGAGAAGGCCTACCACGAGCAGCTGTCTGTAGCGGAGATCACCAACGCCACCTTTGAGCCTGCCAACCAGGTGAGCTGACGTATGATGCTTTGTGTAAAGCAGCAGGCCTTTAGTCATATGACAAGTTCCTTAGACATAATACAGATCTTTTAGACCCGTGGCAAGTCATTTCGACACGTGGCAAGTCATTTCGGCACGTGGTGATTATTTACACGTGTGGAATTTATTTGAGTATGTGGCGAGTCCTCTAGATGTGAGACAATTAAGTTTTTTTAAACGCACCAGACTGGACAGGTAGAGCCAGAGCCAATCTTGACCGTTGAGACAAAAAAAAAAAAAAAAAAAAAAAAAAGAAGAAAAAAGAGAGAAACCAAACTAAACAAAAAACCAAACAAACAAACAACAACAACAACAAAACAAAAGCAAAAAAACACAACAGAGCACAAAAGACAATCAGACCTTATTAATTTATACACTCTGATATACGCTGGAGATATGGTCTGTGATACAATGCATTACAAAGCAACGTGAGGCGACTCACCACACCACACCACACCACGCCACACCACACCACACCGCAACCACATCACACCTCGCCACACCACGCCACACCACACCACACCACACCACACCACGCCACACCACACCACACCGCAACCACATCACACCTCGCCACACCACGCCACACCACACCACACCACACCACACCATACCACGATGCAGCAGCGTGCTGTGTGCTGCAGATGGTGAAGTGTGACCCCCGTCACGGCAAGTACATGGCCTGCTGCATGCTGTACCGTGGGGACGTGGTGCCCAAGGATGTCAACGCCGCCATCGCCACCATCAAGACCAAGCGCACAATCCAGTTCGTGGACTGGTGCCCCACTGGCTTCAAGGTGGGTTGCTCCTAGCCAGTCTGGTTCTCACGGTGGTGTGTGAAGCTGGTGTCCACCATTATCGTTGTGTCAAGTGTGTCGATGGTCAAATTTGTCTTAGTGTGTGAATGAATCACTGAATTTAGGTAACCCTGCATGTTAGGTCAGTTTACAGCGCTTTAAAGTATCATTGTTGTCATCATCATTATGATTGTCACTAACTTCATCTTTTGTCCCCAAGTGGGTATACACTACCAGCCACCCCAAAGCGCGCCACCCTCCACCTTTACGTGTCTGTCAGTATCCCTGTTAGCTCACGATTTCTCACAATCACACGATTTCGTTTCAAAGTGAGAGAAATCGTGGGATTGCGAGAAATCGTGGGCTATCAATCGCCATTTCCATCACCCTCATTTACGACGCCATCACCTCATCAGTCATCATCTCTCTCTGTTCTGCCTCACATTGCAGGTGGGCATCAACTACCAGCCGCCCACAGTGGTTCCTGGCGGGGACCTGGCCAAGGTGCAGCGCGCCGTATGCATGCTGAGCAACACCACGGCCATCGCTGAGGCCTGGGCCCGGCTGGACCACAAGTTCGACCTCATGTACGCCAAGCGTGCCTTCGTCCACTGGTACGTGGGAGAGGGCATGGAGGAGGGAGAGTTCTCCGAGGCCCGCGAGGATCTGGCCGCCCTGGAGAAGGACTATGAGGAGGTGGGCGTGGATTCCGTGGAGGGAGAGGAGGAAGGGGAAGAGGAATACTGAGAGGGTGGGGTTCATGATGGCCTTATCATTCCCGCTTTGTCGCTTTAACATTAGTTTAGGCAAAACAACGGTCAGCACGAAGAGTAAACCCCAAGAATAAAGACTTGACATTCGTGTCCAAGGTAGACGTCATCCCCCCCACAAAAACAAACAACAACAAAAACAACCCCCCCCCCCCCCACTCCCACCAAAAAACAAAACAAACAAAAACAACGACAAAAATCAACAACAAGACAAATAGCAACAACAACAAACAAAAAAACAAAAGAGCTGCAACACTCTACATTCACATGCAAGTTTGTTCAGTCATTATTTATAGTTTCACTACTGTAAGAGGAGCATATATATTTACCATTACATTGTGGCCTGAAGAAATCACGAAGTATTGTCCAGTTTTTTGACGAAGTAATTTGTTAGACAAATAAAAGTGAATACAAACAATATCGTGTGTGTGTGTGTGTGTGTGTGTGTGTGTGTAATTTGCGACATTTCAGTGCTTACCTCTCCAGACAAAACTGGATTTATCGCTGTATGAATGCCAATATTTGTTTCTTCATGAGCTGCACACTTTCTTACATGGAGATGTATAGACAATGGCTACCTGCTGGGCTGTCTGTTGTATCATAGTAATATCATGCACTGGAGTTGTACACCACTTTATGTTGAGTTGTGTGGACAGTGGATACTTCTTGGTCTGTTTGATATGTGTCCTACTAGAGTGATGTGCGTAATCCACTATGATGTCGCACATACCTCATTGGTAGGGGTTGACATGTGCTAACTGAAGGCTCGAAACCTTCAGTTATCCCCGGCTCCGTCAAGCACACGGGGACCAACCTCTTACTACAATGCTGCCGATCATGCATGGGCTCTTATGGCAGAGAAAACAAGGAATCGGTGTTTTGTCGTAAACAGAGCAATATATATATATATATATATATATATATATATATATATATATATATATATATATATATATATATATATATGCGCGCGCGTGTATGTGTGTGTCCAGGAAACAACATGTAATAAGAAACATCCTCTTACACAGATAACGAACTGCGATATAATACCTACTTTTTACGGGGCTGTGCCACAGAGCGGTTTTCCCCGCAAAACAGATTTGAAAATTAAAATCACACACACACACACACACACACACACAAATCGCATAAGCAGAATAACGCTAGCTGTGAGGTATGTGACTGGTCATAAGATAAGCAAGGCACAAACTGCCCGGCCAAGCAGCCAGTTCGTACTGGCACACACTCAGTCGTAATTCTGATGTGGTGCCCACTCATGTGGCAGAATGATGAGTACTGTTGTGCTATTTTACATCCTGTCTTCACACTGAAGAGGGTCTGCATGGCACAGGCAGCTAATAAAAGTCAAGGGCATAGACATGCCAGGAATGAAGACACCAGAACATATAAAAACACCAGAACATATAACAGTCATGCTGTTGGAGAGACAGGCACAGACAGTCTGTCGGACAAACTGACTGAGAGTGAGATATAACGGCTAGTCAACAGACGATACAAGAGACAGAAGTGCACATGAAATGAAAAAAATGCAGTAAATGCTAAAGTATTCACTGGGACGAAAGGGGAGACAGACAGAATGGCACAAACACTGACCCGAAAACGTCACATCAGCGGACATGAATATACAAGGGAAGTAATTTCTTAAAATATTCCTCATCAATTTCCTGATTTATATCCTTATCTCCCTTTGAACCAGACGCTCTGGTGGTATTATTGTTTTCGTTGTCCGTGCGCGTGTGTGCGTTAGTGCATGCGTGTGTGTGTGTGTGTGTGGTGTGTGTGTGTGTGTGTGTGTGGTTTCCGACATGCCCCTCTATTCTGAATCTCTTGAGTAATATATGAATAGTGAGTAATGCAAAGAATCGAAGCCACGGTCAGTATGAAATAATGTGCATCCACACGGCCATGTTGATTAATACTCTCCTCAATACATGTCTTTCTTTTTATAACATGAAATCAGCCGCATGCTTGGTTTCTCTGATTTTAACAAAAAAGGTGGTAAATTATGCAGAAATTATTTTGAATGGCTTTTAACACACACACACACACATTTTCAAGGGAAGTGAGAAGATACACACACATACACACACATATATATATATATAATTGCACTTCGAAAGTGTGAGGAGTGGTGAGAGGAGGGCAGGGAAGGGTCCTGGATTCGCCAAGGTCGCTGACGTCATCATCTACAGCAGCTGGATCTGTTAATTTATTTTCCAGTGAGACATTCGCGCTCATGAGCTATTTTAAGCAACATTGACTGTCCTTTTCTCATTGGCCAGAGACACTGCAGAAGCGGGTTCGCCTCGGTTCCTATTTTGAGGATTTCCGGTGTCTGCTCCTCAACGGTATCTCGCAAGCCCACTTCTAGTGTGTGTGTGTGTGTGTGTGTGTGTGTGTGTGACAATACAAGACAAGACAAGGCAAGACAAGAGAAATTCTTTATTTCGAGGATAATAGATAAGCACTGGTGTGCTTTTTTACGAACAGTCCCCGCCCTGAATGGGCTCTTCAATACACAGTACTAAATATAATGAAAGCATGGTGTCAGTAGAGATACATAACAGAGGGAAAAAATATATATCAATCAAAAACAAAACAACAACCACACACACACACACACACACACGCACACACACACACACACACAGGGCATACAGGCACTAGCATGGTGTTAGTAAAATGCATAGGAAAAAAATGAACGAACACACACACAACACACACCGCACGACAGATTAGAGGGCGAGGAAGGTTCTCAGGAGAGAGAGAGAGAGAGAGAGAGAGAGAGTTTCTTAGTTTTGTACAAATAATTATGTATGCGCAGTATTGACCTGCATACAAACCATGTTTAGCCCTCAGTTCTGCACACACAGAAAAGGGGTTGCCTGGATTTGATAACAGATGGAAAGGGGGTCAAGGCCAGCACAGCCAGCTTCCAGTTTGACCTTTGACCTGTTATCAAACCCACGCTCGCTATTTGTGGGAACAACTACCTCCCTCTTCCGCCACTTAACCCCCCTCCCCTTCCCCCGCCCCTTTCTCCCCTCTTCTCCCCTCTACTCCCACCATGAAAGGGGTGCTTCAGCGAATGAATGAACGAAATGTCCTTGAAGCGGTTCCGGCATGTGAGCTGCTTGACAGCTTTCAATCAGGATACTACTACTATACGTTACATATTAGTACTTCCACATGAGGCCCACTGCCGGTTTGGTATGTGCTGGCAGCAGCAGTCAGTAGCAGCGATACCATCTCCAGCACAAAGAACAGCAACAACAGCGACAAAGTAGTAGTGATATTAGTCAAAGTCGGTAGTTGTAGTACGTAGTAGTAGTAGTAGTAGTAGTAGTAGTGGCGGTGGTGGTGGTGGAAGTGGTAGTTTAGTTCAGTTCAGTTCAGTCCGTTACTCAAAGAGGCGACACAGCGTTCGGACAAATCCGTATACGCTACACCAGATCTGCTGAGCAGTGGCGACGTCAAACGACTGGTTGAATGTGTTCTCTTAACCTATCAAGGGAAAAACATCTTTGTATGGTTATATTAATATTTAATCTGTCGTAAATCGTTCATCATTCAGATGCTTATGGAGCCCACATTGTCATCTAACAAATATATAGCTGCTGCAGCAAAAACAAACAAGAACGAACTGTAGCAGCAGCAGCAGCAGCAGCAGTAGTAGTAGTAGTAGTAGTAGCAGTTGTCAGCCGGTTTTTGTTGCTGTTATGGGAGTCATAACTGAGGTTTACTACTACTTTTGACGGAGTGTCAAAGGTTAAGCACATTACTTAATCCCATCACCAGTCCAGGATGACCTTGGTATTTTTCAATCTTTGCATGCAATGAAACCAATTTGTGCATTGGTCACTTAGTGGCAGCGTGAGGCTTGAAAATCCTTTTCGGAGTCCTCTTTAATATATATTTTTGTTTTCTCTATCTTCTTCGAGTCTTGAGGCATTTCCTTTCGTGAGCTGAAAAAAAAAACAACAAAAAAAACAAACAAAAAAACTACTGAAAAAAATGCAGTGAGTTGTGCAAAAAAAGAAAATAACTCGAAAGAAAGACAGAAAACTAAACAAACAAAAACAAACAAACAACAACAACAACATACACGTTCGCATTGTTTAAGCACGTACACTGCCGTGTTATCGTCAGTCGCCCTGCACATCATCATTATCACTTTAAATTGCTGCCTACCTGAACTGATGCGGAGCTGGGGAATGGCTAGGTGTCAGTGTGTGTTGGATACAATTTCCGACCTCTTCACTGCCAAGTTTTTTTCTGGCACTGAATTTATCTCTGTCGGCTATTTCGATCATCTGTGAACGACTTCTTCCTATCTTGTTTTGCCCCATCATTTGGTGTATCGTACACTGTGTTCACAAAGTGATGAGCACGAATGCTGGATTGACAAGCACGAGCTTTTCCTAGTGAGTCTCCACCAAAGACTTTTGCTCAGTTCAGACAGATTCAGGATACCGGCTTTTCATCGGGGATTGATGTGAAGTTCTTCATCTGTCTTTGATTAGAACCGGCCTAGTTTACGAAGATTATTTGACATAGTGACCTAAGTCGGCAGCCAGTTGGGTATACATTGATTCATAAACGTGGAACGACACTTGTGTGTGTGTGTGTGTGTGTGTGTGTGTGTGTGTTTGTGTTCAGTTACTACACGATTCGTTCCCTTCAAGGTCAGTGAGAAAAGGTTATATAGTTAACTGATAGTAACACACAGTGCATACTTTCCCCTCTCAGTCCACTCCCAGAAAACAAAACAAAACAAACATCAACGTCAAGAGCAACAACAAAAACTCCTCTTTCACATCTCCGCGGGTCCAGCCTTCTTTCTCGTTGACGCAATTTCCTTTCACAATGTTCCGGTCCATCTCTCTCACACACACACACACATGCGCACACAACAACAACACACACGTGTACACACATGTGCCAAATGGGTAAACGTGGCAGCTGAATGCTGGACTGACAATGTTTTCCTTGAATGTCATTCGTCTTCTTTGGTTGAAACCTTATCTGCGCCTGTTGTCGGTCGTGAGCAGGCTTCGCCGTTTCTTTGTTTCTAACTTGCCATTATGATGTGAAGCATAAGTGAATCAGACGTGCACGTTGCCGTTGTAAATTTATCAATGAAGTGAACTAATAAATATTCATGTGAACGTCATTTTCGCGCGAAATTGTAAGGAGCATGCGCAGTGAGTACATTAGTTCCCGCGGAAATGATCACATGACAGGTCACGGGAGAAATCACTGGCGATTGATTGGTTAAAATCTGCGTGTCATCAGAGAAACGCGGTGCGAACAAACGTCTGCTTCTGTTTACATCAAAGTTCTCCAAAAAGTTTTCGGAGACCAAAACAGCTGATTGCTGACCAAAACAGTCGACACAATGGATACCGAAAGTCATCCAAGACCACGAAGAGCTCGTCATGATTCTTCCAAACTCTATGATAGGGAGAGAAAGGACCTGGAATTGGCCGAAGTGCTGGATGTACTGCAGCGTTATGTGGATTATGGAGGTGGAATCAACTGCTGCGTGTGTGGTGAGCGAACTTATTTTCCGAACTCGTGCTTTGCTTGAGAGTTACCATGATACTGTAGCAATATTCTTGACAGGCTATAGGATTCCTTTCATGAACAGATTTTTGGTAGTCTGTATATATTTTGATAATATGCCTACAGCTGCAAAACTACAGCTTATCATCTCTGAATCCTCTTGCCTCGACAGCGGGCACACTCGCACAGTTATACGCACACATGTCTGATGCAGGGTTTACCGTTGATTTCCAGACCATTGAGTCCGGTGATGTTGTTGTAACCGTTTTATATGGCACACTTTGTTTCAGACATGTTATTAACTGTCCGAACTGTTTTCACAATGTTTTCAAAACCGGGACCAGGTAAGATAAATCCATCCTTGGCATTGACTTTGTGATCAACAGGTTGCTGAATTTTCATGTCACGTGGTGGAGTCAGCCGTAGCTTTTACCATTTTGTCCGTATCTCACCAACCGTTCCCATCCTCAGTCCGACTCAGAGCCCGTGAGAGCGTCTTTCTATTTTGGCTGATTTGATTGAATGATTATTATTTAGATAAAAACCAAGTAATGAAGATGATTGTCAGACTTGTTCATTTAGCTTTTATTTGTAGATTCGGAAGCCAAGCGTGTTACTGCAGGATTATGAAATTGTTTTGATTGGTTCATTTTTCATACATTGTTCCTTTGTTGTCGTGGATGCTGCCGCTGGAATGAAAATTTATTGAAATAATGATTGCAGGAAAATGGTCATGTAATGACCTGTTGGAAGGATGTTGTTTTTACAAGTTTGCACAGTTTGATACAAACTTATTTATTTAAAAAAAAAAAAAAAGTAAACAAAGTTGATTAACACAATAACAGAGTGTAATATTGGCTTATTTATTCTTCATCATTTTTAGATTTAGGGTCTTAATTCAAAAGTTATTGTTGTGCACAGTTAAAATTACTCACATCTTTTATTGAATGGGAAAATAAAACATAAAAGCTAAGCCCATTTAATCAGAAGTTTTTTTTCTTTTGATCGTGACCCCAAACCCTTTTCTCTCTCTCTCTCTCTCTCTCTCTCTCTCTCTCTCTCTCTGCCACCAATCCTTCATAAATTCAAAATGATTATGACTGAATAGTGTTTTGAAGATCATGCACTACATTTGCGTGCAGTGTAACTAGTGTATATATTTGATCGTGACCCCAAACCCTTTTCTCTCTCTCTCTCTGCCACCAATCCTTCATAAATTCTATATGATTATGACTGAATAGTGTTTTGAAGATCATGCACAACATTTGCGTACAGTGTAACTAGTGTATATATTTGTTTCGGGCGGTCAATGCTTGTTTGCTTTTCTGTTAAAACTGACCTGTGTTAAACTATAAGTATTGTGATTCCCAAAAGTATTTATCATTACATGTGTGTGTGTGTGTATGTATGTGTATATATATATATGTATATATACATATATATATATATATATAAGTCTATGTGTGTGTGTGTACACATCAGTCATTATCATTAGATTATTTAGGTACAGGTCAGTATGTCTTGATTTGCTTGCATGAGATATCTGTGTGCAAGAAAAATATTTGTATCAAAACCCGATTTCTTTTTCACTTGATTGGCTGACAGAGACTCTCTGTCTAAGTGTGTGACAGAAGTTTTTGCTTTAAATGTAAGAAATTAAGAATAGTAAACTATATTTAGTATAAAGCAGTACTCCCAATATTATGAAACTATTATATATTTTGATTATATTCAGTATTGATGATTCGATTCTATGCATTTATTGATTTTGAAATGGACAGTAAGCAAAAGTTTGGAAGAGCATGCAGATTATAACTTATGTCTTTCTGTTGATTTCTTTGACAACCTGATATTAGTAATCAAATTGTGAAGGACACACAAGTTGGCCAGCTTTGTGTCTGACACCGGTGAAAGTAGTCACAACACTGCCCAGTTTTAAAATATTTTAAACCATGGCATGACCAGTAATCATGTATTACAAATTTAACTATTTGTTCTCCCTACAGGGCCATTCAGTCAAGAGATATCAGTTGTAGCATAAATCATGTAGTCTCTTAATTGAAAAGGTTTGTGGTTGTTTTGTTTGTTTCAGGAAAGCTGTACAAGAGTCGTGTGTGTTTCATCAAACACCTTTGGGAGCACACCATCTACTGGGACCTCTTTGCTGGAGACAAGAATCATATGCGAGTGCTGTCCATTCAGGCAGCTTTGATCCTGTATGCAACCTGCCAGCAGCCATTCCATCACATTCCTGTTGACAACCTGCTGGTTACAAGTCCACACACCACAGACAGTGGCAATGACACTAAGCCACCAGTTCATTCTGCAGACCTGTCCTCACCCACAATGACAGATGTGGCTTCTGAAGGTTTAGAGAAAGGACCTTGCCCATTGTTCAGGCAGCCTGTGGGTATTTCGACTGCTTGTGATACCAGCAAACTGCTGCCAACCACACCAGTCAAGCAGAATACCTCCCCTAGAATTCCCAGCACACCAAAGAAAAAAATGAGAGGGAACATCAATGCTTCAGTGAAGAGGAGGCCCCCCCCAAAGTTGGAGCTGAAAATGCCAGAAAAGAGGAAAGTTCCTGTTGCTCCACAGTCCTCTGCACAAGGTGACACCAGTCCCAACACACTGTTCCACCCGGACTCCATCTTCCGCACCCCAGTAAAGCAGAGAATTCCACTTCTTGTGCCCAGTGCTCCACAGAAGAGCAAGAAGTTTGCAGAGTCAAAAGCTCGTCAGAATCGTCAAGTCAGACGTTGTCTTCTGCCAACTGCTGATGATCCTGACCTTCATCACTGGAAAGATACAGACTCATCTGCTTGTAAGAGAAAGAGATCAGAATGAATAAAACTGCAGTGTTGCATCTGTTGAAATATCCCGAGTGAACATATAAACAACAATAAAAGCTTTTAAAAGATTTTGATGGTTAGCTCTGTGTCTGTCATGTGGACAGAAAACTTTACAGACATACTTTTATGTTTTAAAAATGAAAAAAAAAAAAGGCAGATCTGATTGAATTTGAAACGCTGTATATAGACAAAGTGACTTGTGGGGGAAATGGACATGTATTTGACCGAGTACAAATGAACTGTCTTAATGGGGAGGGGGGAGTGCCAGGTTGCAGACAGGTCAACAGATGCCTCACTCCAGAGACATCATCTGACAATAAAAAAAAAAAAAAAAATTCACATGATTTAGTTTCTGTGTTTTTATTATATATGAAAAAGAAGCAATGATGATGCATACACTGCTGTCAGTTGAATAGAAAATGATATAGTTTTAAACAAAGGATTAAAAAAAGCCCAAACTTTTCAAACAAAATATGAATATTTGCATCAAGACACTTAAGTTGGAAGTTCTTCATTGATATAAGCAGGTAGATTTAAGTCATGACTTAAGCAACATCAGCAAATTATATGATTGAAACTAAAGAGAATTTTAAAGCTAGGTTACCAAAAATATCAAGGTAATAAGACCTTTATATTGGCCAAAAGACTGGTCAGTAAATCTTAAGTTTATAGCTACTTCCATTGAATGATTGAATGGCTCAGTCAAATTATTCACTTTAGTTAAATCATAAATGTTGTAATTTGAACTTCACTTTTCTCCACTTCAGTTGCGCCTTACGGAAATCCTGTGATACTTGTGGTTTGTTCAGTTATTGCAAATAATATGTTTATGTTTTTGATGAATTTTAATTTCTTTGTTTCCTGTTCAGCATGATCCCTTTTCAGCTTTTGTTACGTTAGTTCATAAGCATTGACCATAATAAGAACTAAGATGACAGGTGGAGGGGGTGTGTGTGAGAAGGGGATGGGTTGGGGTCTGCCATTGAATCTGTATTCATAGGCTTGAAACTATCTGCCATTGATTATTTTGCCATACACTGATAAGTGATTATTGGATATATATACATGTATACTGCTTTCTGCAAGGCGCAGTGTCTTCGGAATTGTTTCTCACTTTCTGCTCAGTCCTTTTAATTTCTATGATTATAGTACTAGTACTAATGAGAAAGAAACAAAAGGACAAGCAGCCAGTATAATCCCCAAAAGGGAAGACATTTTAAAGTTTTTAAAACAATGATAATAAATAAAGTAGCATTACAAAGCAGGACTGCTGTGAAAAGAGCAGCCTAAAATTTTTAGTAATTTTACCCATTAACTCTTGTGTTGGGTGTTCTTAGTGTGTGTGCAGTTTGCAAAGCAACTGGTCACCCTAAGAAACACGCAACAGAAGCACATTTTTAGGAGGTGCTATGGCAGAATCGGTTAGGGTTTGGACTTCTGATCTAGTGTTCACCAGTGATCAGGGTTTGAGGCCCCGTTTTGGCATGGTGTTGTGTCCTTGGGAAAGGCACTTTACTCTGATTTTCCTCTCTCCACTCAGATGTAAGTGTTAAACGATGGAAGGATAGGACTGGGGCCTGCCTTCCTATGCTGATCTTTAGACACAGTGGATATGATTTCACTGCCCTGATGGCCATAAAAAGCTATGGGACTTTTAACCTTAATTTTTAGAAGTTATTCAAAGCCAACTTTTAGAAGTTATCCAAGCCTTTTAGTGATTTTAATCCTGTCTTTGAGAATGATCATTGGGTTTAAATTGTTCTGTCTTTATCGCTCATTTGCTGTCACTGATGTTTGAAGATGACATATTCAGTGTTGATGTTATCTCACTCTCAGTACCACTTTGGTACATAAATCAGCCGACATGATGAGAAAGTGAGACTTGGCCTCAGTTTGAGGTATTATGTGATGGAGATTATCTGGAAGAGGACGGACTGTGATTGACATAATTGTTTTGACTGTAATAAGTGTATACATATTTGAATAACCTTTGTAAATATTGTAAATATTCTGTCATCAGATTTTGTGTATGATAAATGAAAGAAAAACTTATTATGAACCAGTCATAGTAAATCCAAATTAGAGCCTCAAAGGTCACACTGTGTATCTGAAAATATTGTTGGAAAAAGCATCAACAGTAACAGTAAATGCTTTTATGCAAGAATACACAAATTCAGACATTCATTTGTTACAATAACAAAATGGAACCTCCTGGATGAGAAACTACTGAAGCATCAGCTAGGGCAGATTATTCTGATTGCAGGTCAGTTCACTCACTCACTTGCAGCTTCATGTGCACTCCCCTTGTCAGTTTGACAAAAACCTAAAATTAAAATGATAACGTAACATAAAAATATTGATCCAGATGATTTTTACAAAAGTTTGTTTTTTTGTTCTAAAGATAGGGATCAAGTTGATAAAAGTTGTACTAAAAGTTGTACTGATAATATTGATTCAACAGAATAACAAATAACGTTAATGATTGTGGGGTTGGAGTTACACAAATTGTGAAATAGCAAAGATGCAATCAGGTATTATCATTTTTATGTTTCCTTCATGCTTTGACAATAGATCAGTTCATCTTCTCTTTGTAGCAGTTGTAGACAGTAGATACACAGATCTTAACATGTGAAATTTTTTGTTTGAAATGGTATCTAGACTAGTAGTAGTACAAATAGTTGTGGGAAATGGGTGAACAAAGAAGAAGTTTTGGAAAAGGTATTTAATACAAATATTAGTGGGACAGAGGTCAACTTTGTACTAAATTCTTCAAAGACAAGAAGGGGTGAGTATAGCACTAAGATCTGTTGAGTTGTTTTTTGTTGAAGAAAGCTTCTTCTGTTATCATGCAAGTATGTTACATCAGTTGCTCTGTTTATATCGGAGAATGAGAGGACATAAACTTGCGCTTTCACGGTTACAGTTGGCGAACAGCAAAGTGAGACCTTTATCAGTTTATGATCAGTGGTTTCTCCACTGCAGTGGGATGAGAATTCTTTTGGAGCTGAGTCTTGTGAAGGACTATGTGGCTGTGACTATCAAACTGGGAGGCAAGATTGCACTGGTTTTTAGTGCTGCAGCCTTAAAGGCTAGTTGGCCTTTGGGGATCATCCCAACACCAACTGACTTAAAGCGCTCTTGGCTGAGATAGTGGAGATGAAACTTGGGCAAGACACTCTCCGCTATTATAATCAAATTCTAGCTGAGAGAGTTTCGACAGCAGTTGCCTTCTCTGCTGTTTTGATCGTAATAGTCAGACATGACTATCATACATGAATGTGTGTGTGTGTTTGGGATTAAAGTCTGCAACATTTCTTTCTGTAACTTGAATAAGCATTATGCAAAAAATGCATAACCCCGGTTTGGTGCAGGAATCAAACCTGGTACACTTGGTTCTTAGGTGTTCCACCACCAGGCCTCTGGCATCAGATGAAACTGAGGTTGCTAAAACACTACCACCAGGAACTAAACTGAGCATGAACTGCAGCATGGTAGGGCAATATATGAAGAACCTTTTTTTTTTTTTCTTTTTTGTTGTTAAAAGAAAAATCATAAACCCTCTTGACACTTTTTCAGTAACATTATTTGGTAGAAAATGATATTGGATTTATTTTTATTTATGTAGAAAAAAAGGGGGGCGGGGGTGTTGGGAATAGTCTGGATAAGAGATTTTAACTGGGTTTTACATTTAAATATTGTTGTTTACTTTTGCTAAAGGTATATTACGATATGAGATTTTTATTCTAAGAGGTGTGTTGAAACTCTTGATTTTGATTCATGTGAAATCTAAGAAAATAAGCAGTTTAATTTCCGTAACAATGTTCACTTTAAAACTTGTCATGTACTGCTGATATGTCTTCACCGAATGATTTAAATAAAAAAGAACAACATATACGTTAACATTTTTACTTATGAATTATGTGCTTTTTTTCTCTCCTGTTAAATCTCTCTCTCTCTCTGTATCTGTCAGTGCATATGTGCATTAAAATTATGAATACTTGAGATTATTTTAGAGTGGCATTTGTCAGTCTACTCTTGTCATTGTTTCAGGGTTCAGGTAGTGTATGTGTGCTTGCTTTCTCATGAGATGAAGAACACTAAAAAGGTGCTTTTAAAGTTTTTTGTTCTTTGTGTGGATCATTCAGTTTTTTTCTGATGCAGAGACCAAATCATGTTGTCCATATATAGCTGTAAAAATTTGTTGTGTTAGACCACGTGGATGCATCTGTTGAAACGAAATAGTGTTTTTCAATTTTTTTGTTATGATTGAACATGAAGTATGTTCAAATGGTGGTTTTATATATATAACTGTTTCCATGAATGTTTACAAACATTGCCATATATATATGTATAGAATAATTATGTTCAAATACAGAAAGTGCTATATTGTTAATTTGTTTGTGATGAATTGATGAATATTTTGTTCCCTGAAAACTTGTTCATTTGTTGTATACTTTTTTAAAACTACAAAAACTGATAAAAATCCGAATGAAAAAAAAAAGTTTCATTCACATTTGTAGCTAGCTTCAGATGATATTCTGGTCAAATCAGTATGTCATATTACAAAAAACAACAATTTTTCATTTTGACTTTGAGGATTCATGTCAAGTGTTAGGAATCTTGAACAGAACTGACTTGTTCTTGTGTGTCAGCCAGAGCCAAAATGATGGTAATGGAGATCTGATCAGTTCCAATGGGCTAATGAAGTTCTGAATTGGGCATGCTATATGCATTATGTCCATGTTGAGAGTTTAAAAAGAATCAATGTGTAAATGAGTAAACAAATAGTATTACTAATAGTTTGTTCTGTCAGTTTCAGTGCACCACATTTTGTGTTCATGAATGATACAATTTGTGTTCAAGAATAAGCATGTGTTCAACTTTTACACTGAATTTATTTCGTAGGTTACAGGTTGATTACACAGTTTATTTTATGAAATGTAGGTTGATGTATTCAGTCTAATCATTTTCAAATGTTTATTCAACCATGAGATGTGTTCTGAATGATCTGTGTTCAAAAGGTTTTTTCATGTTCAAACATGCAAGATGTGTGTTACTTAAAGTCTCTCTCTCTCTCTCTCTCTCTCTCTCTTCCACCTGTCCATCCTTCTGCTCTGACATGCTACTTTTTTCTGTGTCTCTCAAATTCAAGAAAGTCCTTTCTGAATTATTCCTCTCTTTCTTTCTTATCTCTTCCCATGTTTTATTTTCTGATATTTGTGATGTCAGAATTTAATTTTTCAAGTTTTGTTTGATTTTGATGTGCTTAAGTGTACCAACATGACCTTAATTGTTTGGCCTGTGAAATACATATCTGGTGATTTCCTTCTCCTACCCTTGAAAATGTGTGTATTGCCAACTTGTATTTAGCACCACAATGTTTCATCTTGTTTAAAGACTGTAAATGAGTGGCATGTATATCATTACATATATACCATTCACAATGATAATACAAATTCAAGTTCAATGTAGAAGCTGAGCTGCATAGCCTTTCAAGTTCTAAAATTGAATCCCTTTTTAGAATGATCTGCTTCAGTGCTTCATATCAGCACTGTTCCCCCATGCACATGTGGGGATGCTGGGTGTCTTTCAGTATAAATAGCATCCCCACCTCCTGGAAATTCTGTGCTAGAAATTTCCTATTTTCTGTTGTTCTCTTTATTTGGGCTTTTTTGTGTCTGTTTCTTCCTTTTCTGTTTGCTTTTTTGCCTTCCAGTCCATTCCCCTTTCTTTTTTTGAACAAGCCTTGACACTTTTTTAATTTATTTATTTTTTTTTAATCTTTTCCGCAGTCCATGATGTACTATATGTGCTGTTATGCTCTGGCTATTAGGTAGTGACATTGTAAACACTGGAATAGGCATTGGCTGTCCATTCTGCTGTGTTATTTGCATATATGGTCTTTTTATGTATTTTTATTTTGCATAGTAGTATTGTCTTTTTACAGTTTTTTTGTAATCAGGGGATGATAAATTAAGTGGAAGGGCTGATGTTCGCAGCACGGCCTAGTTTTATTTGTCCTGAGGAGCTAAATGGTTAGGATAATGTGTCATGAAGTGTATGTTGTGGCTTTGTCTTGGTTTATTTTGTAGATGTGACAGTTCCGTGTTGATGTGGTTGAGCATTTGTGTGGTTTGAAGGTCCTGATATGGCCCTGAGCAGTCAGCTGGACTGTAAGCAAGAATAAACATTAAACAATGCTGCACTGCCTTTCTGAAGTCATCATGGAAGAGCTGCATTTAATTTCCACAAAGTTGAGTGCTTAACACTGCATTTGAATAGATAGTTATTCTCGAGGTAATGATGGATGCAACACTTTGATTTTTTTTTTAATCAATCACAATTGGATGGAGTAAGATGGTTTGTCTAATTGATTTTGCTACAGAATCTGAATGAAAATTTTTAAAGTTCAGATCTAATGAGTTCATTAGAAAGCAAGCTCTGATCTAATGAGCTTATTAGAAAGCAAACAAACAAAAATAGTGCCACCCCCCATAATCAGTGCTGTTCCAAGAACATAAGAGCTCTCATTATATTCTGACTTGGAACTGAATTGAAGGAGAGTTAAAGGTGAAAATCTTGGATTTTCAATGTCTTTCTATGATAGAAAATTATGAACATCCCACCCAGCACTGTTAGGAATACGATCAGAAACTGGCTCTTAGTTCCCAGCTCTACAGTTTGTGAATGTGCCATGTACAAATGAGAATAAAATGCATCATCATGCTGAACATTTCAGCTAATGGTATTGTAAAATCATGTCAAATCGATAATTCTAATTTTATCTTTTAATAATGAGTATTTTGTGTAGACTAGAATAGTGCATTTTGTTGTTGAACTGTTATCATCTTCTGGATGTTTTCATTTATCATTAAGTTAGTGTTGTGTATTGATTAAAAAAAAAAAATCAATATTCCTCATTTTTTGGATTTTGTGCTGCTGTTTCTTTTGTGCATGTTAGCTTCAAGGAAATCCTTGTGAGCATGGAAAGCAAAATATGTTGTTACGCCTGCATAACAGGTTAGTTAATGAGGTTGGAAGATACCAGAATAAGTGCTTATTTCCCCAGTCTTTTCTGTCCAGGTAAGGGCAAAAAAAAAAAAAAAGAAGGTAGTTTTGATTCCAGTCTTACAGAATGGCTTGAAGATAAATTTGTGATACAGCCAGACTTTTTTTGTTTTGTTAGAGTGTGTTCTGCTGTTGATTGTTCATTTATAGCTATTTGTGCAGCTGCAAGACAAGTAACTTGCAATAAACTTGATTTTGGACAAGAATATGCTTTGTGCCACAAATGGTCTGGATGATGTATGAAGTGATACAATGAACACATATGCATATTACATTAAACCTACCCAAACACACTTGAATGTGTATGTGCACATACAAACAACCAACCTCTGTCACGCTACAATGTCATTTTGATAATGGCAGATTCTGAGTGAATGGCAGCGAATTCTGGCTTATGAAATGCTGAAAGAGCATGTCTGAGACACAAGATTATTTTAGCATTATTGAATTGCAGGATGTTATGTTGTATCTGTCTCTGTTTTGAGCAAAGCAACAAAAAGCAAACCAAGACTGTTCTATCCTGAAACTTGGCAACATCTGCAACTAACATATGCAGGCAAGCAAGTTGGCCACTGTGATGTGACCCTGAAAGAGTGCATGAAAATTCTAAGAAGAGCATGAAAAATGTGGAGACTTTGTGGACAATGTGAGCAGTGATGAAGAAGCATGAAAATAATATGACCAATGTCATATGACTGGCTATGAAATCATATGCCCCATCCCAGTTGGATGAAAGAAAAGAACAGCATTTGAGCCATCAGATCCTACCTGCTAACCTAGTGGTGACTTTATTTTCTGTCTGTTGTTCTTAAAAATGCATTTTGCAAAATGCCTGGTTGGGAAAGCCATTTGTGTAGACCAAGGCTTCTGACCTACAAGTTACAACAGACCTGAAGTAATCTGGAGAACAGTTGTGTGCCGCACCAGTAACTTCACAGAGCTAATGGAGAAGAAAAAAAAAAGCTTATTTTGACCCACCACTTAGGGCCCACCTCTCATGATCATTCTCCACTTTTTGTGGAACAACATGATGGCTAGCCTTCATTTGACATCCATTTCTCTGTTTACACTCTGTTTACAGTCTTCACACACACAATCTCAGTCATCAGATTATTCTGGTATTATCTCTGGGTCTTTGAAAAACAACAAATAAACAACAAAACAAAAATATATATAAATAAGATATAAAGATGTGGGACTCTTTCTAAGGCATGTGGAATGTCCAAGTTGTTTTGTCACTGAACAGTTTTTACCTGCAGTTTGTTTCAAGGAGGTATCAAAGCATGCAGATACACCAAACCACTTACTCTCTTTTTTGCTTATGGCAGATTGCCTCACTTCATAAATGATAAAATCTCAGCATGATAAGTCTAGCCTTCAGTGCCAGCTCAAGACTCTCAATAAGAGGTAATATTTTGTTGGTGAATGTAACTTCTGAGTTACCTGCGAATGTCACCTTGTGTGTCATTTGTAGTGTTGCTCAGTTAAAGAATTCTGCAAACAACAAATGATACAAAGCAAAATTAATGGATATGTTGGTATTTCATCTTCCATCAGAGACTTCATATATCTGTATAAATATATATGAAATAAAGCAGTCATTATTAGATCAGCTGTGATAGAACCAAAACACAGAAACACACACACGTAAGGCCTGTGTCTGAGCCCCAAGTCTGGATCACACACATTCACACATGCATAGATTGGAGAAGAGAGAGAGAGAGAAGTCAGGACATATTTTATGTGGATGAAAGCAATTAGATTATTGAAAACATTGGAAACTTATATGTGACCGGGGGTGGAGGTAGGGGGAGGTTGTATACAAAAAAGCCTGTGGATGGAGTTGCCATGGCAGAGTTGTTAGGCATTGGACTTCTGGTCCAGAGTTGAGTTTGAGGCCCATCATGTTATGTCCTTGCTAAAGACATTCCTCCAAATTTCCTCACCCTACCCTGATTGGGGAAAGTTAAGAGTTGTTGGAGGAGAGGACTGCCTCACATTCCAATGCTGAGCCCTGTGCAAAGTGAATATGAATTCAAGGCTATGATAAGCTGTATCTTTCATCTTGCCCCCCCTTACCCTCCCCAGTTTTAGGTGCCAGTATAATCTATTTGTATGATTATGTGCCCTCAACAACAAAGATGAATGTCAGTCTTCATGAATCTTGTGATATTGGAGATTTTGGCATGACTTCATTACAGATGTGGAAGAAAACTGGAAGCTTAGGTCACCATGATATGAAAGGCCACAGATAGTGAATGGATGCTGCCGCTGTGGGATCACACTGGTTTGTAACTGTGCAACGAGGCTGCATTCTACAATTTAACTTTCATAATATACTGCAGCGTCAAGCAGCAATGTGTGACAAGACATTTGCAGGGTTAACCAAGAATTCGAGCAACAAGCCCAAAAACGTATCCGTGAAGTGGATGACACTGGACAAAGTTTGTGTTCGCATTGAAAAGGTACAAAGGAGAGCAACTTTGAAGGTCAAGAAGTGTAGCGATAACGAAAGGTATACCCAGAAAGATTGAGAAGGCCTTGTGACTGTGTGAAATTAAAACTGCTCGGTGTTATAGAAGACACTTCAGTCAGGTTCTGAGACAGACATTAATTGATATCTGGAATTCTTGTGTTTATGTTCCGAGACAATATAAGGTTACCGACAGTATTTAGACTATCCACAAACTGAAATAATAAAGGAGAAAGAAATCATTCGGATGGGGTATTTAACCCGCGAGACACATCAGACCCTCTCCCAATGCAATGAACTTCTTATCCGAAACATTGCCCATCTGGAGAATCTTAGTTCCGGAACCAAATTGTTTAAGCTTACCTCCCTTTATTGATGGCGGACGCAAGTTCGCGCGAAAGATAACTTGGGTTTGGAATCTGGTTGCGGTGATCGTTGAAAATTAACAGTAAAAAATGGATGAGGATCCGTTTGATTTAGAGTATGCCGATGAACTCGAGGCAATGGAAGACTTCGGTAAGTCAAAAGTTAGATGTATCGGCAGTAGTTCTCTCTCTCTCTCTCTCTCTCTCTCTCTCGTCTGTCTGTCTGAGTCTCTCTTTGCACGTAACAACCGTCTTCGGCAAATACCATCCAAGAGATGTGACACGCATTCATACTGACCACAAGACACACACGCACACACACACATAGACACACACGCACACACACACACACACACACACACACACACACACACACAACCCCCCCACACAATCCCCCCCCCACACACACACAACCCCCCCCCCCCAACCCCCCTAATATACATTAGGGAATATAAATAACACAATTTCCTAAATGTTTGTACACTTTCCAAGTTTATATCACTCTTTGAATCTCACAGTCTCTGATAGTGTGAATTTGTTTTTGTTTTGTACTCGTCTTTATTATTTGTGTATTGTATATAATATATGCTGACACTGTAACAGTTACACAAATAACATTGTAACTGATGTATGAATGAACGGACACACACACACACACACACACACACACACACTGACACAGATCTATGCACATGTTATATACTCATAAACATACACTGCACACTCCCACTTACTCCAGTTATGGTAAATAGATCAAAGAATTTATTCATCATCACACATACTATCACTGTCAATATGAGTATGTCATGTTTCTCAAGTTGTCTTTTCATTGAGGCATTTAATTTTAAGCAAAAGACCTTGGATGTTGCAAACCAGGCCGTAGCTGTGTTATTTATTATATATATATATCCATGTAACTGTCAGCATAGAATTTTGAACTTTGATTTTGTGAAATGAGACGGTTGAATAGCATGTGACCTTGGTTGAGCTCAACAGCATAAGCACGATTGAGAAAAGTAGCAGAGTCAATGTTATAAATCTTCCTTTTTCTTTTGAGAAATCAACATCCACTTCCAGAAATGGATGGAGGGTTCCAGAGGTCATACACATATCTTAAAACTGCATCCAGGAAGGGATTAAGGGCTAGAGGTCATTCAAATGTTTTAATGCCACATCATCATGAAATAAAAAAAAAGAGAAATTATCGTTCTAGAAATGGATGAGGGGCCAGAGGTCATCTAGATTTTTAAAAGCCATATCGTGTAATAATTCCAAGAATCTATATTCCAGAAATGGATGAGGGGCTAGAGATCATTCAAATCTTATTGAACAATAACATTTATAATTATGAGAAATTATCTTCTAGGAATGGATGAAGGGCCAGAGGTCATTCTTATCTTTTAAAACAGCATCATACGATAAAACCAATATGAGAAATTATCCTTCAGGAAAGTAGAGGGACCAGAGATGATTCAAATATTAAAAAAACAACAACAAATGAACAAACAAAAAACCAATGTTGTGCAATAAGATAATCATGAGAAATTATCTTTCAGGAATGGATGAGGGGCCAGAGGTAGTTCCAAAGTCCAGACGGAGCTTGCAGTTCACAACTCCCAAATCCAAGACAAACGAAAGCGTCGCCAGCAGGCAGGACAAACTTCCCCTTGAGGAGCAGGACCTGAACGTCAGCTCTCTGTCGGGAGCACTGAACGCGTCTCCAGAAGGCCTGAACAACACCATCCTGTCCGATGATGAGGTGGATGGACTGGCAGAGGAAGCTGACCACATTGTTCTGGGCACCAACAACAGTGTCAAGGATAGACAGACACAGAAGAAAAGACCTGTTCCTGAGACAGATCTGTTGGACACTGAAGTTGACGACTTTTTTGACAGTCTCCCTGACTTGGGTAAGACTAAGAATGTGTGCCCTGGTGAAATGATTGTCATATACATGTAGCACTTGAAAATAGCGGCAGTTGTGTTTAATTGGGTGGAATATAACGTAACCTACGTGCATGTGATATTATATTTCAGATCTTTCAAATGCCAGAGTTCGGCTGAGATGATATCTTTCAGTTCATGTCGGATTTACAATCAATGAATCAATCACTTTATTGTCTGAGACACAGTGTGCTGAAATTTGCCCTGAGTCATAAGAAAAGCAAAGTTAAAACTTATTCTAGGTGCACACAGTTTGCTGGAGTATGTGTACATGGATTTTGACAGTCTGCCCCAATGTCACACAGTTAGATTAATAATTTTTTGCCACAGTTAAATTCATTATTTAATTGATTTTTCAGAACCAGTTCCAAAGAGGGCACGGCATGCTGACCAAAGGGAAACAACTTGGGGATCACACAGTCATTCAGGTGGGCCAGCATCAGTCTGTGGATGACAGCTAAGCCAGACTTTTTTGATCTTGGCAGGGGGTGTTGTTTTGGCTACAGCTGCAATTGAATTCTTTAACATTGATCATTATCCATGTGTGTGTGTGTATGTGTGTGTGCTTATTTATCATTGTTTTTGCATGAGTGTGTGTGAATGTTCATATGTGTCTACTTTTATGATACTAGGTTATTTACCATTATGATTATTAAGCATACTATCTGGAACAGATCGTGTACTTAGCAATCATAATGGTGAATAACCTAGTAAACACATTGCAACTGTGAAGGTTTGGATTTCCAAAGAGGAAAATGCTTTCCTAAAAGTAAAACAAAAACTATTGCAAAAGACAGTGACATTGTAGATCTCATGTTTTCCAGTTGTACTGTTTTCCTTGTGTTTCTACTTTTTCTCTTTGTATTAACTGAATGATAATGTGAACATTGATTTACTATCCAGAGCAGTCTAGCATAAAAAAATTGTCAGTTCAGTAATGACTCTGTTGTATTTTCCATGTTGATCATAACACAGCAAACATTAGCAAATAGTCTCTCTCTCACACACACATATATACCATTTCACACTCTGACAAGTGTGATGGACAGAATACAAATTCAATTATAAATTTGGGGGATTTAGAATGACTGATGCCAAGTGATGGGGATGCCAGGGGTGGGAATAAGGGCTTGTTTTTCCTGACTTATGAATTTTTATAATGACCTACTGATTTTGTGGTGAACCAGTCAAATGACCCATGGTGTCCTGAACCAAACCTGAACTCTGCTATCTCTCTCTCTATCTATCTATATCTGTCGATTTATCTATCAGTCTGTAGATATATAGCTAGATATTATAAGTCTGAATATTCATTTAGAATTTGTCCCAGTGTTTTTTGTAAGTTGACATAATTTGGTTTTCTTTCCATTGTAAACAATGGTTTTGTTATTCCGTGTTTTATCTTTCTTTCAGAAAAAGTTGAGTGATGGCCTGAGGGATAGTGTATGTAGTTTGAATGAAGTTGTAACCATGTTCGAACAATTAGTGATATCATTGAAGAGCACCTATGTTGACAATAGAAGTAAAGAAAAAGATTGAAAGACAGGATTTTAGTTGAATCACTTTAATATTAGTTTTTAAAAAAGTGTTCACTTTTTATTTATTATCTATTGTTACCAGCTTATCATCATTCTTAATCTTGATGGTTGAGGGTATTGTTGTTTTTTTGTCCTCTTTTTTCCCCTTACTGTTTAACAAGATGACAAGTCAACAACTGTGAACCGTAGGAATGGAATGTCAGTCAATTTGTAGAACTGGACAGATGAACAATACTGCTGAGCATCCACTCCAGTGTCAATGACAGCACTGCACCGCTGCTTTCTGTCGTTGTTGCAGAAAGAGACGCAGACAGGAGACGTGTGTTCCGTTCGTTGCCTGGGGGGGACTTTGTGCCGGCCACAAGTTCTGACGGTCAGCGGGTCTACCTGAAGCTGAGAGACAAGAGTGATGTGGAGCAAGAGGTAGTAACAGGCTCAAAATACAAGTTGTTAAAGTGTTTGGCTTTCAGTCTCAGGGTCTTGGGGTGGGTTGCATGAGCGAACTTAGCAGCACTAAGTTTTCTTATTGCAAAGAATGTTCCTAGCTCCATGGTAAATTCCATAAATTTAGGAACATTTTTAACACTAAGCAAACTTTGCTCTGCAAAGATCGTCTCATGCAACCCGGCCCTTGGTTCAAATCCCAGTGTGTGTTGCTTGGTGGGTTAATGGTGGAGATTTTCCGGATTTCCTAGGTCAACACGTGTGCAGACCTGCTATTGCCAGAACCCTATTTGCATTGAAATTTTTGCTAGCAGCGGAAGTGGAGGAGGTGGCGGGTTGGCGTTGTTGAGAGGGCCAGGAGTAGAGGGCCCAGATTGTCAGCGAATCGATTGCGATCGCACCTTAATTTTAGCGCGATCGCCCAATCGAGCTACATAATTATGTGACCTGGTTGGAAACATAATTTGACAAAAAACAAGAACGCCAGAGAATCGACAGACAGACAGAAAATACGAAAAAACTTAGCCGTATGGAGAGCACAGGAACAGGAGTCATGATGGCTGCCGGAAAAAGAGGGCGCTAGCCAGCGGGACAAAGGGGAGGTTACCTACTTCCGGGAGGTTATCGGCCGTAGTTGCTTTCATTTTCTCCGCATAGGTGGATAGTAGTTTGCACAGGACAGGAATGTCAGACCCCTGCCGGAGTCTGCACTAGTTGGGTCACGGTAAGTAAACGTAATTTTAGATAGAAAATTTCCTGTTGCATTGAAATTTTTGCTTCAGAAATGGCGTTTCCTCTCTAATTTTATGCTTGTTTGTATTGTCCAAGAAGTGGGATGGGCGATTATTTGTTGACTGTATGAGGTGATGATCATAAATGTCTACTTGTATTGTCCAAGAAATGGGATGGACCTGTTTGTTTAATGTATGTGGTGGCGTTTATAGCTGTGTATGTCCTAGAGAGGAGCGGCCTGCTCAGCATTGAAAGCCTGCTGATCCAGTGCCAGCTATGCTGGACTGGACACGTCCACATGACAGACAGCAGGATCCCAGAGATGCTTTTGTATGGCCAGCTGAAGGAAGGCCACCGCGAACTTGGAAGACCCTGCAAGCACTTCAAGGACACCTTGAAGACAAACCTCAAAGCCTGTGACATAGACATTGCTTCCTGAGAAACTGATGCCCTTGACTGCTTTTGTTGGAGGATGCTGTGCTCTAGTGGCATAAAGACATTTGAAAACAAGAGAACGCTGGCCATTAAGGAGAAGTGGGAGCGAAGGAAGCAGGGCTCAACTTCTGGAGACGTTTTTCCTTGCAACACCTGTGGGAAGTGCTGTGCATCCAGAACTGGCCTCTTCTCCCACATGTGGACACACACCGACAGATAAGCCTGCCTGCCTACTCATCCGTCGGTCCGATGGGAGACTCCATCATCACGTGGTGTACATGTTGCAGATGTGTTGACTGTATTGGTTGGTGTTTTTAACAGTGTGTTGGGGGTGTACATCTTGCAGATTGACAACATCAGTCTTATGTTGTCCAAGAAATGGGATGGACGTGTTTGTTGAATATATGGGGTGGTGTTTATACTATAACATTGCGTGGGTTGTACATGCTGCAGACTGACAACATCAGTCTAGTATTATCCAAGAAATGGGATGGACGTGTTTGTTGACTTCATGGGGTGGTGTTTTTAGCAGTGTATGGAGTGTACATGTTGCATGTGTTTACTGTGTTGTATGGGGTGGGGTTTGTAATATTGTATGGGGTGGTGTTTTTAACAAGGTGTGGGAGGTGTACATGTTGCAAATAAACAACATCGGTCTTGTATTGTCTAAGAAATGAGATGGATGTGTTTGTTGACTGAAGGGTGGTGTTTACAGTTTATAGCAGTATGTGGGGTGTACATGTTGCATGTGTTGACTGTATTTTATGGGGTGGTGTTTTTAACAGTGTGTTGGGAGTTGTATATGTTGCAAATTAGACAACATCAGTCTTGTATTGTCCACGAAATGGGATGGACGTGTTTGTTGACTGTATGGGGTGGTGTTTATAGCAGTGTGTGGGTGCATGTGTTGCAGATAGACAACATCAGTCACCATGTGCGCAGTGTGTCCAGCCTTCTCCCCATCCCCATCGGCGTGATGAGAGAGCAGCTGGAGGATGAGGTCTGTGCCCTACCCAGATACTTTCTTGTTTGTCTGAAGGAAGGTGGCAGAATGGTTAAGACACAACTTATAAATTACCGTAAAGTTCGGTCTATTGAGCGCACTGGTATATAAGCCGCACCCACTAAATTTTGGAAAAAATTGAACTTTATACATACATAAGCCGCACTGGCTTATAAGCTGCACTTATTTCCGGTACCGGAACACATACTGATACTACAGAAAAACTGTCAATACTGTAGGTTATGAAATAAACACAAGCGGAAACAACACAAAGAAAAGCAAGCGAAAATACTGCTAGTGCCACAAAAAAATAATAAATAAACACAATGAAAAGCAAGCGAAAATACTGCTAGTGCCACAAAAAAATAATAAATAAACACAACGAAAATAAGATTCATAATTTAGGGATAGTCACATTTATTCAACGTCATCCTGCTCACTGAATCCACTGAAATCTTCGTCTTCAGTGTCTGAGTTGAAGAGAACCAGCACAGCTTCCTCCGCCATCTTGTCACTGACTTCAGCCTTGCTTTCACTTCATGAACATGAAGGTGGAGGTCACTGCTGGTTCGTTGCTTGCACTGTCGTCTGCTAGGTTAATCGCCTTCAATTTGAAGGCTGCATCATAGGCATGACGTCGCGTTTTCGGCATGATGAGGGTGTACGCTTGAGCAGAGTAGAACTGAATGCTGATCTGAAGGCTTTAATGTGTGCGGATTTGATTTATAAAACGTGAACAGTTAGCACACTATCCTGAAGCTCATCCAAAAATTCATGGACAGAAATCATGATTTTGGTGAGTTGAAGGGCAGCTAAGAATAGACGAGAACGTGACACTCCCGGGATCGTTAAAATCCTCAAATAAGCCGCATCATTGTATAAGCCGCAGAGGTTGAAGCTGGAGTAAAAAGTCGCGGCTTATAGACCAAACTTTACGGTACATGTCAGCGCAGTCTCCGTGAGGGTCTGGGTTTGAATCCTGGTCAAGCCCAGTCTCCCAATTTTAACTGGAAACTTTAACTCATTCGGATGAGATGATAAACCAAGGTCCTGTGTGCAGCATGCACTTGGCACACTGAAAAAGAACCCATGCCAACACAAGTGTTGTCCTTTGGCAAAATTTTGTGGAAAAAAATCCACCCTGATACAGTGATAGGCACTTAGATATATCTGGATACACTCAAGGCCTGAATGTGTTGGGTCATGTTGCTGGTCAGGCATCTGCCCAGCAGATGTGCATATGTGTATGTGGGTCAGACACAAAGCTCTGCAGACGAACAACATTGTTTTGTGAACTGTTGATTGAACATCTATAACATAAAGTATAACAATAGAATAAACGATATATACATGTCTTGTCAGAAAGATAAACAGCTCACAGCTGCAGATTAACAACATTGTTTTGTAAACTGTTGCTTGTGTATCTATGACTTATGTTATAACTTATAATAATTGAGTATGAGAGAAAGCTCACAGTTGCAGACTATTAACATTAACATGCAGACTATTGTTTTGTAAACTGATGCTTGTGTATGTGTTATAACATGAAATACAATAATAGAATAAAAAGATATCTTGAGTGAAAGAGAAATTCCATTACATTTTTCCCCCTTTAGAGCATGTTTGATGTATCTCCTGACAGAGGCCTCGACTTCTTGTGTTTGGGGCTTAGTCAAAGGGAGACAATCATTCCTGGGACACACAAGATGTTTTCTTTCTTCTTTTGTTTTTTCCACTTGAACTACAATGATTTTGTTTATGTTGTTCCTTGGTTGTTGTTTTCAGTAAAAAAAAAAAAAAGTCTTACTGATTGTATGGTGCTGGTAGTATTCACTAGGCATGAACACCTCTTTCTGTTGCAGAGGCATCAGCAGTTGATGGAAGAGGCCAAGGAACTGTCCCAGCGAGTTCAGAGGTACACACTGCTTCCTGTTTCTTGTGTTTCAGTGTTGTGTGTGTGTGTGTGTGTGTGTTGTGTTTTTTTGTTTGTTTTTTGAGCTTTTTTTATTATTTTTTTTTCAATTCAGTATATGATATTGTCTACTTCTAACATAACAATTGTACAGAAAATTTTCTTTTGGCTCATTCAGATGCTCATTAACGATTATCATAGTGAAGTGAAATGACAGAATTTTTGTTGTTTTGTATTGTGCACTGTATTGTAATTTGCTGTGTTTTAATGTTAGTTGCCTTTTGTGTGTGTGTGTGTGTGTGTGTGTTGAAATCGTTCATTATTTTGTTTTTGTTGCAGTATCAATATATATGTAATTCTTGTAAGGTATTTTTTGTGTTCGTTTTATAATCCTTTGGTGAAAATCATGGCAGATGACCCTCACCAGAAGCATCTGTGTCATTGTGCTTCATTTTGTTCTGCATATATGTTCCAAATCCATGTGCTTGTGAATGTAAGTGTTTGTGCATTTTGCACCTTGTGTGTGTGTACTTGTGCTCATTTGTATATATATATATATCATGCATGTGTGTATGTATACCTGAACTATAATTATTAACGATAATAGCTTATTTATAGTGCTTTCAAACCTCTTAAAGCAACAGGTCAGTCAGTCAAAGCACACAATAACATGCACCCCCCCCCCCCACACACACACACACACAAGCATGCATAAACACAGACACATGCATGCACTCAAGTGGAAGAAATAAATATGGATCCATAGAATACCAGGGATGGGATGCAGTCTTTTAGATATGTAGAGACCACTTAAAAAAAACCATGTGTTTTTACTAATTTTGGATTTGTTTTAAAAGATGTGAGTTTAGGGACTGTGACGGGCTGAAAAGGGCAGGTTAGATTTGTACAGCCAAAGAACTAAGAGCTCTCCACTGTGCTTCTGTCTGTTGACTTTGTCAGACTGCATGAGGAAGAGCAGGAGGACCAGGGGGTTGGGGACGTGGAGGTCACAGGACAGCGACAGTGGGGAGACCCTTCACCCACAGGTCCTCTGGGTGGAGCAGTATGCACCCCGCCGCTACACAGACCTCCTCAGTGAAGAGGTGTCCTCGGTTTTTCTGTTTAATTGAGACTTTTCTGCTCTGATGCATTTTTTTAACTGTTCTGCTCTGATGCATTTTTTAACTGATCTGCAAAGATGCATTTTTAAAAACTGATATGCCATAGTGTGTTTTTTGTAGCCAACCTTCTCAGTTGAAGAGGTGTTGTACATATTTTGTTTAATTATAACTGATGTGCCGGAATATGGTTTTCTCACTAACACTCTCAGTGAAAAGATGTGGTACAGTTTTTATTTGAAACTGTTGTGCACAGATATTCTGTTTTTTCGCAAGGACTTTTTTGGTGACGAGGTGTCACATGTTTTTCATTATGTTCTGCTCTAATCTGTATTTCTAACTATGTTTAGAATGTGGATATGTGCACAATGCGCCCATTTCCATGAGTTGTTTTCATTCAGTTGTTTTCTGCTTTTAACATGGATTGGAATGTGACTTTTTGTTCCAGTTTTATAAGAAAATATGAGAAAAAATAAGCGTAGTTAAAATATAATAGTTTATATTTACAGAATAAAGATAACAATATGACATTTTAAAAAAGAACAACAGCAAAAAAAACAACAATGTACCAGGACTACATTCTGATATCTGATTTTTTTTTTTGTTTTTTTAGGGAAAAGCAGAATAGGTGTTTGAAAATTGTAGAACAAAAAAGACAAAAAGACTGAATGAATTATAACTGGTAGGTGAGGAATAACGTATGAAGGCTGAGAAGAAGACTGTTTTCTTTCTTTTCTGTATTTAACAGTCAGGGACCTCTTTCTTCTTCTTATTATTATCCCTTGTTTTTCCCATGTGTTTCAGGCCATCAACCGCATGCTGCTGCACTGGCTGAAGCAGTGGGACTACGTGGTGTTTGACAAGGACCTGCCCCTGGTGAAGAACAAGCAGAAGGGCAACAAGGCCAAGGAGGCAGCCAACAACACCAAGTGGAAGAAGTTTCAGCCTGAGGTGTCCATGGAGCTGGATGACTTCAAGCGACCTGTGCAGAAGGTGGGCGTTTTATGGTGACTGCAGAAGTCTCTGCAACAACTTGTGATGCAAGTTGAGAAAAGACATCAGTGATGAACCTATTTAGTTCCTTAACCCTTTGGTCGCTTTAGTCGCTGTTCATTGTTGAACCAACTCTCGTGTGGTTTGGAGCGATTTTCAGCGGCTTTTAAAACTTAGTTTGAACGATGGCGAGTTCTTCAATCAACCAGTTCAGATTGTAACCAGCAGTCTTGTCTTAGACCACGATATACGGGACAGCAAGCTGCAAGTCTAATTTAAAGTTAGTCGGTGGAAAATGATCTTGCTGCTGACAGTGACAGTGGAAAAGAGTTTGTGCCACATGGCAGTGAACTGGTGAGTGACACTGACAGCTGGATTTCAGCTGTACTGTACAGCTGACTTAGCTGGCCAGCAGCTGTTAGCAGCTTGAATATAGCTGGCGATGTTAGGGTTAACCCCATCACTGCTGCTGATGAGTGGGCTCATCAGTGAAGGGTTGTCACCTCACTGAGATGAGGTTGAGCTATCAGCTCAGGATGTGAGTCACCTTTCTTTATTCAAACTTCATCTTTTTTTTTTTGGATTGCATTACTTTTGATCAGCAAGACCTGTGACACCGTGCAAACAGTATACAAAGTGCACTGATTGCACTACAGATTCATGCCACACTGATCTCAGTTTACCACAGTTTAACAGCCAAGGGGTTAAGCTTTTCAGCTGTAAACCCCAACTTGAAACAGCTTCATTGAAAACATTGTTTCCCGAGGAAAGAAGCAGCAGAAGTGATTTTTGAAGAGAAGTAATTGTATTTTGAATGATACCTTGTGTAGGAAGTATGGGGAGGAGAGTTCACACCCTAGTCCAAAGTCAGTGTACCCTGTCACATCCATTGGAAACAGACAGCATTTATAAAGCAATCAGTTGCCAGTGTTTACTTGCTGCCATCTGTCATTCAAGTGTCTGTAGTCAGCCTGTTCACTATCTGCTTCTTCTCTGATTTCATATTTTTTGTTTTAGAAATTATGATGATAGTACTTATGCAAACTCCCCATACAATGAGCTCTAAGCGCCTCACAAGCAATACATATACATTAGTGCATAAAAACATATCTCTGCACATGAAAAAAAAAGCAACAACAAATATAATTATATGTGTTCTCCCCCTCTCCCATTTTGAACTTTGTTTTGTTATTGTTACTTCTTTTCTTTTTATAAATATTCTTTTCATTCTTTATTTTCTCATTATTGTTACGCTTTTTGTTTGTGTGGTCAGGTGGCTTTGCTGTGTGGTCCACCTGGTCTGGGGAAGACAACTCTTGCTCACATTGTGGCCAAACACGCAGGCTACAATGTCGTGGAAATGAACGCCAGGTAATTTCCTTTTGGGTTGTTTGAAAACGTGCCCCCAGGATCTGCTTTAAATCTCTTTGTCCGAATCCCTTTTTTTATATGTTGTTCCAACTCTTCTCCCTGTTCACTCAGTCCCCAGGGATCTGGTTGAACTCTCTTTATCCAGATCCTTTTTTTGTGTGTGTTGTTCCAACTCTTCTTCCTGTTCACTCAATCCCCAGGGATCTGGTTGAACTCTCTTTATCCAGATCCTTTCTTTTGTGTGTTGTTCCAACTCTTCTCCCTGTTCACTCAATCCCCAGGGATCTGGTTGAACTCTCTTTATCCAGATCCTTTCTTTTGTGTGTTGTTCCAACTCTTCTCCCTGTTCACTCAATCCCCAGGGATCTGGTTGAACTCTCTTCATGCAGATCCTTTTTTTGTGTGTGTTGTTCCAAATCTTCTCCCTGTTTCCCTTTTTTGCCAGTGGACTGAGTGTGGTGATGCCAGCTGTCCTGATTTTGTTCTGTTTTGTTATGACCTTGGGGAGAGCAGCCTGGATTTCATGCAGAGAAATCTTGTGATGAAATACAATACAATGTATTGCGGTGCAGTACAGTGCCGTGCCATGCCGTGCCATGCCGTGCCGTGCCGTACCGTGCCGTGCCGTGCCATGCCATGCCATGCCATATCATACCATACAGTGTGATGCAGTGCAATACAATACAGAGCAATGCAACGCAATGCAACACAACACAAAGCAACATAACACAACACAACACAATCCAATCCAGTCCAGTCTATGCAATGCAGTGCAATGCAATGCAATACAAGACAAGACAATACAATGTGATGGTGGTGTTGGCAGTGACGACCGCAGTGTGGAGGCGTTCACCAACAAAATCGAGGCGGCCACACAGATGAGGGCGGTGATGGGCGCTGACCCCCGACCCAACTGTCTGGTCATTGATGAGATTGATGGGGCTCCGCAGGTCTGTAGGTTTTTTTGTTTTTTTTGTATTAGTTACTGTACTGCCACACTACACAGCACTACCACACTACAGTGCCTCTCCGCCACATCATACCGCACTACACCACAACACCACCACCACGCCATACTGCACTAAAGCACACCACTACCACCACATCATACCGCACTATGCCAGAACACCACACCAGATAACTACACTATACTGCACTACACCACAACACCACACACCACCACCACACCATACCACACTACAGCACCACACCTTTCCATACTACAGCACAACACCATACTACAACACCACATCACACCACACCACAACACCACACTACAACACAGCACCATACCACACTACACCACAACACCACAATACAACACCACATCACACCACACCACAACACCACACTACAACACCACATCACACCACACCACAACACCACACTACAACACAGCACCATACCACACTACACCACAACACCATACCACACTACACCACAACACCATACCACACTACACCACAACACCATACCACCCACCATACCACACTACAACACCACACCACACTACACTACAACACCACACCATGCCACACGACACTGCTATGACACTGTGACCACACCACCACACCTCACCACAACTTTTGTTGTTGTTGTACCGTTTGTGTGTTTCTTGCAACTTCAAAGTCATAACGATTGAATTTTACAGATCACACCACTACACCACACCACACCTACCACACAAAACCATTCAACCACCACACCACTACCACTACATCACAACATACCACTCAAAACTGCACCACCACTACTACATCATACCACATCACACCACACAAAACACACCACCACTACCACACCACACCACACCTTATCACACCCCACACAAAACCACACCACCGCTACCACATCACACCATACCACACCTACTGTACCACACCAAACCATACCACTACCACACCACACCACTCAAAACTGCACCACCACTACTACATCATACCACACCACACCACACCTTATCACACCCCACACAAAACCACACCACCACTACCACATCACACCATACCACACCTACTGTACCACACCAAACCATACCACTACCACACCACACCACTTCCATATGATAGTCAGTCATGTCCGACTGTGGCCATCAGAACAGCAGAGAAGGCAACTTTTTGGGTTAGAATTTGATTATAGTGGAGAGTGTCTTGCCCAAGTTACACCCCCACTCTCTCGGCCAAGAGGGTTTTAGGACAGTTGGCGTTTGGATGGTTCCCAAAGGCCAACTAGCCCACAAGGCTGCAGCACTAAGAGCCAGTGCAGTTTTGCCTCCTAGTTTGAGAGTCATAGTCCTTCACAAAAGACTAAGCTGGAAAGACATTGACTGGAGAAACCATTATTGACTGGAGAAACCATTGATAATACAGCTCTCACCATGCTTTTGGCCCAAATGTAAAACACACACCACACAAAACCACACTACCACACCACACCTTATTACACCCCACACAAAACCACACCACCACTAGCACACCTCACCAAACCACATCACACCACAACCACACAACCCAAAACCAAACCACCACTATCACACCGTGTCACAAGCAGTACACTGCAGTGTGTGATGATGGGATGTGCTGTTGCAGGCGGCAGTCAACGTGTTGCTGAACATCCTGAAGAGACCGGAGGGTGGGGGTGGGGGTGGTGGCGGCAGAAAGAAGAAGAAAGAGGGGGACATGCTGCTCAGACCTGTCATCTGTATCTGCAACGACCTGTCAGTACACACTGCTGTCTTCCATGGGCATCAGTTATGCTTTTTAACCCCTTGAGTGCCCCAGGAGGGAAATTTCTGTCCACTTTTGGTGTGCAAAAAAAAGTGCCACAGGGCGGAAATTTCTGTCCGCTTCCAGTATGCAGAAAAGTGCCTAAGGAAGGAAATTTCCATCTCTGTCATTGTAAGAATTTTCCTATAAAAAAAATCGGTACATTCATGTGAAATTGTCATAACTGGATAGTGTATTCATTTTTCTTCAGAAAAAAATACAGGTAATGCGTACTTTCTTGTAGTAGTTTGCAAGCAAGGTAGAAAAAAGAAAACAACTATTACCCTCCGTAAGCAAAGCATTCCATGGCAAATAGTTGTCACACAGCGTAAAATAGGCTTGACACTGAAAGGGTTAATTGATCTTTTTGAATCAGTTGTGTTCTGCCTGTGTGTGAGTGACTGGTGTGAAAGCGCTTTGATTTGTTTCTTCGCAAGATTCAGCACTATATCGATACTTTTGTTAATGTCATTATTATATTATTATCATTATGTGATATCATTTTTAAAAAAGTTTGTGATGTTAGTGCCTGTATGCCATATCATAACTGTCAGTGTTTGTGTACAGTGAGTGTGTGTGTGTGTTTTGTAAAGAGAAAGAGTGTGTGTGTGTGCATGTGTATGTGAGAGATGTGTGAGTGTGAGTGTATGTGTGGTGTTTGTGGGTGTGTATGTGAGTGTGTGTGTGTGTGTGTGTGCGTGCGCTTGTGTGTGTGTGTGTGTGTGTGCACATGTATGCGTGCACCATTGTGGGTGTGTGTGTATGTGTGTTCGTTCTTTAGTTTAATGTCTTTTCACTGTAAGTGATATTAGACTAGTGTGTGTGTGTGTGTGTGTGTGTGTGTGTGTTTTAAATATTTTAAGAATACCTTCATTTCAAGGTGGAAATCAGTTTATAACACTGTGTGTGTGTTTTTTTTGTGTTATATTTATATTTATATGTTTCAATGCGATTTTATATAAATTTGTATGTGCATATCTTTCTGCACTTTCTCCCTCTTACCCCTTTATGGGTTGAGGGGAAACATGTCAGCATTCAGGAAATTCAGCAGATGTTGCTAGATATATAAATAGCAATACCTCAACAATTATGCTTGAACTTAAGGCATCTCTTATTCATTGGCCAGAGATTTATGACTTTGGTGTATGTACATTCTGACACATCATTGATAACAATATAAAGGTGATTCGTTGTCATTGTAACAATAAAAATGTTGATAACAAGGTTGTTGATGTTGGTGATGATGCCTGCTACAGATATGCCCCGGCTTTACGACAGCTACGACAGCAAGCCCTGGTCATGACCTTCCCACCCACTGAACCCAGCCGCCTGGCTTCTCGACTGTCAGAGGTCAGGTTCAAGGACATCCGTCTTCACTGTTTGGAAGCATACACAGTTCCTCCACCCCCCCTCTCTGTGCATCTCTTTTGGATTTAAGCTTTGTCAGCTTATCAGTCATGAAGTGATAGTAGGTGACAGTACTGATTGATGATGATGATGATGATGACGCAGACAATGAAGATAGATGACAGTGTTGAGTGATGATGATGATAATGATGTTGATGATGACAGCAGACAATGAAGACAGGTGACAGTGTTGAGTGATGATGATGATGATGATGATGATAGCAGCAGATAATGAAGACAGGTGACAGTGTTGAGTGATGATGATGATGATGATGATGATGATGATAGCAGCAGATAATGAAGACAGGTGACAGTGTTGAGTGATGATGATGATGATGACAGTAGACAATGAAGACAGGTGACAGTGTTGAGTGATGATGATGAAGATGATGATAGCAGCAGATAATGAAGACAGGTGACAGTGTTGAGTGATGATGATGATGATGATGATGACAGTAGACAATGAAGACAGGTGACAGTGTTGAGTGATGATGATGATGATGATGATGATAGCAGCAGATAATGAAGACAGGTGACAGTGTTGAGTGATGATGATGATGATGACAGTAGACAATGAAGACAGGTGACAGTGTTGAGTGATGATGATGATGATGACAGTAGACAATGAAGACAGGTGACAGTGTTTAGTGATGATGATGATGACAGTAGACAATGAAGACAGGTGACAGTGTTGAGTGATGTTGATGATGATGATGACATCAGATAATGAAGACAGGTGACAGTGTTGAGTGATGGTGATGATGATGATGATGACAGCAGATAATGAAGACAGGTGACAGTGTTGAGTGATGATGATGATGATGACAGTAGACAATGAAGACAGGTGACAGTGTTGAGTGATGATGATGATGATGATGATGATGATGACAACAGACAATGAAGACAGGTGACTGTGTTGATTGATGATGATGATGATGATGATGATGATGACAGCAGACAATGAAGACAGGTGACAGTGTTGAGTGATGGTGATGATGATGATGATGATGATGACAGTAGACAATGAAGATGACAATGAAGATAGTTGACAATGTTGATTGATGGTGGTGATGATGATGATGTCAGTAGACAATGAAGATGACAATGAAGCTAGTTGACAGTGTTGATTGATGATGATGATGATGATGGTGATGATGACAGCAGACGATGATGTTTTTGTTGTGCAGGTGGTGAGACAGGAACAGCTGAAGGCAGACCTGAACACACTGCTGGCACTGTGTGAACGTACAGACAATGACATCCGTTCCTGTTTGAACACACTGCAGGTAGGGTGTGTGTATTGTGGACAACATGTTGTTACCTGTACAAACAATGACAACCGTTCCTGTCTGAACACACTGCAGGTAGGGTATATGTATTGTGGACAAAATGTTGTTACCTGTACAGACAACGACATCCGTTCCTGTTTGAACACATTGAAGGTAGGGTATATGTATTGTGGACAAAATGTTGTCACCTGTACAGAAAATGACATATGTTCCTGTCTGAACACACTGCAGGTGGGTTGTGTGTATTGTGGACAACATGTTACCTGTACAGACAACAACATCCGTTCCTGTTTGAACACACTGCAGGTAGGTTGTGTGTATTGTGGACAACATGTTGTTACCTGAACAGACAACGACATCCATTCCTGTTTGAACATACTGCAGGTAGGGTGTGTGTATTGTGGACAACATGTTACCTGCACAGACAACATCTGTTCCTGTTTGAACACACTGAAGGTAGGGTGTATGTATTGTGGACAACATGTTACCTGTACAGACAATGACATCCATTCCTGTCTGAACACACTGCAGGTAGGGTGTATGTATTGTGGACATGTTACCTGTACAGACAACGACATATGTTCCTGTTTGAACACACTGCAGGTAGGGTGTATGTATTGTGGACAACATGTTACCTGCACAGACAACATCTGTTCCTGTTTGAACACACTGCAGGTAGGGTGTATGTATTGTAGACAACATGTTACCTGCACAGACAACATCTGTTCCTGTCTGAACACACTGCAGGTAGGGTGTATGTATTGTGGACAACATGTTACCTGCACAGACAACATCTGTTCCTGTCTGAACACACTGCAGGTAGGGTGTATGTATTTTGGACAACATGTTACCTGTACAATGACATCCTTTCCTGTTTGAATACACTGCAAGTAGTTTGTGTGATTTTGTATGATGAACAGCATGTTGTCAGTGTGTCTGCATGAGAAAAACAACATGAAAATGTATTGTTCCAACAGATGGAAATTGTGTGTTTTGTTACAGTGATAGTTTGTTACAATGATAGTATGGTGTGGTTTACCACCTGATCGCCTGCAGAGAAGTAATTGTTGGCTTGTAAGTGTGTGAGTGTGTCTTTAAATGTAATGTGTTTTCATCTTACCTCCCTTCACCCCCTAAAAAAAGCAATCAACATTTGACTTACATGAGTACACATGCAAGAAACAACAAGAGCTGCTGATCATAAGGGCCAAGACAGACAAAACACATCTTGGGAACTTCACTGGCTTCCAGTCCAGGAAAACATCTGTCACAAGCTGCTCTCCATTACATTCAAATCTGTGACAGAAAATATCCCTCAATATATCTCCAAGCTTCTTGTTTTGATCCCAACCCTTGACTGCTGATTTCTGCTTCAAGATGTTTCTACCCTGGTTTTCAGATACTACTGATATGATGCTTGTAATTTAGGAAAAAATATCTTTCCCTACATCTTGTAAAAAGACATACTGCTTTCAAAGTTAGGCAGAGTAATACATTTAAGTGTATGTGTGCATGTGAGTTTGTGTGTGTTAGTTTTGCCCTTGTTCAGGAGTTTGATGGTTTCCGTTGTTGTTTTTTTATTTATTTTTTATTTTTTTAACTATGTTTATATGCTGGTGGTGGTGTGAGCACAAAAACTGTTGTGTGGAAAATTGTATGCACCCTTGTACAATGTAAACTGAGTCTGTTTGAAATTCAGTTCTTATCTTCATTGAAGACACAGACTAATGCAAACTGGCTGACATGAAGAAATCTGGGCCTAATGTTGTGTCCAGGGCTGGACTGCATAGTTGATCTAAACAGTACTTTGTTGTTTTTTTTTTTAGAATTTTCCTAAATCTACACAAATTCCATAGACTGACGAAAATTTGCAATATTGAGGAAACTTAGCACTACGAAGATGACAAAAGCAGCCCAGCCCTGGCCTCCTGACACTCCCTGTGTTCTTAGCTTCCTGTCGCTGGCTGGCAGCAGCGGTGTCGAACCCCTGACCCACGGTGTGCTGTGTGTTGTGTTGCAGTTCATCCGTCAGCGGCAGAAGGAGCTGTCGCTTCGCATGGTACAGACCATGAGCATTGGACAGAAAGACAGCCACAAAAGTCTCTTCTCCGTGTGGAGAGAGATCTTCACCATGCCCAGGCCAAAGAGGTTGGAGCACTGTCTGTTGAATGTTGAGTTTGTCCTCTGCCTCTTGTTCTCTGCTGGTCTGTGTCTGCTCACTGTCCTGTGTATCAGAATGTGTAATAATGAAGTTGTCAGTTTTTGTATGCAAAGTTTTTAGCATGAGAGCAGAGCTTCTGAAATCAGACATGAATGGATGAGTTTAGGTTTGCACTTTTGTTTCACTATGGTGTGTCAGTCAACAGGTTTGGTGAATTCGCGCGGTTTGTGAATTTGGAAGTTTTTACAGCTTGTCAGCGTCAATTTTTGCATTTCATTTAATCCAGACGCATATGTGTGTCGCATGGCCTGTGTGTTAAGCACATGAGTGTGTATGTGGATGTGGGTGTGGGTCTGCGCAAGTACATGTGTGTGAGGGAGGGGAGAGGAGGGAGAGAGAGAGAATGTGGGTTTTTTGTTTGTGTGTGTGTGTGTGTGTGTGAGAGAGAGAGAGAGAGAGAGCTTGTAAGTCATGTGTGCATTGTTATGTTGTTCACACTATTTGATTTATTATCTAATATTTTTGTTCGTGGCCCACTCCTTTGTTATGGGCTGGAGGCCTAACTAATAAACCATTGTCTTGTCTTGTCTTGTCTTGTCTTGTCTTGTCTTGTTTCTCATCACTGGAGTCTGTTCAGTTTCTAGGAGGCTTCAGAGTGAGTGGAGAGATCCATATGCACTATACTACTTCTGCTGGCAAATAAAGAAAATGAAAATGCAGATTGACACACTCAACTTCCCAGAGAGGGAGCTCATGGCATTTACAATATAACTTATTCATACATAAATAATTACTCTAGTATGAATACCATACACAAACAATCATGTGCACTCGCAAACAAATACACACACACTTGTACCTGCATAGACGGCAGAAGTTCAGGAAGCATATTGTCAATAAGATGGTTGTCAGAATGGAAGAGGTGTGTTTTGAAAGACCTGTAAAGTCCATGTAACAGATTGAGAAGGGCAGTTTGTTCCATACTACTAGGCAGAGATAATAAAAACAGCTTTGAACTTGGGTCAACTAGACTCTTTCATCACCACAGTTTTGGGTAAGATGATTAGTAAGTAGTGTGGAACAGCCATCTTAGTGGTCTGCTGTCTTTAGATTTACTCCTTGACTGCCATAGGATGTAGTGCTTACATCCCCAGTGATGTCACTGATTGTATCTTAAGAAGTGAAATAATTTTTGAAGGCTGAAAATTGACACATTTGATCCAGAGTGGTATGTCTCCTGTCCATGTTCTCAGTTTTCAGCTGATTGTTCTGGACATTGATTTGTGTCTTGAAACACCACTTTCTACTGGTTTATATATATATTTTTTATACTTTTGAAAAATAATTTAATTTATTTTTTAGACTAAGGTGGCATCCTTCTGGTTCTTTTCAGAGACAGAGAAGAAAATGTTGGATTGTGAATGGCATGTGGATCTATAATGTATATGTTTGCTTTGATCTTATTAAGGGTCTTGAGTTCCGTTATATGGACTGGGGTTTTGGTTTGTGTCAGTGTACAATGCTCCTTCTCTGTGTGAAAGTGTTTGTGCAAGTGTTTAGGGAATAAAGTAATGAAATGTGGGACTGATTTCAGGAATCGCTTTATCAGCATCTACGACCTGACTGAGGGGAAAGCTGACAGTCTGCAGCTGAATGCTTCGTCCCCAACAGCCAGGTGTGTACAGACAGGTACATGACAGCCACCATACTACACTACAACACACACACACACACACACACACACACACATACTCACCCCCCTGCAAACACATGTACACATATCCTTTCTTCTTCTTCATTCGTGGGCTATGACTCCCACATTCACTCAAATACACGAGTGGGCTTTTGCGTTTATGACTGTTTTTACCCTGCCATGTAGGCAGCCATACTCTGTTTTTTTGGGGGTGCATGCCAGCTATGTTCTTGTTTCCATAACTTCTCAAACGCTGACATAGATTAGGGGATCTTTTGTGTGCATATTTGATCTTCTGCATGGGTATACACATGAAGGGAGTTCAGGCACTGGCAGGTATGCACACTGACCTGGGAGATCGGAAAAATCTCCACCCTTTAACTACCAGGTGCTGTGACCGGGATTCAAACCTGGGACCCTTAGATTGAAAGTCCAGTTTAACCACTCAGCTGTTGCACCTGTCACACACTTACCCAGAAGCGGACAGTCTCCGGGTGAATGCTTCATCCCCTACAGCCAGGTGTGGACAAAGAGTGGCTGGGCTATGGCACCAGTGGGCTGTCTGGAAATTTGTTCATTGTTGTTCTGTTTATTCTTTTTTTTCCCTTTTTTGGAAGAAAAGTGAACTGGCAAAGAGAAAATTGAAGATGATTTAGATTAACCCATAATAAACGCACATACAAATGCACAGATACACATATGCACACACACACCGCACCACATCGTACACACCACACCACATGACACACACCACAAACAACACACACACACGCTCTCACACACTCCATGCATCCACTACACACACACACACACACACTTAATTCATGTCAGTAAGATTAGTAAGAGTGATGCAGGCCAGTGTATGTATCTAGAAATTGAGGTAAAAAAAAAAAAAGAGACACCTTTGGAAGTATGGCGCCATGTGTTTCCCTGTGTATGGGGGTGTGCAGGTTCCAGCACATCCTGAGCCTGGCCCAGGCCACTGGGGAGTACGAGCGTGTGATACAGGGGCTGTATGAAAACTACCTGCAGGCCAAGGCCAAGGACCCCCATCTGAAAGGGGTGAGACATGATAGCTAAAGAGGAAAGGGAGTTCAGTGAAAGGTCTTCCTTTTTTTTTTTTTAATGTCATTCTTTTTTTTTTAATGTTATCATTTTGATAATTTTACTTCATGTATTTATTCATTTCATTTATTTATTTGTTGTCTATTGATTTATTTGTCTATTCACTTATTTATTATTATTTTTTTAAAATCTGTTTATTTATTGTCCATTTATTTTTTCATTTATCTAATTTTTAAAATGTTATTTATTGATTATTTTGATTTATTTTCATTCCAAATTGCTGCCTGTAATAGTGTAACTGATATGTAATGGTGATTATTGATTATTATGTTTTGGTGATTACTGTGATGTCTTTTTTTTTTTTTTTAAGGATGAGTATTTCGAGGGTTGCCTGCAAAAAACAAAACAAAACAAACGAACAAAAAAAGAACAACTGGAAAAGAGAGCAATGGGGCATTCCTGTAGGTTGTGTACACCCATAGAAACAGAGCTTAAAAAAGGGCCACAAGGTCCTGTTCTTAAATATTGAGGAAAAGAACAACTAGTTTGGTTCTAGATTTGGGTAACAACTTTCTCACAGTATCTAGCTTTGTCACTGAATCAGTACTTGGGTAATGCGAGGGAGATAACTCAGAACAAGTCTGCCACTTTCAGTGAAGGTTTTGTGTACTGAATGTGTCTGATGAGATCACATTTCTGTGTGGAAAATATATGGGTCTGTTCATAGGAATAGTACATCATGATTGTCCACCATTTTTGTTTTCTGCCTGCTGGTGTGTGTGTGTGTGTGTGTGTGTGTGTATTTTTATTGTTGTTGTTTGCTTGTTTTTTTTGTTTGTTTTGTGTTTGTTTTTTTGTCAGTGAACTTTATCCCGCAGAATTTTGCACTGGAACTTGGTTTATTGTGATTTCTAACAGACTGTGGTGGTGAAGAATCCTTCTACCTGTACATGTATACTTGTCGAAGTCTCGAAATATGATGTTATATTTTACTGTCATGCACAGTTATGTAAGTCTCTTGAGACGTTCAGCAGGTTTTCTTGCTTCTTGATTTGGGTTTTCTTTCATTCTTTTTTTGTTGTTGTTCTTGTTGTTGTTTGTTTACAACCTGTTCATTATCACTGTTGATGCTGCATATGATTTGTCTTCTGTTAAGATAACTGACTTAATCAGCAAAGTTTGTTGTTGTTTCAGTTTGTTGACAGCTCAGTTGGTTTAAACATTACAACAGCATTTTATTGGAAAGAAAAAACAAAAGTCACAATGCAAGTGCAGTAAATCTGACAGCTTGGCTTGTCATGACTGTTTCATGCTGTGGCAGTCCATATTGATCATGGCTGGTTTTTACTGTATTATTATTATTGTTTTTGGTCACAACACGTTTCTCTGTCTTTTTGCATTTGTTTTACTATCAAAATAGAGTTTTCCACAGAATAGTGGCAGGGACACCTCTCTTGCTACTGAGAGTTCTTTTAAGTGCGCTAAGTGCATGCTACACACGGTACCTTGGTTTATCATCTCATCGGATTGACTCGTGTCCAGATTCTGCTGACTGGGGTTTAATCCTGCTTGCTCAGATTCTCTGGCTCCTGAGGTTGACACATTACCACTGGACCTTCACTCTTTGTTTTATGTTGTGACAGCTGAATTTATTGGCTTTGTGTAACTGTGTTTCATATTGTTGACAGCTCAGTTAAACTCACTCGGGACGACAAGTTTTCTCCCTTGCTTTTCCCCACAGACGGCCCATTTGTAAGGGTTTGGAAAAAAATTACAAAAAATACAAAATACTGTGTAAGAAAATGAAACTTTCAGAACTGGTTTATTACGTGTTGAGCTATTACATATAAAAAAAATCAAATTTCTCATCTTATTTTTACAGTTTTGCCATATGTAGAAAATACTGCCAATTTTTCACCCTGAATCACCATACCCATGCTCGCTTTCTGCATTAAATTCGCTTTCTTCTTCGTCATCATCCACCTCTGCAATCTCCGACCCTTCAGTTTGTAGCATTTCAAGTACTTCGGCAACCCAAAAACATTTCCATCACTGCCTTGTTCGCATCACAACATTTTGAGAAGAGCCCGCTTTGCTGACAGGCTGGCACGCGAGCAGACGACTGGTCAGTGACTTTGTCAGCGTGTGTGCGAGACAGGCCACACATCATAGACTAACCAATCGTACTGTTCGATTGTGGAGTGACCCAGAATAGCGCACTCTGCTTGGCTAATCACAAAATCACGTGTACAGCGCATGATGGAATTTTACTTTCGGAGAATGCTATTCCATTCCTTCGTCCGAAACCGAATACGTTTTGTGAAGGAATGCGTGAGCATTCCTTCGTCCGGAAAGAGTTAACTTAGCTGTTTCAGGCTGTAGTAGTTCAGATCATTATTAGCTGTTTTTATGTTATGACAGATGAACTAATCGGTGGAGTGGCTGTCTTTCATATTGTTGACAGCTCAGTTGATCATGACTGTTTCAGGCTGTGGTGGTTCAATCCTCTTAACTCACTCCGGACGATGGGCAGTTTTCAACTGTTTCAGAGGAGCTCGATCAGGGCTTTAGAAAATTAGAGTGGCACCTAATTTCCATAATGATGTTATAAGCTAAGAATATCTTAACTGACCTTTCCACTCTCCACTGTGACCAATAAATGTAGAGTGTGTTCCTGATCTTGCAAGCAGGAGAGTTTTATTTTTTAGGTGACTGGTTCACATGAACAGTGCGTGTCAACAATAGTGTCTGACCCAGTTTCTTCTCAGTCACAAGGCAGACAACTGAATTAGACGAAGAGGCCCTGTCAGGGCTGTATAACATTTTGAATTCAATCTGTTCCAAGCCATGTGTGCTTTCCTGTATTCGTTTATAAGTCATCTATGTGTGCAAATTTCGAACAAAAAATATGGATACTTTCATCATCTCACTGGGTGATAGCATAGGAAGGGAGGAAGTTTTATATTTTGTCCCTGGCTAAATATTACATTACTGATCAGTTTGGAACTTTTCACTTCATAAATTCTAAGATTTTATTTTATTATTATTATTATTATTTTTTTTTTTATTTCTTACCCATACGAATGGGTCATCTGTGGGTGAAAGTTAGGGGAGCTAACTAGCAGTCCTGAGTTAATGGCTGGTGTTTCTTCATGTTGTGACAGCTGAACCTGTCTACGGAGTGGCTGTGCTTTGTGGACGGGATCTCACAGCACACGCTGCACAGGCAGGACTACAGCCTGATGAAGTACGTGCCCTTCCTGCCCGTCGTCTTCCACCTGGTCTACGCCGCCTTCGTGCCCCCCCGCATCACCTTCCCTCACATCCAGTTTGAGGTGGGCTGGGACTGCTGCTAGTTTCAGTTTTCCTTTCTTTCTTTTGTTTCTTTCTTATTCTTACTTTTCTTTCTTTCTTTCTCTGTTTTTTTTTTTTTTTTTTGTAAGTTATTTTGTGTGTGTGTGTGTATGTGCGCGTGCGCGCGTGTTTTATGTTTATTGTAAAGTGATTTGAACTCCTTTTCAGGGAGGAAAGCACTCAACAAGTATCCATTATTATTATTATTATTATTTATTTCTTTCCTTTCTTTTCGCTTTCTTTCTTTCTTTCATGTTTTGCTAATCATTGCTATATGTTTTTATACCCCCCTCCACAGCATCCCCACCTGATATCGGCAGATTGGCCTTGTCATAAAAAAATTCAGGGTTCTTTCTTTCTTTCTTTCTTTTTTTTTCTTCTTCAGATTAGTCGTCTTAGTTTGTTGTGTTTATCAGTCGTGTTAAATGACTTTTGTTTAATTGTTGTTCAGTATGACTTGTGTTTATTAGTTGTCTCATAGTTATATGACTTGTCACACAGTTATGATTATTTGTTGTCTTTAATGACTTGTGTTTATTATATTTTTTTCTTGAGATAAGTAGTGTTAAATGACTTGTGTTTATTGAAAGCAGTCTTAAACAACTTTTGTTTATTGGTTGTCTGAAATGACGTGTATTTATTGATTGTTTCAAATGGCTTGTTTTTATTCAAAATCTTAAATGACTTGTGATTATTAGTTTTTTTGTTTTTAATTTTTTTTCTTCAGGTCAGTAATCTTAAAATGACTCGGTTTTATCGATAGTAGTCATAAATGACTTGCATTTGTTAGTAGTCTTAATGTGATAACTTGTGTTTATTAGTAGTAGTCTTAAATGACTTGTTAGTAGTCTGAAAAAACTCTGTGTCATTTAAAGTAGTCTGAAATGACTTGTCTCTATTAGTAGTCTTGAATGAGACTTGTATTTATTAGTTGTCTCATATGACTTGTGTTTACTTGCACTGTTGAATGACTCATCACCCCTGAAAGCGGAGTATGGCTGCAAACATGGCGGGGTAAAAATGGTCATACATGTAAAAGCCCACTCGTGTACAATACAAGTGAACATGGGAGTTGCAGGCCACGAACGCGGAAGAAGAATGACTCATCAAATTTTAAATGATTTGTGTTTATTGACAGTAGTATTAAATGACTAGTCTTTACTAGTAGTCATAAATGACATGTGGTTCACTGATTGTTTTTGTTTTCTGCCCCCCCCCCCCCTTCCCCTCCCCCTTCCTTTCTATCATTAATTATCTCAGTAAAACATCCTGGGATAGTGACAACCAAAACTTGTATTGTGAAAGTGTTGCTTCTGTCATCACTTACTGTCATTGGTCACATGTCTCCACAGTCTCTTGCTCTTGGTATTCACTCCTAAGAAGACAAATGTAACCACATGAACTCTCCAATAATAAGACTGGTCAATATTGCTTCAGGTGCAGCAAACGTTGACCAAGGTCAGTAACCTGGTGACCTCTCTCCTGACTGACATGACCCCTGCTGTACGCAAATTTGTCAACATGCGAACCCTGACCCTTGACCTCTTGCCCCCACTGCTGGACATTCTGCAGCCTACATTGCGACCGGTCAGTGATGATTGTGTTTGTGGCTGTCATGTGATTGTGTTTGTGGCTGTCATGTGATTGTGTTTGTGGCTGTCATGTGATTGTGTTTTACGGCTGTCATATGCTGTCATGTGATTGTGTTTGTGGCTGTCATGTAATTGTGTTTGTGGCTGTCATATGCTGTCATGTGATTGTGTTTGTGGCTGTCATGTAATTGTGTTTGTGGCTGTCATATGCTGTCATGTGATTGTGTTTGTGGCTGTCATGTGATTGTGTTTGTGGCTGTCATGTGACTGTGTTTGTGGCTGTCATATGCTGTCATGTGATTGTGTTTGTGGCTGTCATGTGACTGTGTTTGTGGCTGTCATATGCTGTCATGTGATTGTGTTTGTGGCTGTCATGTGATTGTGTTTGTGGCTGTCATGTGACTGTGTTTGTGGCTGTCATGTGACTGTGTTTGTGGCTGTCATGTGATTGTGTTTGTGGCTGTCATGTGATTGTGTTTGTAGCTGTCATGTGACTGTGTTTGTGGCTGTCATGTGACTGTGTTTGTGGCTGTCATGTGACTGTGTTTGTGGCTGTTATGTGACTGTTTTTGGCTGTCATGTGTCCAGGGTAGTACCAGTTTGCAGGCATGGAACAGTGTTATTGTTCTCTAGGTCCTATGGTTTGTGTTCAGTGTATGAATATGTCTGTGAGTGTTGGTTGTTGGCTTGTTTTGTACACACACACATGTACACACACAAACACATGCACACGCAGGCACACACACACACACACACACACATACACGCGCATGCATGCACACACACACATGCACACACACGCATGCTCACAGGCGCGCAAGTGATTCCCCCCCAACACACACGAGTGTTATTCAGTTTAACATCTATTCACACTATGTGATTTTAGACACTCAAGATTACCTACAGTGCATGTGAGTCTGAGCATCCAAACCTTGTGCAACATTACTGCATGGAATCTGATGGTGGTGTCATTAATTTTTGCAACCTTCAGTTTTTTAAAATGATGATTCATATATAAGACATGAAACACTGCCACATAGAATCTGATGGCAATTTTTTTTTTTAACCATCAATTTTTTAAAATGATATTTTTCATAAGACTTTATGAAACACAACACAGCCACATGGAATCCGATGGCATTACTATTATTAATTTTTGTAACAATTATTTTGAAATGATATTTCATTTAACAGTGTGTGTCATAAAGATGTAGCAGTAGATGGTGGTGTACGACGATAGTTGTGTCCAACTAAAATCACTGGACAGCAGAGGAGGCAACTACTGTCCTGACTTTCTGGGACAGATTTTGATTACAGTGGAGAGTATCTTGTCCAAGTTACATTCCTGCTCTCTCTGTCAGGACATGGCCCTTAGAGGCTAATCAGCCCCCAAGGCTTCAGCACTAAGAGTGAGTGCAATCTTGCCTCCTGGTTCAAGAGTTATAGTCCTTTACAAAAGATGAAGCTGTAGATGAAATGTCATTGCACTGAACCATTGATCATACAGCTTTCACTTTGCTGTTGGCTGAACTGCAAGCTTATGTCAAGCTGGGCATTGAGATGTTGATGTGTGATGACAGGTGAACACCCAGCTGTACAGCAGCCGAGAGAAGGAAGAGTTGAATCACCTGGTGAGGGTCATGATTAACTACAACATGACCTACCGACAGGAACGCTCACCTGAAGGACAGTATGTCTACGTCCTGGACCCGTGAGTTTCTACCCTGTTAAAACTACGCTGATTTGCTCTTGTAACAGTATGTTGTGTGTGTGTGTGTGTTTGTGTGTGTGTGTGTGCTGGGTGCAGATTTGTGAGACGTCTAATGAGAGATATATTCAACATAATAGGAAGGAAGAATTTGTAAGCAAATGGACATTTCTTGGGAAACATGATGTTTGTGAAGTTGAAAACAGACACTTTTGCTTTTAAATGAAATTTATTCATTTATTTACTTGAGGTCAGAATTATCATAAACTGTCTTATATCTGTCTCTGCATGCCTCTCTTACATACTTACATCTGCGTTTTGATGTGAGGAAACCTGGTATTTGAAACAAAATGTGATAGAGTTTTTTGATGTCTTTATTTATGTATGGTACTGATCACAATTTTAGAAATTCAAAAATGAGGGATAATAAATATTTGACTAGGTTTTAGTGTGTGAAATGCAACATAGTTTTGACAAATTTTTGAAAAGTTTCCTGCAATAACAATAGTGAAGTGTGTGCTTGTATATGCATTTACATGTGTGTGTGTGTGTGTGTGTGTGTTAATGAGTGGGTCTAGTAGAGTCCAGTTCCCGTGCTCATTGTTGACTCTGTGTCCAGGAATGTGGAAGAGGTGGTTCGGTTCTCTGGCCTAAAGCAGCACAAACAGTTGACGTACGGCGCCAAACAACTGATTGCCAGAGAGGTCAGTACTGGAGTCATGCCTCCTGCTCATCCCTCTTCACTGTGATGTGTGGTCTGAAACTGAAGCTTTTAGTTATACATGAATACATGGCGTATTGCCTGTTTTTGTCAAGAATCAGAATGGTGCTCTGAAAACTGTTGGTTCTATGTTGTGTATGGTGTGTCGCCTCTTTTTGCCAGGAATCTTCTTCTTCGTTCGTGGGCTGCAAATCCCACGTTCACTCATATGTACACAAGTGGGCTTTTACGTGTATGACCGTTTTTACCCCGCCATGTAGGCAGCCATACTCCGTTTTCAGGGGTGTGCGTGCTGGGTATGTTCTTGTTCCAATAACCCACTGAACGCTGACATAGATTACAGGATCTTTAACGTGCGTATTTGATCTTCTGCTTGCGTATACATATGAAGGGGGTTCATGCACAAGCAGGTCTTCATGCATGTTGACCTGGGAGATCGGAAAATTCTCCACCCTTTACCCACCAGGCGATGTTACAGAGATTCGAACCTGGGACCCTCAGATTGAAAGTTGAATGCTTTAACTGCTCGGCTGTTGCACCCATCTACCAGGAATCTGAATGGTGGTCTGAAAGCTGTTAGCTCTATATGGATGCATGGTGTGTTGCCTGTTTTCAAGAATCAGAATGGTGGTTGAAAGCTGTTAGTTCTGTAAAGACGCATTACATAGCACCTGTTGTTTTGGATTTTTATTTTTTTATTTTTTTACCAAGAATCAGAATAGAGGTCTGAAGAAAGAGTGTGCTTTGTGTCATTTTTGATGGGTGAATATTCCCAGATGATCCATCACTGGTTAGAGAAAGGGAACATCCATTCTTGATTTACATTTTATGTATTGTCTCATCCTTTTAACAATTCTCTTTAAACTATTGTTTGTAGTGTTAGGTATTGATTGATAAGATTCAATAGGTATTGAGTGGTCGGATTTTAGACATGCGTCAGCTAATAGTCTGGTTTAAAGACACCCAAACTGCTGCATTATATTGTTTACTATTGTTTTAAAGATGATGGCATCTCTATTAATTACATTATTGTCATCATAACATATGTTTGCATGTATTGGGTAAAACATCAGATCGGGATACATTTTGTATGTGTGTATTTTTATTTTATTTTATTTATTACACTTTGTAGTATTGTTTCGTACATTTGATGTTGTTGTTTCTCTCTCTCGTTTGTCACATAGATTGAAGTGGAGAAGATGAGGAGGAACGAAGCGTCACATTTTCCAGTGTCGTGAGTATTGGATTATCCCCCCTGCCTTTCTCTTCATGCTCCATAATTATACAGTAATGACACGCTTAATTCTCTTGTTTTGGAGATGGTTGCGTCAGCATTTCAGGGAGACTGATCATTCCTTTAAATAGCTGCCTCAGAGACGCACAAAGCATGGAGATCAGTTTTTTGCCTGAGTTGTGTAAAATGAACTAAGATTAAGATGATGATACCTGTAATAGTGATAATTACATTGATTAGAATAATTTCAGTTAGTAGATTAAAAGACGGATTTGTGATTTATACCAGTCATCATACTTTATAGATTTATTGTTGGATGTCACCATAGGATTAACATATGATTTAATAAAGAAGAAAAAAAGAAATAAGAATTAGCAGAAATAACGTACAATCCTGCTGTGCACTTTGATGCATGTAATGTATGCAAAGGTGGTGGTCAGTATAATGTACTGATACCAGTGAATGTATGTATAGCAACATAATGCAGGTGTAGTTGGTGGTCAATACGATGTACAAGTATGATATACTGATACTGTGTGTGTATAACAACATGATAAAGGTGTAGTTGGTGGTCAGTATGATGTACTGATACCTGTGTGTGTATAACAACATAATGCAGGTGTAGTTGGTGGTCAGTATGATGTACTGATACCTGTGTGTGTATAACAACATAATGCAGGTGTAGTTGGTGGTCAGTATGATGTACTGATACCTGTGTGTGTATAACAACATGATACAGGTGTAGTTGGTGGTCAGTATGATGTACTGATACCTGTGTGTGTGTGTATAACAACATAATGCAGGCGTAGTTGGTGGTCAGTATGATGTACTGATACCTGTGTGTGTATAACAACATAATGCAAGTGTAACTGGTGGTCAGTATGATGTACTGATACCTGTGTATGTATGCATAACAACATGATGCAGGTGTAGTTGGTGGTCATTATGATGTACTGATACTGTGTGTGTATAACAACATAATGCAGGTGTGATTGGTGGTCAGTATGATATACTGATACCTGTGTGTGTATAACAACATGATACAGGTGTAGTTGGTGGTCAGTATGATGTACTGATAGCTGTGTGTGTATAACAACATAATGCAGGTGTAGTTGGTGGTCATTATGATGTACTGATACCTGTGTGTGTATAACAACATAATGCAGGTGTAGTTGGTGGTCAGTATGATGTACTGATACCTCTGTGTGTGTATAACAACATAATGCAGGTGTAGTTGGTGGTCAGTATGATGTACTGATACCTGTGTGTGTATAACAACATAATGCAGGTGTAGTTGGTGGTCAGTATGATGTACTGATACCTCTGTGTGTGTGTATAACAACATAATGCAAGTGTAATTGGTGGTCAGTATGATGTACTGATACCTCCTATGTGTGTATAACAACATAATGCAGGTGTAGTTGGTGGTCAGTATGATGTACTGATACCTGTGTGTGTATAACAACATAATGCAGGTGTAGTTGGTGATCAGTATGATGTACTGATACCTGTGTGTGTATAACAACATAATGCAGGTGTAGTTGGTGGTCAGTATGATGTACTGATACCTGTGTGTGTATAACAACATAATGCAGGTGTAATTGGTGGTCAGTATGATGTACTGATACCTGTGTGTGTATAACAACATAATGCAGGTGTAATTGGTGGTCAGTATGATGTACTGATACCTCTGTGTGTGTGTATAACAACATAATGCAGGTGTAGTTGGTGGTCAGTATGATGTACCGATACCTGTGTGTGTATAACAACATAATGCAAGTGTAATTGGTGGTCAGTATGATGTACTGATACCTCTGTGTGTGTGTATAACAACATAATGCAGGTGTAGTTGGTGGTCAGTATGATGTACTGATACCTGTGTGTGTATAACAACATAATGCAGGTGTAGTTGGTGGTCAGTATGATGTACTGATACCTCTGTGTGTGTATAACAACATAATGCAGGTGTAGTTGGTGGTCAGTATGATGTACTGATACCTGTGTGTATAACAACATAATGCAGGTGTAGTTGGTGGTCAGTATGATGTACTGATACCTCTGTGTGTGTGTATAACAACATAATGCAAGTGTAATTGGTGGTCAGTATGATGTACTAATACCTCCTATGTGTGTATAACAACATAATGCAGGTGTAGTTGGTGGTCAGTATGATGTACTGATACCTCTGTGTGTGTGTATAACAGCATAATGCAGGTGTAGTTGGTGGTCAGTATGATGTACTGATACCTGTGTGTGTATAACAACATGATACAGGTGTAGTTGGTGGTCAGTATGATGTACTGATACCTGTGTGTGTATAACAACATAATGCAAGTGTAATTGGTGGTCAGTATGATGTACTGATACCTCTGTGTGTGTGTATAACAACATGATATAGGTGTAGTTGGTGGTCAGTATGATGTACTGATACCTGTGTGTGTATAACAACATAATGCAAGTGTAATTGGTGATCAGTATGATGTACTAATACCTGTGTGTGTATAACAACATAATGCAGGTGTAGTTGGTGATCAGTATGATGTACTGATACCTATGTGTGTATAACAACATAATGCAGGTGTAGTTGGTGGTCAGTATGATGTACTGATACCTGTGTGTGTATAACAACATAATGCAGGTGTAGTTGGTGATCAGTATGATGTACTGATACCTGTGTGTGTATAACAACATAATGCAGGTGTAATTGGTGGTCAGTATGATGTACTGATACCTCTGTGTGTGTGTATAACAACATAATGCAGGTGTAGTTGGTGGTCAGTATGATGTACTGATACCTGTGTGTGTATAACAACATAATGCAGGTGTAGTTGGTGGTCAGTATGATGTACTGATACCTGTGTGTGTATAACAACATAATGCAGGTGTAGTTGGTGGTCAGTATGATGTACTGATACCTGTGTGTGTATAACAACATAATGCAGGCGTAGTTGGTGATCAGTATGATGTACTGATACCTGTGTGTGTATAACAACATAATGCAGGTGTAGTTGGTGGTCAGTATGATGTACTGATACTGTGTGTGTATAACAACATAATGCAGGCGTAGTTGGTGGTCAGTATGATGTACTGATACCTGTGTGTGTGTGTATAACAACATAATGCAGGCGTAGTTGGTGATCAGTATGATGTACTGATACTGTGTGTGTATAACAACATAATGCAGGCGTAGTTGGTGATTAGTATGATGTACTGATACCTGTGTGTGTATAACAACACGATACAGGTGTAGTTGGTGGTCAGTATGATGTACTGATACCTCTGTGTGTGTGTATAACAACATAATGCAGGTGTGATTGGTGGTCAGTATGATGTACTGATACCTGTGTGTGTATAACAACATAATGCAGGTGTAGTTGGTGGTTAGTATGATGTACTGATACCTGTGTGTGTGTATAACAACATAATGCAGGTGTAGTTGGTGGTCAGTATGATGTACTGATACCTGTGTGTGTATAACAACATAATGCAGGTGTAGTTGGTGGTCAGTATGATGTACTGATACCTGTGTGTGTATAACAACACGATACAGGTGTAGTTGGTGGTCAGTATGATGTACTGATACCTGTGTGTGTATAACAACATAATGCAGGTGTAGTTGGTGGTCAGTATGATGTACTGATACCTGTGTGTGTATAACAACATAATGCAGGTGTAATTGGTGGTCAGTATGATGTACTGATACCTGTGTGTGTATAACAACATAATGCAAGTGTAACTGGTGGTCAGTATGATGTACTGATACCTGTGTGTGTATAACAACATAATGCAGGTGTAGTTGGTGGTCAGTATGATGTACTGATACCTCTGTGTGTGTGTATAACAACATAATGCAGGTGTAGTTGGTGGTCAGTATGATGTACTGATACCTGTGTGTGTATAACAACATAATGCAGGTGTAGTTGGTGGTCAGTATGATGTACTGATACCTGTGTGTGTATAACAACATAATGCAGGTGTGATTGGTGGTCAGTATGATGTACTGATACTGTGTGTGTATAACAACATAATGCAGGTGTGATTGGTGGTCAGTATGATGTACTGATACCTGTGTGTGTATAACAACATAATGCAGGTGTGGTTGGTGGTCAGTATGATGTACTAATACCTGTGTGTGTGTGTGTGTATAACAACATAATGCAGGTGTAGTTGGTGGTCAGTATGATGTACTGATACCTGTGTGTGTATAACAACATAATGCAGGTGTAGTTGGTGGTCAGTATGATGTACTGATACCTGTGTGTGTATAACAACATAATGCAGGCGTAGTTGGTGATCAGTATGATGTACTGATACCTCTGTGTGTGTGTATAACAACATAATGCAGGCGTAGTTGGTAGTCAATATGATATACTGATACTGTGTGTGTATAACAACATAATGCAAGTGTAGTTGGTGGTCAGTATGATGTACTAATACCTGTGTGTGCATGCATAACATAATGCAGGTATAGTTGTGGAGGATGGTGGCAGAATACAGAGAGTCTGTGAGGGTCTGGGTTCAAATCCTGCTCTCGCCCTTGACTGGAAAATCAAACTGAGTGTATAGTCATGCAGATGAGACGATAAACCTGAGGTTCAGTGTGCAACGCGCACTTGGTGCACTGAAAAAGAACCCATGGCAATGAGAGTGTTGTCCTCTGGCAAAACTCTGTAGAAGAAATCCACTCTGATATGTACACAAATATGTATGCATGCTTTCAAGGCCAGATGTGGTGTAGAGTACATGGATTTGTCCAAATGCAGTGATGTTTTCTTGAAAAACTGAAACTGAAGTTGTTGATTGTTATGCTGTAGCAATACCTGTGTGTGTAGAACAACACAATGCAGGTATAACTAGTTGTGGTCAGTTTGCTGTACTGACACCTGTGTATGTATGTATAACGGCATAATGCAGGCATAACTGGTGGTAGTATGATGTACTGACGCACAACTGACACCTGTGTGTGTATGTATAACAGCATAATGCAGGCATAACTGGTGGTAGTATGATGTACTGACACACAACTGACACCTGTGTGTGTATGTATAACAGCATAATGCAGGCATAACTGGTGGTAGTATGATGTACTGACGCACAGCTGACACCTGTGTGTGTATGTATAACAGCATAATGCACGCGTAACTGGTAGTATGATGTACTGACACACAACTGACGCCTGTGTGTGTATGTATAACAGCATAATGCAGGCATAACTGGTGGTAGTATGATGTACTGACGCACAGCTGACACCTGTGTGTGTGTGTATAACCATGTGGCTGTGATGTGTATGTCAGGGCCCCGGCAGTGTCCAAGCCAGAAGGTCCGGCCATCCCCAACCACAAGCAGACCCTGGAGGCCCGGCCTGTCAAAGAGGACAAGGTGAGCTGCTTCCTGCACACATGTCAACCTTGCGTTTTTGGTTGCACTTGGTTCTGCTTGCCTAAAAAACAAAACAAAAAAATTAACAACCAACCAAAACAAAACAAAATCAATACAAAAAAACCCCCACATTTACACTTGCCAAAGTCGAAATTGGAAAAAATACTGTTTTGTTTTGGTTAAGTGCAAATAGGTGCATTGCCGCTGTGTGTATAGCCCGTGAAACAAGTTCCGGTTGGCAGTTTCTGACTTTACTTAAATGCCATCTTCTCAGAGTGTGTGTTGTTCACACATTGCCCTGAACCTGAAAAGAAGAAAAAGAGTGATCAGAAGTAGCAGCTGAAAAAATAAGTGGCTTTGTTTTTGGTACGATACCGAAAATATTCCTCTCAATTTTCTGTTATCCTTCTCTGTTGGTAGGAAATATTCTTCCCAACTGTGTTTAGGGGTTGGCAGGTCTGCACATTGAGCTGACAAGAAAGGACAGAACTGTAATCTGTAATTAATATCTTTATTTGATTGTCGTGTATCTGTGAGATCTGTGTGTGTTTCCCTTTTCCCCTGAGTGGAGTGGAAGCCTTGTTGTAGTGCATCCGCCTAGGAAGCAAAAACATCTGAGTGCACGGGATCGAATCCCATGCTCGCCAGCATGTTCTTCTTCTCCACCAGACCTTGAATGCTGGTCTAGACGCTAGTCATTCAGATGAAACTATCAACTGAGCTCCCGTGTATAGCATGCACTTAGCTCACATAAAAGGAACCCATGGCAACAAAAGGGTTGTCCCAGGCAAAATTCTGTAGAAAAATTCACTTTGAATGGAAAACAAATGCACCTGCAGGCAGAAAGAAAGATGGTGGTGCTGCACTGTGGAGACGCGCTCTCCCTGAGGAGAGCAGTATGAATTTCACACAGAGAAATTTGTTTTAAGGGGCAATGGGGAGGTTACCTACTTCCGGGAGGTTTTCGGCCGTAGCTACTTTCGTTTTCTCCGCATAGGCGGATAGTAGTTTGCACAGAACAGGAATGTCAGACCCCTGCCAGAGTCTGCACTAGTGGGTCACGGTAAGTATGTTACTTAAACATAACTTTAGGAAGAAAATTTCCTTTTAACTATAGAATAATGCAGTACAATACAATACAATTCTTTCTTTATTTCATTTTCTTATTCAGCTTGCTTTAGCGCTGGCAAAAATTGGCATTGCATGATTTATGTTTGATTAGGGTAAATGTATTAAGGGACATCACCTGAATACATACTATTCAGCCTGACCAGGGTAATTGTGTAAATGTACATCACCTGAATACATATTATTCAGCCTGACCAGGGTAATTGTGTAAATGTACATCACCTGAATACATACTATTCAGCCTGACCAGGGTAATTGTGTAAATGTACGTCACCTGAATACATACTATTCAGCCTGACCAGGGTAATTGTGTAAATGTACATCACCTGAATACATACTATTCAGCCTGACCAGGGTAATTGTGTAAATGTACATCACCTGAATACATACTATTCAGCCTGACCAGGGTAATTGTGTAAATGTACGTCACCTGAATACATACTATTCAGCCTGTCCAGGGTAATTGTGTAAAAAGATTTTCCTGATTACTTATTTTTCTTTTCCTCCTTTGATGCCGTATCTGTCTTTCATTTCTGTTTCACTTTTGTGTTTTATTTTGTTTGTTTGTTTTTTTTTAAGTGGTGACAGCAGAACTGAGGCCAATGAAGAACACCCTGAGCTGTGTGCTCCTTCGTGTTTGTTTACACAATGCATAAAAAGTGACACAAATCATTAATGTTGTACATGAAAAGAAAGATTTTTAGCCTGACCTTGCTATCTGTTTTCTTTGTTCAAAAGTGTGTTTCTTGAATGTGGTTTCAGCCTCGTACCAATTACTTTGCTGGCTTCACACGAACCAAACGTCAAAAAATCACTGTGAATGCTGAAAATGAAAAAGGTAAGTCTGTGCTTTTATTTCTTGTCGACAAAGATTGGTATGTTAGATACTTCTGCCTATATGACCATGGTTAATTCCTGTTAAAAAAGAAAAGAGAAACGTGCAACCTGGAATCCATTTTCAAGGTTCTGTATAGGAGGGAGAAAGTCCCAATCCTTACGAGCCTGAATTCTTACACTTGATTTTCAAGACGTGCACTTTTTCCATCAAGTCACTGCTTTGCACAGTGTACCTGAAGAGGATGCTGTCAGCAGATTTTTTTTTTTCTTTTTTGAACAGATTGTGTTCAAAACAAGGTTGTGCTCCATGGGAAGGGGAACTAGGATTAGAAGAGGTGGGGTGTGAGGAGCAAGAGAGAGATGTGATGATTGTCAGCTTCAACTGACTTGTTTGGATGTAATGTCTTGTGTGTGGACTACATATTTAATGACCTGAAAACTTAAAAAAAAAAAAATGTTCAAATGTCAAAGTCAAAATATTATTTCATGATGGAACATTGAATAAGCAGCAATTGCTGTTGTTTTTTTTTTTCTTACATCAAGTAAGCTGAAACAAAACAAAAAGAAAAAAGAAGAAGAAAACAGAAAGTAGATTTGAAAGGAAAAAAGAAATATGTACAAATATAAAAAAAATACCTACCTGCATTTCTCATTCACACAAAGAAATCCAAACCTACATTACTAGTACGATTACTTCACCCCCACCCCGTTTTACAAACATGTTACCCGGTTAATACAAGTACACAGCCTATGCAAGCATGCACAAAACATTATTCAATAATAAATGAAGCAGTAGACATGTCTGGTATGTAATGTTTGTTGTCTGTGCATATTCAGTGACCTGTAAACTTTATAATTATTTGGACATAATGCAGTATGTGTTGCTGTGCATTCGAGCAATGAATGGTGATAGGCAGCTCTCAGTTGGCTTTACCCAGATAGGCAGCCTGTTGTGAAAATGGCTCTGTGTTTATAAAGCTCTTAGAGCTTGGTCTGTAACCAAGGATATGCACTGTATAAATATTCGTCCATACTAGTAAGTCACCACCCATATCAGTGAATCAATACATACACAGTGACCTACAAATGATATATTTATAGGTTTAATAGGTGTGCTTTCAGTTTCATGTTTGTAATTGTCGTGATCAGGGAACAGAAATGAATAAAACCATAAAAACAATGTTCCACAGAGAAAGAAGAAGTTGTGGAAGTGAAGAACGTGCTGGACACAGTGATCTGGTTCCACTTCAAGGAAGGGTACTCCAACGCTGTTCGGCGCAACGTCAAAATGCAGGATGTCATGTGACCACATCAGGTGTATTCACCCGATATAGTTATGGAGTACTGATTTGTTTTAGTGTATTGTTTCAAACACATCGCAATTCCCTGACAGATATTTTAATCATGCAAGATACTGTGGAACTTTCAATGACTGCAGTTTACTAAAATCATGTAAAAATAATGTAAAGAGATCAGATGTGATGTGACCTACAAACAAAACCTGTGTTTATGTGTGTTTGTGTGTGTGTGTGTGTGTGTGTGTGTGTGAAGGACAGACAGACAGACCAAGATTATGATCTAATTGAGTGCATGGTTTTGTGTGTGTGTGGAAGTTCAGGTATGAGTTGGTGAAAGTGTTAATGCGCTAGAAAGCTGTGTAAAATGTGCAGATAAAAACGGCTAGAGGTATTGTGAGGTAATGAGAGAGAGGAGGAGAGAGAGTGTGTGTCTTTCTCAATTTAATGACTCAGAACTTTTCATTTAAACATCTTTAAATTATTATGAACTTGGACAGCTTCGTATGTGACCATGTACAGATCAGTTGAAAAACAAATAACATTTGTTGACATGGTAACATAGCTGTTGTAAAATGTGATAGAAATGAAACTTGCTGCTTGCATTGATGCTGCACTGGTGTGAACACAAAATGATGAATAAAATGCCTTGAAACTGGTGTACAAACTGATGGTGTGAACATCATATTATGCAATATGTGTGTGTGTATGTGGTGTGTGTGTGTGTGTGTGTTCACTGAGAGGAGAAGATGACATTGTTGCACATGTTTCCTCATACATTCTTCTTCATGGGGGCAGGGTTGCACAAAAGATATTAACAATGCTTTGTTTCCTTAGAACGAAGAATTTTCCAATGTCTGTAGAATTAGAGAAGACTTTTAAAAAAACCCATCTTAACTCTGAATATGAACTTTGTGCTGTTCAGATCACTTATATAACCCAGCCCTGGACTTTTTCGACAATGTTACTGCTGATGACACAGAAACAGTATCCTGATTCAGCAGTAATGGGACATAAGAAGAGAGAGAAAGACACAGACAAGGAGACAGAGTCTAGAACTCAGTGATGACTTCCCAGAAAGACGCTCTTTCTTCGAAAACAACCATTCCACTGTGCTGCACAAGAAAAATCTTGCCAGTGTCATTTTGTTTCATTCTGAAATGGAACAACATATATTGTTTCATTCTGAAAATAAACAACAGCTGGTGGCTTGACTATTTTTCTTTGTGCAGTTTCTTTTCTTTGGTTTCAGTTTCAAGGAAGAGTCAAAGCATACGGACTGATCCATGAATTATACAATCTGACAGGTTTGCTTAAAAACAAGAAGAAAAGGGGTGGGGAACAGGGCCAGAAGGGGCCAGACTTACACACAGACCCAACATGTATACTGAATGAAAATGAAAAGAATAAAAATGGGCTGCGTTCAGGGAACTTTTGTGCATCCCCCCACCCTACCCCCAACACACATATGAATGAAGCACATGCACAAATTTGTTGTCTCACAAATGCTCTGGCCCCACCCCCCACCAACACACATACGTACCCAAGCCACAGCCTCCACATACATACACACATCTACACACACACAAATCTCATTCAATAACATTCATTATGTATGTCTCACAGATAGGTATACATAAAGCATTACTTGGCAAAACATTCGCGCATACACACAAGAAATCTTACACACACACACACACACACACAGAGTTTTGCCACTGTGGTTGAAAACACTTCCATACACCTCATCTGGCTCATGAGCATACAAAACACGTTTCTTCAGTCTAGTGTTTCTGGGAAGGCCCAGAATGACTGACCCAAGTAGAAAAATGTTTGCGCATTGTTGGCTTGAAGACAAATTTCGTTGATTAGTAATGGTTCTAGCTCTAGTTAGATTTGCAGCTGTAGGAAGCAGTTTGTTTTATTTACACCACTAGCAAGTCTTATCAGCTCACTCAGTTCCCAACATGTCCACGGCAGTACATCCCTGTTTTGGCATCTTCATGTTGCACATTGCTTCATGCTACTCTGAGCCTCATCCCGCTTTCAACATACTGTAAGAGATTCGTCAGTAAGTCAGTATGATGATACGTTGATTTACAGGCGTCTGTGTGGATATCAGCTACTGAACAGCGTTCCAAGGAGTGTAGGAGTTGTGGTTACTGAAGATTAGTGGAGTGATGGCCTGGAGGTAACGTGTCCGCCTATGAAGCAAGAGAATCTGAGCGCACTGGTTCGAATCACACCGGCAGTCGCCAGTTTCTCTCCCTCCTCTAGACCTTGAGTGGTGGCCTGGACGCCAGTCATTCGGATGAGACGATAAACTGAGGTCCCGTGTGCAGCATGTATTTAACGCACGTAAAAGAACCAACGGCAACAAAAAGGTTGTTCCTGGCAAAATTCTGTAGAAAAATCCACGGAAAACAAATAAAACTGCAGGCAGAAAAAAGAAAGAAAAAAAGGGTGGCGCTCTCAGTGTAGCGACGTGCTCTCCCTCTGGACAGCTGCCCGAATTTCTCACAGGGAAATCTGTTGTGACAAAAATAGAAATTATGGAGCCAAGTGTTTGAAGCCGTCAAGAACTTCAGAATGGAACCGTTGTGACTGAGGTGGGCGCTCGCATGTTGGCATTCTGGCTCATGATCTCTGTATTACTTTCGCTGATGATCATGCCAAAATCTTTGCAGACCTTGGCAAATCTATCCATCAAGCAGTAAGAGGCAGACTAAGAGAATTTTGGTAAAAGTCGACTTACATGTGATAAAAAAAGACCACGTATCAAGCCACAGGCTCTTCTTCAGGCATGTGAAATAAATGACAGAGAGAAAGATACACAGAGAGCGAGTACAGTCAGGAAAGGAAAGGGATGAGAAGTGACGGGAGAGGACACAAGAAACAAGGAAGGCTGAGTAGAATTGTGAGGGAAAGAAGAGGCTCTGCATGGGAAAGGGGAGGGGGGAAGTGGGGGGTGGGAGGGCAGGGGGGAGGGGAGGGGTGGGAGAAACAACCGAACAAAGGATACATGAACAACCAAATGAAAATAAAATATTTTGATGTGTTGTTTGAATTTAAAAGAAAAAGAAATAAAAGAAATGAATTAAATTATCCATCTAGGGTTGTAGATCTTTCGTGCGGAGTGCAAGCGCGGAATCATCGGCAAACAGCAAATCTCTGAGGAGTACGCGACTGACTTAGATTTTTTAACGTAACCGAGCCAGATTGAAACGCCTGACGTCTTTTCTGGTGTTTTGAGCACGTGCAAAATATGCAGGGCAAAATTAGACGGAATATTAATTCTGAACACCGGGCCAAGACGCAGCCCTGCTTTGATCAGTTTACAGTGCTGAAGGAATTTGACGTCCCTGTCTTGGAGCAAACTACACGTGCCCCGTGTGTGGCAATGGAAGGAGACGATAAAACACAGATATTTTGGGATACGTTTTTTAAAGAGGCTTTTACGGTATACTGCTGACAATGAAGAAAACACCAACACCACCAAATTAAAGTTGAATAGCTTTCGAACGTTTTCCTGCATATTTTGATATACACTTTAACTTTTTTAATTTATTTATTTATTTATTTTTTTAAAGATATAAAAGAAAGGTATCTACAATAGATATAGATGATAACAACAGAATGACAGCCAAAGCAAAACATGAAGTGGTTTATTTCAAGAAATGTTTGAAATGAGAGGATTTTCAGATAAAAAAAAAAAAAAGTGTTCCAGCGCTGTGCGCTGTTGAAATGGCATTGAAGCCTGATCAGCGTGTTGGGTTTAGGCGAGGATCAGGCTTCTTCTTTTTTTTCCCAGCAGATGTGGTGTAGCGTATATGGATCAGTCTGCACGCTTTGACACCTGGAAACTGCAACTGAAAAGCATCACCCTTCCGCTGCTCATGAGGAAGGTGACAGAACGGTTAAGACGCCCAGCTGCCTATATAGAGTCCGAGAGGATGTGGGTTCGAATCGCGCTCTCATCCTTTCTCCCAAGTTTGACTGGAAAATCAAAATGAGCGTCTTGTCATTCGAACGAGACGATAGATCGAGGTCCCGTGTGCTGCACGCACTTGGCGCACTGAAAAAGAACCCATGGCAACGAGAGCGTTGTCCTCTGGCAAAATTCTATAGAATAAATCCATTCTGATAGGTACACAAATATATATAATGAGCATGCGCTCAAAGCTTGACCAAGCGCGTTGGGTCATGCTGCTGGGTTGCTGACGTTGGGTTATGCTGCTGGGTTGCTGACGTTGGGTTATGCTGCTGGGTTGCTGACATTGGGTTATGCTGCTGGGTTGCTGACGTTGGATCAGGCACCTGCCTAGCAGATGTGGTATAGCATATATAGACTTGTCCGAACGCAGTGACGCCTCCTTGAGAAACTGAAACTACAGCTCCTCACCCCGATCTCCTCACACACAGCCAGACCACTCTCTCTGTCTCAGTGTCCACAGGGAACTATCAATGTCAGGCCGGCCACCATGAGGGCACACATCACAGCAGACACACACTGCTGCTGAGTCATTTCAGTTTCAGAGGCGTCACTGCGTTCAGACAAATCCATATATGCGATACACCACATCTTCCAGGTAGAGGCCTGACCCAACGCGCTTTGGCTTTGAGTGCATGCATATATATATATTTGTGTACCTTTCAGAGTATATATACACACACACAGACACACACACACACACACACACACACACACGTATATCTAGAGAGTTTGAGATTGCGTAACGAATATGTATCAGTATGATAAGATTGTTTCTTCAGTTGTGCTATATCTCGGCGTTGTGTCAACCATGCAGACCCGAGACACGTGTTAGTCAAGAAAATTAATGTGATCAACATTCCCTGGCAATGACACACACACCCGTGGAGAAGATGATACCAGTCTTCCCACTGGAGCCCACAGCACACACCCAACAACGTGAAGTACTGACGAGCCGGTCAAGGGCGAAAGAGCCCACTATTTTTTGATGATATTCCTCTGACTGAGTTCAAACCCGGGGGTGACGTTGGGATGGTTCCCAAAGGCCAACTAGCCCCCAAGGCTGCAACAATAAGAGCCAGTGCAATTTTGCATCCTAGTTTGAGAGCCATAGTCCTTCACAAAAGACTAATATAAGCTGTTAACGATTTCCCATTGCAATGGTAAAACCATTGATAATACAGCTCTCACTTTGCTGTTGGCCCAACTGTAAACTTAGTCCGAGTCGTCAGTATGTGATGGTAAACAGGTCGCCATGGTGGCTGGGTATTGACTGATTGATTTAGTTAGTTATTTCACTTTTCTTTATATGCTTGTTTATACAGTTTGTTTCAAACACCGGAATAACTTAGTTCTGGCTGTGGTGCACGTGGGTAGTATATATGTCTTCCAGACATGCAGTGCCTGGTGGACATAACTTTAATTTTGTTGATCAAGTTCAGATTTAATGAGTGATGACTGGGTGAGTTCGATACTAAGGTCAGTTGAATAACAAATAAAACATCGTGACTATAGTAAAGTCAGTCCGGCGCGCAGTCACTGGGCATGTGCCGTGTGCCGCATCAGTCGTGCTTGCTCCATTTCTGTCTCATAATCATTGTTTGCTCGCCTGTTTTCTTCGTTGTCACTTGTGTGTTAGATTTACGAGAAGAAGAAGAAGAGAAACACACGTAAGAGAAAGTTTAGAAATCGAAAATATAGGGTCAGTAACAGTTGAACGATAGACACTAAGAAGGAATATCTAATTATGATCCTAAAAGTTTAAATGCACCCTTCTCCAAGTCTCTTTTTTCTTGCCCCTCCTCTCTCACCATCCCCCCTCTCTCTATTTCACTCCTTCATTCTTTCCCTAACACACACTGTGACCCTGGCTGAGCCATTTTCTTTACAGCGCGACCGTCCGCCTTCATCAATGTCGGAGATAGGACGGGCAAATTGGTTAAGATGGTGGTCTGGACATTTTTATCCCAATAAACATAGGAATACAGTCTTAATTCTGGCAATTTCCTTTGTTGGGGCCCTGGATATTGCCATAAAGGAAAGGAGGCCGGGCGCTGGGAAATCGAATTTGTCACTGCTTATTAATTTATGACGTTGAGCCTGGAGCCTCGCTTTGGCGCCCTCTGACAGCTCCGCGCTCCTCGTGGCCTCGTTCTGGCGACGTGTGGCCTCGTTGTGGCCGCTAAAACCCCCATCACGTGCCCTGCCCTCCGCGCGCCGGGGGTGACGGGGACAGCACGTGACAGCCTGCCCCCGGGGGGAGGGGCCGAGGCCCGCAGGGGGCCCGCCGTGCGGTGCAGAGTGGAGCGCAGTGCTGTCGGCTGGAAGAGAACCCGCCCCCCAGTGCCGCTGACGCCAAGGTGAATGTCAGTCCGGACTGCTTGTCACGGAGATCGTAGCACTGTGCCGCCCGATACTCTTGCCGCCCGTCGTTCTGGAACCACCACCATCCCCACCCCCCACCCCCCACGCCCCGCACACCATCCTCACTCCCATCCCTCCCTCCCTGTTCCCCATCATGTACCCCCCCTCACCCTACCCCCCCCCCCCCCCACACACACACACACCCCACACCCCCTTTTTTTCATTATTATTCCAGTGATTCACATTCTGCTGTGCAACCTTTAGAAACATCGTAATTGAAGACCCATCTCTTCCCTTCCACCCGTTACCCCCTCATCTCTTTCTCTCGCGGAGTATGCCGTGTGTCGGGGAGGGGGTGGGGTGGATGGCTGGGGTGGGTGTTTGTGAAATGCCAATGTCTGAAGCACCATATCACTTTATCTATTACCCCACCTTTCAAGAAGGCAAAGAGGTTGCGCGGTACGTAAAGATATACATGTAGAATTCAGGAGTCGAACCGGCATTGAGCATAATTGTTGTCAACAGTCGGAAAAACATAAAATTATGATGACGTCTTTCTGATGAGACGATAAACCGAGGTTCTGGGCGCAACGTACACTTAGCGCACGTGTAAGAACCCACGGCAACAAAGCGGTTTTTTCTGGAGAGTTTCTGTTGAAAAAAATAATGCACTTTGACAGAAATAAAAATATAAGAAAAGGTGGTGCCACACAGTGACGACACGATTTCCTCGGGGAGAGCAACACGAATTTCACACAGTGAAATCCATTGTGACCAAAAGTAATACAATACAATACAATATTCGACCAGTCACAACATTCTCCAAAGATGATTCTTGTTTTATTTGACCCTAACTTCTCCTTTCCCCTACCCACCGTCGCACCACTTCACTGACTTTAAAATCGAACTTCTGGCAGAAAACTAACAACAACACATCACTTCTTGCTGTTGATTTGCTAAACTCTGGAACTGATATCACCGTATTTCTCTGGAAGTGAATACAGTTCATCCTTATCCTCATTTGAAAAAAAGAAAAGAAAAAAAAAGGTTAAAAAATATAGAGGTAGATATACCTGTCCAAAAGATTTAATCATTATATTGTCATATTATAGTTAATTCGGTTAGAATTACCCGTTTTTTCCTCTTCGTATTCTGTTCTCTTTATTCAGAAATTAACGGTTATGTTGTTGGGCGTGTCATAGCCCCTCCCGTTCCCCGGCCTCCAGTTCTTTCTGTCTCTCATCAATGTGTGTGTGTGTGTGTGTGTGTGTGTGTGTGTGTGTGTGTGTGGAGGGGGGATGGGGGGTCTGTGTGTGTGTGTGTGTGTGTGTGGAGGGGGGGTGGGGGGTCTGTGTGTGTGCGTGTGTGTGTGTGTGTGTGTGTGTGTGTGTGTGTGTGTGTGTGTAAAAATGTAATCAGCGGCTGCGTTTTTTTCAAGCTGATTTGCTCCAGCATTACATAAGAAGGCTTCTGTGACGATGCTGCTGGTGAGGGCGTTTCTTTCGTTGTGTTGTTTGTCTGTTTGAAATATTGAATTGTGCTATCTTTAAAAGCGAATATAATTGCGAAAGAAATGTAATTCCCCTTTCACTTCCGACGCATGACCAGTGATATTACATCCCTGAACTTTTTGAAGATGGATGCCATGTTCCCAGTTCTTTTCCAAAAAATCCGAATAATACAGCCGCGAAGGGACATAATCTTGGACCAGTGATTAATCAGCACGGTAATTCACGTTGAAACTAGCGAGCCCGAGCACAACACATGTCTGTTTCTTCGTGCTTGTTCTGGTGTCATCTAATCTTACCTTCCAGGTTTTTGTGCCGAGGTTTTTTTTTTAGAATTCAGTTTATTCAACGCGCACGTTGTTCGTGCAAGCCTTGTTTGCGGAGACCCGATGATGAAAGGGAATGTGATCGTTACGCAGCAATTGTGAACAAAGATACAACGATGACTTCCATTGCCACTGTTTAGCCTGGAATGTGAGTGTTGATGGGGTTGGTTTGTTCTCTTTTAGGCCAAACTTCCGCATTAAAGGGAATGTGAACATTATAGAACAATTGTGAACAAAGACACAATACATTTTTTTTAAAACCCGGAAGCTGAAAGAAATCCACTGCTGTCTTGATGCTGTCTGTCACAGGGTCTTACCGTTCAGCACATCCTGTGGGTTTCCTTTTAATCAACAGAAGCGTGTCAGGGTAGCAAAGACACCATCAGCACTGCTATCAGGACTGAAACCTGTATGGAGGGACAACAACATCTCCATGATTTACAAGGTCAGGATCCTGCGTGCAGTGGTATATTCCACCTTCCTGTTTGCGTGCGAGACAGTGGATTTGGAAAGAAGAATCAGTAAGCCATGGCAATAGGATGATGTTATTGCAAGATATTAAATATCAGATACATTGACAATATCACCAATGCACAAGTTCAGCAAACCATCAATAAGCAAACTGGACCATATGAAGATCTGCTGACATCACTGAAGAAAAAGAAAACTTCTTTCGTATGGCCCTGAAAGAAGCTCAAATAGCCTTGCTAAAATAGTCTTCTACCGAACTGCTGAGAAAGGGAGACGGAGGGAAAAGCAGAAAAAAACAATCCAACCCAAAACAATGGACTGACAACATCGCAGCATGGACAGGAAAGCCATATGCATAGACCCAGGCTTTGACACACAATCAACAGAACATAGAGGAATCTGGTGAACATAATTATTTTCAGTGAGGCACACCAGTAACTCTCCACAGAGTTACGGGAGAAAAAAAAAGGAGAAGAAGAATAACAAAAAGATGGTGAAGATTCAGGAATTATCTGTGAGCACCTCCTATTATCTCTGCCTTCTGTTCTGACAATCGCTGTCAAAAGGCATCTGTGTGTCCTGCAGTTGTCCTCAAGGCAGAGTGCCACGGTAGCCGTCATCCCGTTCTGTCGTCAGCCTGATGTCAGTCAGAATTATAGCCCTCCCTGTCTCTGCTTTGTCGGTGTGCTGTGCTACAGGTCATCATCAACAGTGAAAACCAGTTTATTAATCAATTTATTCATTCATTTATTTACCTAGTTATATATTTATATATTTGTTTATTATATTTATTCATTTATTTATTTCGATACATTTCGGATCACCCTTATTGTTTCCTTGTATGTCTTGTTGGCTATGCTAAATGTCTGATTACTTGATTGGTGCAATGATGGATGGATCTTGTGGTGACTGAGTAAACGGATATTTGAATTGGTATTTTTCCAGGAATGCTACAGCATTGTGTATAGGATCACACACACACACACACACACACACACACACACACACACACACACACACACACACGCCCGCCCGCCCGCCCGCACACACACACACACACACACACACACACACACACGACCATACTGCGCCAGATCCCGTGAGTTTCTATGACGTTAAGTTCCTTCCCGCCACTTCCAGTCAGGATCAACATCCGATATCAGTTCCATGCCAACGAGGATGTTAACCCTCGTACTACGGTACGGACGTGACGCTCACATCGGCTGTTTATCTTACACAACTGCTAGGCGGCTTTAACTGATGCACGAAGTGCAGAGCACTCAGTGTGCCGTGTCTAGTTCCATGCATCGCCTGACCAGCACGTTGGTCTGGTGTCTGATCCAGTGTTTCGTTATCATATAATTATCTGATTTATTATGTTTGGTTTTTTGCTCCCCAGCAGTTGGGAGGTAGCGTATATATATATATATATATTTTTTTTTTAAAATTTAATTTTATTCTATTTTTAATTTTGTTGGTTTTTTTTGTATGTATATGGTATATATATATATATATATATATATATATATATATATATGAAAGCATGTGATCCCTCTTTCTTTTTATAATTTCTTTTTTTCCCACCAGATTTTGGGCAGGGTAGTCTATAACGATTATTTCGCACAACGTTGCTGACGGCTCCATGAACTTGAAACTGAAACTGAAACTGGTACCATCCCGATATGGTCCCCGTGGTTGGCTGGACCAGGAAGAGCATGAACTTCTCTGCCTGGTACACAAGTGGTGTGTGAATTTGGCACATATAACTCAAAAGTGATGCGCAATGTTTTTACATATTCGCGAAACAAACCTATAGTCTGCAGTTTTGATGCACATTCTCCTTCAACCTGAAAAGATAACTGCCATCAACAGAAACGTCGAATCTGCAATTAAAGAACTGATAACGCATGCGGGAGAACGTGAACTAGCTGGGAAGCAACTATTCTTGTGCTGGAATATTTTTCAAAGATATTTTTCAATATAAACAACACATCTCTATGTATATTTTTCGACGCCACAACAAAAAACCACAAATTTCTCGTATACATGTTCCCTTCCAAAGCTGCGGAGCAAGGACGCTTTCTGAGTATACACGTTCCCTGTCGCATAAACCGTCTCCCTGAACAGGCATACAGCCCGCAACGTGCCTGTGCTCTTACGCAGAAGCCCTCCTCCCGGCAAAAAGTAATCTAATAATGTGAAATTAATGGGACCTGACTAAATAAGAAGATAATCTTATTTCGTGCTACAGTTATGGCCGCCGATAACCATGTGAAAGATAAGAGGGATGGTTTGCATTCCCCCAAACAATGTCTGCCAAGAAAACCCTTCTCATTTGTATTTGTCAAAAACGATTGAGTAACACTGAAATCTTTCCCTATTAGCTTATTCATTGTGTTTGCAGGCATGGCCTTTTGCCCTTACTCAATCCTTTTGGCTGAAAATAAATATTCCGAAACACCGCGCACTGCGGGACAAAAAAGCTTTGTGCAGGCACTTCATGAAGACAAAAACACGCTTCAAATCCATAAGTAACAATATTATCCTCTTCATTACATTACGTCCTGTTTTGGGGTTTGTCTTTCAATTACCGGAGAGAAAACGCAATTTAGCGGATCATGCTTCGGATAGGAAACACGCCGTAACGTCATTTGCTGCGCAGACCTGTCCCGCAAGACCGGGCTGAAAAAAGACAGGTCTTTGCTAATTTGACCAAATTCCATTTCTAAGGAAAGCAGGCACAGTTTAGCGGGCGGCCGCCATTATCCTCATCATCATGATCTAATCAGATAAGAAAGTCGTCTGCATACCGCCTTCCCGCCCAATGCGATTAGGGCGCCATGTTTGAACGCCTTTTGGACAGGCGGGTGAAGGTGATGTATTTCCGGTCCCCGGGCTGCGCTGATTTAGATGGAGGAGGCAGTACCGCCTTCATGTTTTATTCAATACACTATATTATTCACGTGCTTCAACTCACCCCCCTCCCCACAACACTCTACCCCCTTCCCCCCCGCCCCCCCCCCCTCCTTCCACCCTGTACAGGCCGAGAATCAGAACGAACATTGAAGAACTCGGGACCCACGCAGGGGAGATAACTCCACTGAAAATGCCTCTGGGGTTTGAGAGAAAGACATGGACGATAAGTGGATATTTCTTTCTGGGAGAAAGAAACTGGAAAATGTGATACCGAAAAGTCTATATGTTAGTCTGGTTTTGAAGAAGCACATTGTGGGTACAGCGGGGTGTGGGGGTGGGATGAAACGATCAGAGTCAAATACAATTGTCAGACGGGGAAAGTCAGACATCTGATCATTCAGCAGATGTGGTGTAGAGTATATGGATTTGTCCGAAAGTTGTGATACCTCCTTCAGAAACTGAACTGAGCTGAACAGACAAGGAAAACAGTGACGAAGACTCCAAACAGTGCTCATGCATCTCCAAAATAAGGCACTAACATGCGCACAGTGATCGTACCATTTATGGTTTGCGACGACTGCACACCGGCTGTGCAAAATAAAACAGGAGAAATGGTTATGTGGAACACGCATTATCATAAATTGTTTTAATGTTGAATCCAAACAGATGAACTTGAACGAGAAGCAAGGCGGGCGCAATAGCCGAGTGGTTAAAGCGTTGGACTTTCAATCTGAGAGTTCGGGGTTCGAATCTCGGCAACGGCGCCTGGTGGGTAAAGGGTGGAGATTTTTTTTCCGATTTCCCAGGTTATATTATGTGCAGACCTGCTTGCGCCTGAACCCCCTTCGTGTGTATAATATGCAAGCAGAGGATCAAATACGCACGTTAAAGATCCTGTAATCCATGTCAGCGTTCTGTGGGTTATGGAAACAAGAACATACCCTGCATGCACACCCCCGAAA
>NC_134876.1:66894308-66944308 GCF_041734735.1 Babylonia areolata
TTTTTAATGGTTTTAGTCCAGCCATGACAGCGTTGTGGCCATTTTTAATGGTTTTAGTCCAGCCATGACAGCGTTGTGGCCATTTTTAATGGTTTTAGTCCAGCCATGACGGCTTTGCTGCCGAATACATTGCTGCGTTGTCGTAAAAGGAAGAGGAGAACGGACTGGAGTGAAAACTGATTGCAAGAGGTTTTACATGGGTGGGATTGAAATGGAGAGGAAAACTGGACTGAGAAATTGGAATGGGGAGATGAAATGGACTGGGAAAATGGACCGCAAGAAAAACATGAACTGTAGGAAAATGTTCAGTTGGTGTGTGGAGGCACCAGGTCATCTATTCCCAATCTAACTGTCAACAGAAAAGAAACAGTTTGTTAGAATCTCGCCAGTTTTCGTCAGGAGTATATGGTATATACACTGTATGTATTGCGTGGTATGATAGTCAGTCGTGTCCGACTATGACTGTCAGAACAGCAGAGGAGGCAACTGCTGTCCCGAATATCTGGGCCAGAATTTGATCACAGTGGAGAGTGTCTTGCCCACGTTACACCCCCACTCTCTCGGCCAAAAGTGTTTTAGGACAGTCGGCGTTGGGATGGTTCCCAAAGGCCAACTAGCCCTCAAGGCTGCAGCACTAAGAGCCAGTGCAATCCTGCCTCCAAGTTTGAGAGTCATAGTCCTTTCACAAAAGACTAAACTGTTAATGACTTCCCATTGCAGTGGATAAACCATTGATCACACAGCTCACAGTTTGCTGTTGGCCCTGCTGTAAGCTCATGTCAGTCTGCGATGTAAGCTGAGCATTGTCATGACAGGCCATGGTATATACATTACACGCATGTGTAAAGACGCAGCCCCCCCCCCCTCCCCCAATTTCTCCTCTTAAAAACAACAGCAACAAAAAGGACTAACATTATTTCACTGACGGCTGTGGACTAGCACGAACTTCTCACTCACTGAACTGCTTCATACAATGTTATTGCATGGGTGTTATCCTGGCAGTGAAGCCAAGCTATCTTGCTCTGACCGGAAGTGTTTCTCAATGCAGAACCTACGGTGATATCATGGATATAAATCATATGACTGATGTTGGGGGAAAGAAAGAAAAGCTGACGTGTTAGAAAATGCTGACGTGCGCGCTGGAGTGTGGAGTGACCTGGCATCACAGAGAGAGAGAGAGAGAGAGAGAGAGAGAGAGAGGCGTTAGCACTGACGTCACGTGTGGCGGACAAGGCAGCGGAAGGCTGAGCCACCGCAGACCCAGCAGGCGCTGGCAGGCTGGGGGAGAGGGAGGAGGAGGGAAATGCCATTAAGGACGGGGAGGGGGCCGAGGCCGCCTGGCGGAATGTGAAGTTTGAGAGATAAAAGAAGACGGAAAACACAATTAGCGGCACAGGGAGGGGCGGAGGGCCGTTGGAGGGACACTTCCCAGCTCCTTGCCTCCTGGCGCACGCGCGCTTGCACGCTGCGCCCTATTTCCGCCCTCCTCCCCTCCCCTCCTTCCCCTTCTCACTACCCCCCTTCTTCTTCTCGTCATATCTACCCTCCCTCTCGTCTCTCTCTCCCTCTTCTTCTTCCTCTTCCCCCGTCAGCTCCTGCGCGGGGTTTATTACCACGGCATGACGTGGCCTGACGTCCTTGCTCACCACTTCCTGACGTCACGGCGCGAGGGGCTGGCCGTCTTCCTGTGGCGGGGAGCGGGGCTGGGCAGAGAGAGCCTGTGGTAAATAATAGATTGGCCCCCGCGCTCCACGCAGCGCCCCCTACCCCCAACACCCATGCACCCCCTCCCCTAGCCCCCTCACCGCACCAACCACTTCCACCCCAATCACCCCCCCCACCCCTCCTATCCCCCTATCTCCCTCCTGCCCGGACTGGCAGGTAAGGAAGGCAGACCCCCCACCCCACCCCCCCAAGCCCCCACCCCAACCCCCTGAACGCCCTTAGGTGCAAGAGGGAATATAAATTACGGGCAGCAAATGAGACAATATCAATTACTTTCCTGCAAGCCCCGGCTAAATCATGGGTACAATGTGGGACCACTAACCAGCCTATTACGCCTTCTGCAAGCGAGAATTTTGTCAAATTTGGGGAGACGATGGAGCAATTTGGCTGGTCTATTCGTTTAGTGGGCCCGACGAGGCCGGACGGCGGTGTTTGCCAATGCAATCAGGGGGACTGGGAGCACGGCGCTAACACGGTTAGGCGGGCGGCCAGTGGGCGCTGTAATTGACACGGTGTCGGGAGGGACCCGTTCCCGTCACAAGTCACAGGCATCAGGGGGCGTGGGGTGTGGGGGGTGGGGCGGGGGGAGGGGACACAGCACCCTCCCCCCCCTGCCCCCGACCCCCTTGAGGGGCAAGGGGTCTGGTACCACTTCTTAGCCAGGCTGGACGTTCGGGTGGGGGAGGAGGTGAGGGTTGGGGGGTGGTGGTGGTCAGGGAGTTGGTACCTCGCTCTTCAGCTCTGGACCTCCCGTCCTTGTTTTTGCTTGCATACACCTACGTCAGTCTATGGAACGGTCAGCGTTTTCCCCATGACTTTGACATAAAAGAGGAACAAACACACATAGACTCATACACTCGCACTCTCTCTCACACACACAGACACAGACACACACACACACACACACACACACACATATACATAGAATGTACGCATGTTGTTAGGCAAGAGGTGAATACCCAGGTAAACGGGTGACAGTCACAAGAGGAATGCAGACATGACTGACGGATGACAGGGCAGCAGCTCCCAGGACCAGTAACCACGACTACAACGAAGGCAGCAACGAAGAATACAACGAAAACATGACTACTGTAGAAACATCTACAACACCTGCACCATTATAAATACTGAACGCCAACAACAGACATTACTGCATCAGTAAACGTTTACACCCCACGGGAGCAACAAAGTTTCGCCAACTAAAACGAACAACACAAGGGAGTGAATGTAAACACAAGAAAATGACGAAGAGAAACAACATTAACAATTATACCAGCAACATCATTTGCTGCAAGGAACAGCAGCTGCTGCAAGAACACCAACCCATGTATCAGCACAACAACAGCAACGGCAACAACAAAAGGATCAAGTGTAGCAAGAGCAGAAACACACAAGAACAACAACTATTGGAGGAAAACACTGAAATGGCAGCAACAACAACATCAGCAACAAGACTTGCAGGAAAACAAATAAAAACATTGGAAAACAAAACGGAAACAACTTCATTCACAACAGCAGCAACAACAACAGCAAGGACTGAAGCAGCAGCCACTATCAGCAACGACTGCAGCAACGACAACAGCAACAAGAACAGTGGTGTCCGGTTCTTTCTCACTGCCTGTCCGATGTGTTTTCGTTCAGATGGTGTCAGTGTAGACAGATCCCTTCTCACTCCCCATCTTAACGTGTCGTTCAGATGGTGTCAGTGTAGTGTTAGACAGATCTTTTCTCACTGCCCATCTTAACGTGTTGTCGTTCTGATGGTGTCACTGTAGTGTTAGACAGATCCCTTCTCACTGCCCATCTTAACGTGTTGTCGTTCTGATGGTGTCAGTGTAGTGTTAGACAGATCTTTTCTCACTCCCCATCTTAACGTGTTGTCGTTCTGATGGTGTCAGTGTAGTGTTAGACAGATCTTTTCTCACTGCCCATCTTAACGTGTCGTTCTGATGGTGTCAGTGTAGTGTTAGACAGATCCCTTCTCACTGCCCATCTTAACGTGTCGTTCTGATGGTGTCAGTGTAGTGTTAGACAGATCTTTTCTCACTGCCCATCTTAACGTGTTGTCGTTCTGATGGTGTCAGTGTAGTGTTAGACAAATCTTTTCTCACTGCCCATCTTAACGTGTTGTCGTTCTGATGGTGTCAGTGTAGTGTTAGACAGATCCCTTCTCACTCCCCATCTTAACGTGTCGTTCTGATGGTGTCAGTGTAGTGTTAGACAGATCCCTTCTCACTCCCCATCTTAACGTTTCGTTCTGATGGTGTCAGTGTAGTGTTAGACAGATCTTTTCTCACTGCCCATCTTAACGTGTTGTCGTTCTGGTGGTGTCAGTGTAGTGTTAGACAGATCCCTTCTCACTCCCCATCTTAACGTGTCGTTCTGATGGTGTCAGTGTAGTGTTAGACAGATCTTTTCTCACTTCCCATCTTAACGTGTTGTCGTTCTGATGGTGTCAGTGTAGTGTTAGACAAAAAATCTTTTCTCACTGCCCATCTTAACGTGTTGTCGTTCTGATGGTGTCAGTGTAGTGTTAGACAGATCCCTTCTCACTCCCCATCTTAACGTGTTGTTCTGATGGTGTCAGTGTAGTGTTAGACAGATCTTTTCTCACTGCCCATCTTAACGTGTTGTCGTTCTGATGGTGTCAGTGTAGTGTTAGACAGATCTTTTCTCACTGCCCATCTTAACGTGTTGTCGTTCTGATGGTGTCAGTGTAGTGTTAGACAGATCCCTTCTCACTCCCCATCTTAACGTTTCGTTCTGATGGTGTCAGTGTAGTGTTAGACAGATCTTTTCTCACTGCCCATCTTAACGTGTTGTCGTTCTGATGGTGTCAGTGTAGTGTTAGACAGATCTTTTCTCACTGCCCATCTTAACGTGTCGTTCTGATGGTGTCAGTGTAGTGTTAGACAGATCCCTTCTCACTCCCCATCTTAACGTGTCGTTCTGATGGTGTCAGTGTAGTGTTAGACAGATCTTTTCTCACTGCCCATCTTAACGTGTTGTCGTTCTGATGGTGTCAGTGTAGTGTTAGACAGATCTTTTCTCACTGCCCATCTTAACGTGTTGTTCTGATGGTGTCAGTGTTGTGATAGACAGATCCCTTCTCACTGCCCACCTTAACGGTCGTTCTGATGGTGTCAGTGTAGTGTTAGTTCCTTTTTCATTACTCGTTTAACGTGTTGTCATGGTGTCAGCATCAGTGTTAGATAGGCCCTTTCTCACTGTTTGACTGAATGTGTTGTCTTTTTGAAATTCTAGAGTTAATCTGATAAAAAGAAGAAGAATTATCAAAAACAAAGAAAGAAACAAACAAACAAAATGGGCTTTGTTAGGCCTAAAACGTACGTCAAACAGTTGGGAAAAAAATCCTGTAGATGAATAAACGGGTGGGTGGTGGCTATGAAAATGCAAGTCATAGCAGTGTTGGGGTTCCACTCTGGAGCTTTCATCAGAGATCGACATAAACTTACAGTTGGACCAACAGCAAAGCGAGAGCTGTATGATCAATGGTTTATCCGCTGTAACGGGATTCGTGAACGACTGTGACTCTCGAACTAGGAGACAAGAACGCAACGGCTCTTAGTGCAGCAGTCTTTGGAGCTAGCTGGCCTTTGGGAACCATCCCATCACCGACTGTCCTAATGCCCTCTTGGCCGAGAGAGTGGGGATGTACGTTGGGCAAGGCCTCTCCACTTAAAAAAAAAAGAAAAAGAAAAAAAGGCCCTGTTCTATTGATTTTAGTCAGTGACAATCATACGACACAAAGTAGTGTTAACTCTCTCCGTACGAACGGCGAAAGAGACGACGTTAACAGCGTTTCACCCCAATTACCACCATCAAAATATTGCAAGCGGAAGGCCCTTATACTGAAGAGGTGAATGTTGACAAAGAATACCACAATTCTGACGACAGAAGCTAAAGGTTGGGTCATTCAGACACCCACTGGACATCCGAGGGGTCTGTGTAGAGGAGAAGAGAGGACTGGCCGTACTGAGTGAGTTAAACTGAAAGAAACAATGCACCAGCATGACTTCCTGCTCTTACCAAGGCATCGTTCTATTTTCATGTAATGATCAAGTCATTTTGCTCAAGCTCGTTGTTGGTCTCATTGGTAGGCAGCTGTTGTGTGGCTTTCTTTTTGTTGAGTAAGATCTTGTTTACGTCAAAATCGTTGATGTCACTGTAGAATAAACATTGACATATCATTTGACGTCACGATGTTCAGAGAGCCTAGCCGGTTGCCTGTCCCGAATTCTGCAATTTATCTTTGTAAACGTGTTTTATACATTCATTTCATTCATTGATTTGGGCATGGTATCTAGTATTAGCTGTTGTTTTATCCTTTCCATCTGGATTGATGATGCCAGCATGTGTATATTTCATGTATAATTCTCTTCTTCGGCTTTGTTGTTTTAACTTCGATCATAATTATCATTAACCTTGATCATGTATGGGTTTCCTGATGTGCTTCTCACCGATTATTTACTTGCTTTTACACTTTTCATCGGATTTTATCATGCTATTATGTGTATTTATATCTTTAAGTAGAATTCTTTTCCACAGCTTTGTTGCTTTCACTTCTCTTTAACTTAACATGACTTATTGTGATGAGCTTTGAGCCATCTGGTTGTTGTGGGGAAAAAAATGCCATGTCAGTGACAGTGCTACTTCTACTGCAATTACTACTACGACTTGTTATTATTATTATTAGTAGTAGTAGTATTACTGTTATTATTATATTATCATTATCATCATCATAATGATGGTGATGATGAATATTATTATGATTCTTGTTATGATTATCATCTTTATTATGTTTACTACTAAAATTACTGTTACTACTACTACTCTCGTTATCATTACACGCCTAAGGTAACGCGTCCGCCTAGGAAGCGAGGGAATCTGAGTGCGCTGGTTCGAATCACGGCTCGGCCGCCGATATTTTCTCCCCCTCCACTAGACCTTGAGTGGTGGTCTGGACGCTAGTCATTCGGATGAGACGATAAACCGAGGTCCCGTGTGCAGCATGCACTTAGCGCACGTAAAAGAACCCACGGCAACAAAAGGGTTGTCCCTGGCAAAATTCTGTAGAAAAATCCACTTGGATAGGAAAAACAAATCAAACTGCACGCAGGAAAAAATACAAAAAAAATGGGTGGCGCTGTAGTGTAGCGACGCGCTCTCCCCGGGGAGAGCAGCCCAAATTTCACACAGAGAAATCTGTTGTGATAAAAAGAAATACAAATACAAATACAAGCCCTAACCTGTCCCATCCTCTCTGCACACAGAACACGTTATCAGCAAAAAGTGCAATGTTACTCTGAAGCTGCAGGCAGTTTTGTCATTTTCTCTCATATCGGATGACTGCAACAGTTTCTTGCTGACTTGACAGTTTCAAATTGATGCAGGAGTGCTAGGATGTGCGCGAGCGCGAGCGCGGGCACATACACACACACACACACACACGCGCGCGCGCGCGCGCAAACGCAAACACACATACGCACACACACACGCACACACACACGGACACACACACACACACACACACACATGCACAACTGCACACCTCGTGCATTTTGTCTGAATTTGCCTCTCCTTTCCAGTCTCAACCTTTTTGTCTCGATGTCTAAAATGAGTTTGCGCAATAAATCCCTATTCGTGTGTGTGTGTGTGTGTGTGTGTGTGTGTGTGTGTGTGTGTGTGTGTGTGTGCGTGCGTGCGTGTGTGTGTGTGTGTGTGTGTGTGTGTGTGTGTGTGTGTGTCTATCTGTTTGTCTGTGTGTGTCTGTGTGTGTGTGTGTGTCTGTGTGTGTGTGACATTGCCATCACAAAAAACAGCCTTTTATTTGTGCAGACACTGAACACACAGAGCTCTGATCAGACAAAGCGTGACTCTACCAAATCACCGTCATCCCTCCCCCCCCACCCCACACACACACACTCGCACCCCCCCCATCCCACCCGCCACACACACACACACACACACACATACACACACAGAGTGTTGCCACAAAAGCGCACAGGGGGTGTGTCCGGGACGTCCGGGACGTCCTACCTCATCAGGTGCTAATCACTCCCCCAACACCTGGCTGTCTCTGATCTTTTTCCCCCAGACTCACATCACATCACCTGATGGCTAATCGTGTTACCCTTACCACACGGGATCGAACCTGTACCCTGTGTATGCTTCCTGTGTGCACGTCCTCATCCCCCCCCCCCTCCCTGCCACCCCCCCCCCCCCCCATTTCATTCTACCCCGTATGGCGTGAGGAAGCAACCCGGATGTTGAAGTGTGACAGTTGTCATTACCAGGACCCCCCCCCCCCACACACACACACCCTCGCTCCCCCCTCCCACAACACCCTCCCAAAACACACACACACTTCAGGCTGTCGTGGTTACCTTTTTATTCAGAGGACGGTGAAGCCAATATCGAGATAAAGATCTTTGACGTTGTACGGGCGGTCACTTCTTCGTTGACGTGTGATCGTGAATAATGAGAGTGGGGGGGTATGGGTACAGGTGAGGGTGAGGCGGGGGAAGAGATTGAGATTTGATTCATTTTGTTGGAGGTGTTAAGTGCGTGCGTACGTGTGTTTGGTGTAGGTGTGTGCGTGTGTTTGTGCTTCGTGCGTGCGTGAGAGACAAAGACACACAGAGAGAGAGAGAGAGAGAGAGTTTTTAACCGGATGATTGGTGTGTTTGCGTGGTAATCAGGGAAAGGCGTACCGTTTAATCGTTTTTGTTCCGCAGAAACACCCGCCCCCACAACCCCCCCTCTCCCCCCCCCCCCCCCAAAAAAAAAGAAAAAAAAAAAAAAAGGGTGGGTGCTGCTGCATTGTAGCGACGCGCTCTCTCCGAGGAGAGCAGACCGAATTTAATACAGAGAAATATGTTGTGACAATAAAAATACTACACCTCACTTCACTACACTTGTAAAACTACACTACACTACAAACTACAAACACCCCCCGCGGCCCACCTTGCACCCCTCCCCCCGTCTGCCCCCCCCCCCCGCCCACCCACCCCCAAAAAAGGCTTTGTGTTACATATACCTTCTGCGGGTGGGGTATTCCCCGTTTGTAGTAAAGTGTGGTGTAGTGAAATGTATTCATGTCTCAATAAATACACTACACTATACTATACTACACTACACTACACTACACTACAAACGGGGAAAACCCATTCGCAGACGGTAAATTAAACACAAAGCCTTTTTTTCCTGTTGTTGTTGTCAACTTTTGTTTGTTTGCGGGTCTGTAAAGGATGCAGGACAGATAATAACACAACGGTGTGATAGGCCGCAGTCGACTCTGTGTTCCACCACCAACTGAACCGCGCCAAGCAATGCTACACAGCATTCATCGCCGTTTACCGTCTCCGTTATCATCGTTCACGCAGACGATAGTTAGCCACCTCACCACAATACAAGCCACTTCCTGTTTCATAGAAAACCAGGTTGAACCGCCCTCCTGCCCCCATCACCACACCCCCCATGTACCCCCCACCGCGGTACCCCTCCTCCCGACACCCCCTCACCCCCCCCCCACCTCCCTGCTGACGTGTAGTCGACGGCAGATCAAAGAGACACAAGCGTTGTGGTGTTGTGGACCGGGATGTTAAGAGGTGAGGGAGGCAGTGATAGCAGTGATAGCAGGGTGGAAGGTGTTACATTGTGTTCATATCGTTTACTGGTGATTGTGTGTGTGTGTGTGTGTGTGTGTGTGTGTGTGAGCAAGCGCCTGCGCCTGCGCATGCACATACACGCGTGGCAGCTGTTGTCAAACGACACTGCACAAACCCCGTGAACAAATCGATTTGACAACATCCAGACAACAAGTCACACCACTGGACTTTACTCTGAGATTAAGTTGGGCAACAGCTCTCTTTCCCTCTTTCTCTGTCTGTCTCTTTGTCTCTGTCTTCCTGTCTGCCTGCCTGTCTGGCTGCCAGCCAGTCTGTCAGTCTCTTTCTATGAAGATATTGTACTTCATTGTGTGATATAAGTGGTGAGATATACAGTACGGTTATCTATCGTCTACAAGAGTGGACCGATGAAAATGATATTACAAGCGAACATGAAGCTCAGTGGTTTTGAAAAGAACGACTGAACGATTAACCACATGTTTACCTTGTTAGTTTTAATACAAAAGCAGTTGTTGTTTTTTTTTTTTTTTTTTTACCGTAAGTTGTATGTTGCATTCATATATTTTGACAAAGCATACGATTCCATAAATACAAGACTTTTTTGTCTATACTTTGAAAAATGAAATGGTAAACTATACCACTGTATGAAGAGTATATACAATAACGTAAAAGTAAATATAAGAAGTGGCTCCAGATCAACTGACACTACCAGGTGCACGTATGGCGTGAAACAGGGTGATGTGCGTCGTCCTATCTTATTTTCACATTTTCTCGCTGTTGAAGTTATTCAAAATGGAAAACACACGGCACTCTGTTCACGATAGATTACTTGGAGCTCTTTATTTTGTTACAAGCTGATGACGCAACATGAAACAGTAGTTTATATAACGGGTAGCCCTTTCTCTTGATTTGAATGTAAATTAAACAAAAGTAATACAATTGTCTTTAGAAAGGGTGGTTTCTTAGCAGCAAGGGAAAAAGGGATTTAAACAATTCAGAAATGCCAGTTGTTAAATGCTTACAGAAATTTTGGTATTCCGTTCTCCACCAAACTTACTTTTACTTCAGCATCTGACAAGCAAATCAAAGAATGCTGCGTCATGCATAAAGCGAAAATCACATACTTTGAATAAAAATAACTTTGTTTCTAAAATTATTTGATACTCAGGTTCAGTCTGTTGCAAACCTCCCCTCTCTTGCTGTTCTTCCTCTCCTTTTCCTTCCTCCCTTTTTCGTAGGCTTCTGCCATTCTGCTTCTTCTGCCATTCTGCTTCTTCTGCCATTCTGCTTCTTCTGCCATTCTGCTTCTTCTCCTTCTTCCTTCTTCTTCTTCCTTCATCATCATCATCTTCTTCTTCTTTTTCTTCTTCATTATAGTAGAAGTAGTATATTATTATTATCATTATCATTATTATCATTCTTCTTCTTCTTAATTTTCTTCTTAATGATAGTAGAATTATTATTATTATTATTATTATTATTATTATTATTATTATTATTATTATTATTATTATTATTGTTGTTGTTGTTGTCATCGTCGTCGTCGTCATCATCATTATGGTGGTGGAATGGTGGTGATTGTTATAACAATCACAACAACAACATTCTCTTCGGTTTTCTGGAGGAATGTTCACACGTCTTTTAGGGCCACGCATCATGAAACACTGGTACGCTTCACATAACCCGACACATGATGTGGCTGCTTAAACTGAAGCATATGTATTTCTGTCATTGGCTTGAAAACTAATAATTTTTGTATGTGATATAAACACTCACACAAGCATGCGGGATGGCACCGTTCTTTTTTTTCTTCTTCTTTTTATTTTATTTTATTTTATTTTTCTTCTTCCTTTTTTTTTGTTTGTGGGAAAATGAACGTGGAGTTCTCTGACGTCGATCAAGAAAAAATCCTTGTTAACAGTCATCTAACCCATCATCCAGTCCTCTTTGGCATAGAAATGAATGCCTTTTTTCCCCATTATGTTTTGGTCACAATACGTTCTGTGTTTTTTCTTCTTCTCTTTGTTCATTCGATATGATAAGAGGCGGAATCAAGCGGCATATACTATACCGGATGCGCAGACTACAACGATAATTACATTGTATGGTCAAGGACAAATCAATCTCCAAATCTCCAGCCCTAAAAATGATATCCTGACACCTAACAGCTTGTTGTGGAGGCGGGGTGGGGTGTGGGTGTGGGAGGGTGGAGGCTGCATGTTGTCCTGTCAGGGACAACACCCCAGGTGTTGTCTGTCGTCAGTTCACAGCTCTCGCCTCACAGCTTGAGTGGAAGATATTAATTGCACGCGATGTGGCAGACACTTCAAGCAACAGATGGAGCAGTTGGTTTTGCAGTCTCTCTCTGTCTCTGCCCTCTGCCTCTGTCATCCGTTAAGTTTATGAGCTGAAGTCCTGGCCGTGATGATTGAAATATTCGAACACATTTTCGGGATAGATAACTAGTTTCGTTTTTCGCTCGTTTAAATTAACCTACAAACAAGATCGTGTTTGCTCATTGTGGTTTATGACAAATACAGTGGCTGAATTAGTGTTCACAGACTCTGAATGTTCTCTGTTGTTTTACGTTAGATACTATGTACGAATATACTATATTCACAGACTCTGTTCCTTTTTTGTTGTTTATGACTGACACTATGGCTGAGTTAATCTCAGTACTTCACAGTATCAGTCACATCAACGTGAGAACAATCATATTGTGTGTGTGTGTGTGTGTGTGTGTGTGTGTGTGTGTGTGTGTGTGTGTGTGTGTGTGCGTGCGTGTTTGTATGTGTCTGTGTGTCTGTGTCTGTCTGTGTGTCTGTCTGTGTGTGTACATTCATCACGGTGAAGTAATTTTTACCAGTATTCAGGAACAGCGTGCTCATGTTTGTGTCAGTCATAAACTATGCTTTACGTATTATATCGCAGGTCAACTGTATCCTTGCTGTAACACCTTGTGTACGTGAAAATCTAACTGCGATCTTCAGGAAGAGCGGCATAAGCCCGTGTCATCGGCACCCATTGTTCATGCATGCAGGGACTTTTTGTAATCATTATTAATTTTCCTTTGTAATGTGTTTTGATGTGATGTGTTCTGAATACTTCAATCGATACAACATACGTATTCATTTAGTTCATATCATGCACGAAAACATTTTTGTTGAGCTATTTAACTTTACGAAACTCCATTGTCTTGTCCTGTCGTGTCGTGCCTTGTCTTGTCCAAGTGCACACAGCCTACATACTTTCGATTTAAGATTGACAGTATTCGATGCGCGTTCGTGAAAATTAGTTTCGATGGTTTTCGTAGATTAAAAAAACAAACAAACAAACAAACAACAACAACAGAACAACAACAACAACACTCTAGAACAAACCATCTGTTACCAGTCTGACAGGAAATCAATCACATTCCAGAATAAAAGAGATCAGGTGGAACAAAAGCTTGAAGACACAGGGTTAGGAACATAATGCGAAGGAATTCCATGTTCTTTTTTCGGCACGTTTGTCAAATATGGCATGTTGAGGTTGTGAGGCAAGTGAAATTAAAGGGATGACAATATTGGTAAAGAGAAGGGGCTGTGTACCAAAAGGAAGGCTGCTGCGTTGACTGCTGGCCCTGAGTTGCACGCTTTCTTCTTCTTCTTCTTTGTTGTTTAAAGCCCTGCCGGTCACACGAAGCTGTATCACGGCTGGACAAACTGTGAATATCGATCCCGTACAATCCAAAGGAAAACAATGTCTGGATACAGATACAGACTCCGATCCGCGTCCACATCACTCTGCGTTAACATTCCTTTCGCGAAAAAACAAAACACAGCTTCGCTTCCCAGCGAGTTATTTTAAAAGAGAACTACCATGTGAACGACTCAAAATACAACACGATAACAATGCCCTTTCCAACTTTCCAGTTTTCAAACTGTCTATTTTTCAGATGAAGGCGAAGAGGAAGAAGTCAAAGAAAGAAAGAAAGAAAGGAGAGGTAAGTTTATAATGGCTTATTTCGAATCTAGCTTCATAAAATCGTCATCTAGGACTGGAGTTTTGGAGTGGAAAGAACAAAGTTACAGAGCTGATTATGTGTCAACCCATTCTTTTCCAGCCACGAAATTGTGGAGTAATCTACGGTAAGATAAAATGAAAAACCTAAATTTGTGTCAGTCAGCTATCCATTTACAGTGTTGCAGGTTAGCGTTTTGGAGAACACTATACCCCCTTCTCCTGTTGTTGTTGTTGTTGTTGTTGTTGTTGCACCGTGTGCGTGATGTTTGTATCGATGACTGAGGAAAGGAATAAACTACTTTTGTCCAAACCAAGGTGAGATGACCCGACGACTACATACGGGGTACACTGACCAGACCGAGCCATAGACAAATGAAATCATCTTTCTGTTGTCATTCGTGTTTTGCCTGGAGGGCTGGACGTAAAAAACAAACAAACAATGCAGTTGTGTGTATTCCGCTATCGTCGCGAAAAAGACGAAAACGAAGTCGTTTCGTTTCTCTCAAATGTTTTATCCCCTACCCACCCTTTTCAAGTGTGATTTCAAAATATGTATTACTATTGGAATATTGTAACTTTACTTTTACTGGTTGACCAGTGCACCGAAATCCACCAACAGAAAAAAAACTTCATTAACTAATCAAAAACAATATTTGATATACTAGTGGGCTATCAATATTTGCAATACCATGAAAGAAATTTTGCGAAGGAATATTTGCTTTAAAAAAAAATCGAACGTTTCCCAGTACCTAGCTGATACACAAAGCTGTATATCTTCTCACCGAGGAAATACTCGCTGACCCTTTACATAAACAGAAAAAAGTGCACCATCACATTCATATCGATCCGGACCCGCTCGTCTTTGTTTAAAGTCGTGACGACTGCCGGCAAACAGGAGGCTGTGCGCACAGTCTGAGGCCTGGCCCGGCTGTCAGAGACCGGGAAGTGCGGACAGGCTGCAGGTCTTGGTGCCGTTTTTGTGCCGCTACCCGCAGTGCCGACCGGAAAGTCTGGTTAAGGAAGACAGCTCATTTCCATGCTACACGTCCATTCCCGGTCTGATTAGGAAGAGATTAATTAAGGCTGTCATTTACTTTACGTCTTTCCTCCGCTCTCAGGTAAAAGAGGGTGGCCTGATCTTTGCGGTGCTCTTCAGTCAAGGAGAAAGGAAAAGAGGATGAGCTGTCTTGCTGCAGAAACCCAATAAGTCCGGAAGCAGGCGGATTTAATTTGCGCGGTAAAAACTCGGTCCGTGGCCGGCAGCAAGCAGCAGATAGCCTATTTCACGGCGCCCAGCCAGCTGCTAAACTGTCCCAATGAAATTTGGCCGCATCAAGTGTGCTTGAAGGGCCACTTATTGTGATGGTAATGTATCAAACGGGGACGGAGCGCACGGGCAGCAGCCACTGCCGGCACCTGTCTTGTCCCCGCCTCCTTTCAGTGTCCACTCGTCAAGGATCCGCCCGCCTGTGGCCTGCCAGCAGAAAGTAATTATCATCGTATTGAGAGAAACGATAAGCTGCCTGCTTAATTAGCCAGCCCCGTCTTACTGGTGTGCAAACACTCTGTCGGTTCAATCTGCCGCTTTGCAATGGGCAAGACAGACAGCAAGGAGGAGGGCCCCCCACAGAAACGTCTCCCCCGATCCCCTGTAAGACTCTTAGCCAAGAAAGCCCGAGGTGAGCGGTGAGCAGAGAGCAAGCAGCAAGACGCGCCAGTCGCCTGGTCGATGTTTCATTAGGCCATCAGCTCCAGATAGAATTGAATTCTCAGCAGATCCTTTTGTCATTGGCCGTCATTTGCGTACGAAGCGTGTTTTCCGCGGAAATGATATTTTCTTATTTAAGCGTCTCAACGAGCTAACACAATATGTCTTCGGCTGGGCGAGCAGCACGAGCGGTGGGCTGCACTGAATGGGGGGAGGCTATTCAGCGGGCCGCCAATGGCGGTGATGAGGTGAAGAGGCGGGCAGAGCGGCCACAGAATGGACGCCTGTTGGCCGACTCGTTAAAGACGGGAGGCTAAGCCTGCCTTTACCCTGACTTCATTTGCGCACTGTAATTTGCCCGCCGATGAAATTTGCCCCAACACTTGAGGTAATTTTCTGAATCAGCGAACTAATTTAGTCGAAAAATATTTTGTCAATTAGGTATTGTCGGTTTGTGGGGATGATTTTCCGCACGGAGGACGCGGGTCCTGATGTGTTTACACTCGACTTGGACGAGTAAATAGAGGAGCCCTGATAGAGCGGCTTCTGGCCTGATCTCTGCCGCTGGCATCTAATGAGAGTATTAAGCTCCTGGCCCACCCCAACCCACCCCCTACCTGCCTCCACACTCCCCATTTTCCGCGCTTCCTGAGCGAGGACGTGCCTGGCAGGGAATTGGGTTTGGGTCCAATTTGCCTGACCTGATCCCAGCCTGGGCCTGCCTCTGCTGCTGCAGCCAGCCCGGCTTTAGCTCTGTCACTCCGCTACAGGGAGCAGGGGAGGGAACTTTCCGTCCACTTTCCAACTCCTCCCTGTATGTTGTCACTGTAAGAAAAACAGTAGTTAGGAAAGGGGGAGGGGTATCTTCATAAAGTATATGTACATGAACAGATGATTGAACTTGTTGATATTTTTTCAATATATATATTTTTCAATTTCTATTATTTCTAATTTGGAATCTTCACCACACGTGCTCGTAGTAGAGCTACTTTTTCGTCAGAAGCTGTCATGGTAAACAGTTTCCGTTTTTATCTTCGCAGCTTTAAAATTCTATCTGTATATCTGCTTCCCAACAGTTTATACATTCTTTTTCTAAAGTTGCTTTTTCACCACATACTGTCACGGTAAAGCGATGCTCACATTCTCTGTTTTTGAGGTCTTTGTAAATTAGGTGCGGTATGAAGATTGCAAAGGGACATCATGTGGAAAAAAATGAACTTTCTGCTCAACGTAATCCCGTTGACTTTCTCACTGGTAACGTGTGCCTGGCGTTCGATGGCGTGGCCTGTCACATCAGTGTAATTCACAGACCCCAGCATCCGCTGGCACAGCGGTAAGGGCTGAGGGCTGAAGGTGATTACAAGACGACGTCGTTAATGCATGAGACCACAGAGAAGCCCGCTTTGTCCTTCCATTCCCATCCTCACCACCCCCAATGGCTCTCCAGCGGCAGTACAAAGGAAGCACAGGGATTTAATGAGGTGCAGAGGGGTAGGGGCAGACTGAAGAGCTGCAGACGACGCTGGAAAAGATGATGAGGTAAGCCCTCATTGTGTCTGCACTGTTTGTGGTCAGGCAGCAAGCCAGGAGGGGATCGCTGCAGTAGTCAGGCAGGTCAACAGTGCTCTGACAGCACGTTCATCTGTTCCGTCTTTACTGGGGAGGGGAAAGCTAGCAGACGAGGAATCAAACAGGGAAGCCCCGATCTCCGGCCGTTTCTTTTCCAATCTCATTTTGATGCTGTGCCAGTGGCTCACTGATCACCCAGCTTCCTGAGATCAGAGTGATTTCGGTTCGGCCTTTCAGTTACCTTATTCTGATTATGCAGATTTTTTTAAATATATGAATAAATGAATAAATAGATAGGTAAATAGATAAATAAATAAATAAATAAAGAAATCTCTGTATGTGTGTGTATGTGTGTTTGTTTGTTTGTTTGTTTGTGTGTGTGTGTGTGTGTGTGTGTGTGTGTGTGTGTGTGTGTGTGATTTTCAAATGTTTTAGTTCCTTTGGGTTTCAAATGTGTCTTCAGGTCAGAACTGACCTACACTGTCATCTGCCCGTCTTTGACATTTTGCACTTACGCAAAAAAAAAAAAAAAAAAAAAAAAAAAAAAAAGCACACCTCATCGCCTCGTTGAACCGAGGCAAAGCGACACGCAACAGCAAACAAGCATTGTCTAGCTATGCAAAGGACTTGAACCGTGCACTCTGTGAGGACCAGGAGCCAGTTGCATTGCTTGGTTCTAACTTTTTGACAGTTACGTCTGACTAAATGCCTACGTTGACCGAACTACACCATTGGTCAGTTCCATACTACACACAGTTACTAGGCTCCTCCGTCCCAGCAATGCAACTGGCTCCAGGATGGAAGTAGAACTTTGATTTGATGTCCTTTACAATGTGTGATGTTAGTTCAGTGTATCTCACACGTTGCATAGTACTTTGATTTGACGTCCTTTACAATGTGTGATGTTAGTTCAGTGTATCTCACACGTTGCATAGTACTTTGATTTGACGTCCTTTAACATGTGTGATGTTAGTTCAGTGTATCTCACACGTTGCATAGTACTTTGAGTTGACGTCCTTTAACATGTGTGATGTTAGTTCAGTGTATCTCACACGTTGCATAGTACTTTGATTTGACGTCCTTTAACACGTGTGATGTTAGTTCAGTGTATCTCACACGTTGCATAGTACTGTCATTTGACGTCCTTTAACATGTGTGATGTTAGCTCAGTGTATCTCACACGTTGCATAGTACTTTCATTTGACGTCTCTTAACACGTGTGATGTTAGTTCAGTGTATCTCACACGTTGCATAGTACTTTCATTTGACGTCCTTTAACATGTGCGATGTTCCCTGGCAAATGTACACAGACATCGAATATTCTTAAAATGCAAGCCTCAAGACACACTGGGGCAATTGCTGCGCCAGACGATAGGGAAAAAAAATGAAAGTGATTAGTTAACGTGTGTAGGCGAATGTGGTGCATAAAAGGTAAATATGAGTCTGTGAAAGAAGAAAAAGAAAGATGTGGGGGAAAAAAAAGAGGAGGATGGAGGCCCTACAAAAAACAACAAAAACAACAACAAGAAAAGGAAAAAAAAGTGGGAAAAAAGAGGAGGTTGGAGGCCCCACAAAAAGCAACAAAAACAACAAGAAAAGTGCTGTGTTAGTTCAGTGTATATCACATGTAACACTGCAGTTTCATTTGACGGCTTTTAACATGTTGTGATGTTCGTGCAGGGAATTTCACAAGTAGCAAATTACATTCATTTGACGTCTCTTAACATGTGCGGTGTCAGTTCAGTGTATATCACATGTAATACAATAGTTTCATTTGATGTCTTTTAACATGTGAACATGTGCGATGTTCGCGCAGGGAATTTCACAAGTAGCAAATTACATTCATTTGATGTCTTTTAACTTGTGTAGCGTTAGTGCAGTGCCTATCCCACGTGACGTAGTAGTACTTTCATTTGAGGTCTTTTAACATATGTGGTAGTTCACACGTAACAAAATACTTTCATTTAGGGTCTTTTAACATATGTGAAGATAGTGTGATGTACCTCACACGTAATATGGTACATCCACTTGTCTTTTAACATGTGTGGTGTTATTGCAGGGTATTTCACATGTAACAAAATAGTTTCATTTCGGGTCTTTTAACATGAGTGATGCCAACGCAGGGTATCTCTCTCGAACTGTAGTACTTTCATGTAAAGTCGTGTATTGTGTGTGTGTGTGTGTGTGTGTGTGTGTGTGTGTGTGTGTGTGTGTGTGTGTGTGTGTGTGTGTGTGTGTGTGTGTGTGTGTGTGTGTGTGTGTGTGTGTGTGTGTTAGGTAAACGTATTACAATAACTTTGTTCACTTTGAGCCCCCCCAAAAAAACAACAACAACAACAACAAACAAACAAACAAAAAAATAGAACAACAAGAACAACAAAACCACCAACCAACCAAACAAACAAAATCCCGGATGAGAACGAACTGCATATTATTGCGCATTGCATTGCCAAGCACTAAAGAATAACCGAGAAACAACCCCCCAAAAACAACAACAACAACAACAACAAAAAAACAACAACAAAAAAACAAAAAACAAACAAACAAACAAACAAAACCAACCAACCAACCAACCAACCAAACAAACAAACAAAAAAAAACCCCGAAAAAACAAAAACAAACAACAAGAACAAACTTTATGAAAGCGTTATCAATAACTTTCTTTGTTTCTGTTCCCCTTTGTGGCCTTTCTTTGTGTGGCAACCATCGACAGCATTAAGAGCATCCTCACCCTCTAGAAAATCGGTACTGGAAATTTCCTCTTTTCTATCACGCTCTGACCCCCTGACCCCTCGAACCCCCCTCTCTCCCCACCCCCAAGCACCCTCCATCTCCTGTCTCCAGCCTTACTTCTCTTTATTTCTGCTGTCTTCTGAAAGCCCCGCAGGCCGCTGTGCACGCTATTAATCCGTGTTTTTTTTCTTCTTCTTCGATAACTGGAGTTGATATTGGGTACTTTTAATCTGTTGTGTTTTTTCGCACTCAGGAGACACGGGTTCACTCGATAGATCTTTCTGCCTCTTTTATGTACGGATTTAGTGCGGTTCGTGTTAATGTTATCAATTTATCGCTACTAATCCTCTTTTGAGGACTTGCACTGAAAAGTAAACGCCAGCCACCTCTCTTGGAGTGATGTTAAAAACACGAAATCTCTATTTACACAGGTGGTTATTTGTTTAGTTATTTTCAAAACGTAAATCTGTTTGTTCTTTCAGCGGAGACCCCTTGTAGTCATGTGACAGGTTGTTGGACAAACGATTGGCTGGATATTTATAATCTTGCGCGTGATGGGTCGTTATTTTGATTTTTACATCACACAAAGAGCGATCGAAGAGTTGGAGTGTGGTGGTGACACAGGTCGATCTGAACACAAACAAACAAACAAAAAACATCACAGGGAAAAAAACGTTATTGCCCCGGACCAAGACGGTGTACTCAAACAAGAACGTGAACCCTCAAACAAAGGGAAGCCCTAATTCTTTAAATCAAGTCAGGTTGCTTAGAGCCCAGCTGATCGCAAAGGGGCAATATTGAGGTTGAATACCTGTCAGCTCTTTAAACCAGCTGAACAGAAAACAGAATAATGTTAAGTTTCAGTTTCAGCTTCTCAAGGAGGCATCACTGCGTTCGGACAAATCCACATACGTTACACCACATTTATTAGGCAGATGTCTGACAGCAGCATGACCCAACTCGCTTAGTCAGGTATTGAGTGCATGCATAATTATATATTTGTCTACCTAACAGAATGGATTTCTTTTTACAGAATTTTGCCAGAGGACAACACTTCTGTGTTGCCATGGGTTCTTTTTCAGTGCGCCAAGCACGTGCTGCACACGGGGCCTCGGTTTGTCGTCTCATCCGAATGACTGGACACTCAGTTTGATTTTATGGGAGAAAGGGCGAGAGCGAGATTCGAACCCAGACCCTCACGGACACTGTTTTGACAGACAAGCATCTTAACCAGTATGCCACCTTGCTCCCTAACGTTAAAAGCCAGTTAATACAACGTTGGAAAGACTAATTCACCTACTTTTTTCAAGCCAGCTCGGGTGACTTTGGTTTACAAAAGAAGTATCGCGAATTCTTTGCAATATGTTCCATTTTAATAATACAACAGTACACTTAAAACTGAAAAATAAAGCCAACGACACTAACAGCAAAAAAGAAATGTTTATTTAGAATCATAACAGTAAGAGTATTCACAGTGATTCTTAAGCAGTTATTGTTTAACACAAAGCGTTAAAAAAAAAAAGAACAAAAAGAAAAGCAAACAAATGATACCTACATGGATTACATCTCAACTCAGATTCCGCAGTTTTTAGTACTGATGCTAAGGACCTTCAGAAGGCATTGTAAAAGCACGAGTTTATTACATATACGTTGCTGTAGGCCTACAGCGTATATTCAGTCTTATTCCATTTATTTATTTTATTTTCAATTCATTTTATTCATTTATTTATTCATTTATGTATTTACTTATTTAATAATTTATGTCTATTTAAAAAAAAAATCTGCTACACAGATCAATGTTCAGTCAGTCTAACACACAAAATGAAAAAAAAAAGAGATGAAAATGGGAAAGAGACACAAACCACCTTCTATAACCAAAACACAGTATTTGGAGTTTGTTTCAAAACATTGACAAGTGTAAGCAGGCGTCTTAAGAAGACTAAACACATATGTAGATCTGGACCTCCAAACGTTTATTCGGCAATAAAAAAAATATATATATACATATTTTTACACACACACACACACACACACACACACACACACACACACACACACACACACACACATATATATATATATATATATATAAGGAATTTTTTGTTCAATAATTTGTTGCTACAACCAAAAATGTATTTCACTGCGCTCACAATTGCTGAATTTCGTAAAGCTCTCGTCAAATTTTGTATGGGTTTATGTGATTTAAACGTAAACGAGAGAACTGCAGAAGTGTCGAAGTAGACTTGTCTGTGAGGAATTTATGTGTCAAAATATTGCAGGAATATACATGAACAATGTTTGGCACTTATGTTTGTAAACCGAAAATATTTGGCAGTAGAGAAGTTTAGCATGATTTGTATTTTAAGGTTTGGAAAGTTCGTGGCATGAAAATCTTGTTGATCCTGTTCTTTTTTCTCTTCCGTCACCCCCCCCCCCCCCAACCTCCCGCTTGTCCTTTCATCCCCAACTCTAAAAAAAGAAGAAGAAAAAAAAGTGATTTATTAGTTGGATATCTCTTTTTCACATTCTAAAACAAGTTTTAATTGTGTTTTTGATAATCAAAAAGGTATGATAGTCTCGATAGAAAAAAACAACAACAAAAAAACCCTGCACACAGGAAAAAAAAAAAAAAAATGGGTGGCGCTGTTGTGTAGCGACGTGCTCTCCCTGGGGAGAGTAGCCTGAATTTCACACAGAGAAATCTGTTGTGACAAAAAGAAATACAAATACGATAGTAACCCAAAGTAATTTTTTTGTAATCTGTTGTTGATAATACGTAGTTGCTGGAATTACAGGACATTTTTGTTTCTTTCTTCTTTTTTTTCACTCTCCAGTTTTCTGATGAATCCTTAATATAAGTGGGAACATTTTGAAAAAAATTCCCCAAACAATCATGGATTGATAGCTGTGAATGTGGAGTTGCTTTCTGATTTTTTTTTTCCAGTTTCAGTTTCAAGGAGATGTCAAAGCACGCGGGCTGATCCGTACACGCTCTGCAAACTCTGCGGCTTTGAAAAAAAAAAACAACAACCCCAAAACAAACAGACAAACAAACAAAAAAAAACAATGACAACCCAAAACAAAAACAAAAAAATGATAAAAAGGAAAGAGGAGAAGAAGCTTGACCTTCGTATGAAGCCATCGCGCTAGTGAGGCCTTGACACTTGAGAGGCTTTTCACATTTATTGTGTGTTTACTTGTTTACACACATGTCACGTGCTGACTCCTGTCGAACCCCAGGGATGGGTTGCATGGGCGAGCTTTGCAGCAGCGCTAAGTTTGCTTATCGTTAAGAACGTTGCCAACTCCACGGTGAATTCAATATACTTTGGAACATTCTTAACTCCATGCAAACTCTGCGCTGCAAAGATCGCCTCATGCTACCCGCCCCAGCACCCATCATTGTGCCGTGGTGCCAGCAGCAGCCACGTGTACACACACACACTCTCTCTCTCTCTCTATATATATATATATATATATTTATGAATATGAATTTATTTTCATACGATGTTGCTTTGCATTATCATAGTTGTATAACTTGTGGAGGGCATACAGCTTTAAACTGCGCTAGAGGTGTGCGCAATGCAATATTCTTCACTTCACTCGGCATTTTTCTGTTTTTCGGTCCACGGCTCAGCAGCGGTGAAGTCAGCCAAAACAATAATTATGATTATAGATGTGACCAAGCGCGCTATGCTTGCTCCAAAACTGCTCACACACAAGCTACAGCAGCCGACGTTTTCCCTCCTTACCAGCGCCCAGACTTGTGTGACGTCACTCCGCTTACATCATTTTGTTCTGGCCAGACAGCCTACTCAAGGCTCCCCAATGTCGTGTCGCACGCTATTGGCTGAGCTTGAATATGTTTCTGCTCCAAAGTATTTAATTAATAGCTCTTTTATCAGATCAGTAAACTACAAGTATTATATACTGGCAGAATCGTCGCGATTCCATCTTTAAGTCTATTCCATTTATGTTTGCCTACGTTAAACTGATTTAACACAGTTTGTAATTTTCAGCGACGAGCTCGTTAAAACCGACCATGTTCAGGTGACTTAAATTAAGATTATAAATTCATCTTAAATAATCAACACTTCATTTTATAATCATTATAAAGTAGGCGTTGAGCTCTTTCTTTTGGAACTTATCCGACGTAAATCGGTTCAGGAATCATTTAGAAATCTGTCTCTGAACACCTTTAAACAAACACAGTTGTCATCGGATTTTCCGTGATTAGTGACGATCTGCTTGCAGCGCACGTGACGGCCTTTGCGGTCCGCTAAACATGCATAAATTGGCACAGTGAGTGATAAGTGGTCATTTCATACCTGGTCAGTCATCTGACCAGAGCCTGCTCTCTCTCTCTCTCTTGCTGCGTCGCGGGTAGTGTGTCGTGTGTGTTCTCACAACGGCTAACACCTCGCTACATATCGCTGTAAGTACTAGTGTGTAGAATGTGTTGATTTGTAAATTGTATTATTCGACACAGTACTTGTGTTCACATGAGTATGTTCAGTTATTGCTTTGACATGTTAGTCACAGCTGGGCTATGATTGATCTAAATAATTGCCATGTCGTCATCTGCTTGGAGCAGTGTTCCATTAATTTTTGATTCTTAACGTCACAGTCAGTGACGTCTCTGGACACTGATAGTTTGTTCGAGAATATTCTAGTGGGTGCATATGATGCGTTCTTTCTCATTTGCTATCACTGATGAAGGTTACAGTGTTTCACTGATTCTCAGTACTCTAAGATGTGTATAGTATTCTGCTGTTGTGATTACAAGATAGTGTTGGATTAATATCAGTTATTTGTTAAAACCACCTGATATGTATCAGTCTGTTAACTGTAATTTAGTTATGCTGTCTCCTATAGGGTTTACTCCAGTATAGTGCAACATGATAAACTGATTCATTTGTCACTTTGACACAGTATAAGCTTTACCTAATCTATACTGTCAGTGTACTTTCACCAAGTCAGCATCGCTTCAATCACTTTAACTGCGTTATTTAAATGTATTAGAAATGTCATTTGATGTCAGTGTTTGGTCTTCACACATATGCATTATGTTGTTGCGTATCCCAAACCCGAGTGATAGTCTTTCCATGTGATATGTATACATGCGCTTTATTATTCACTTGTGCTGACATGTTGTGCTAATGACATTTGTTTGTGTCATTCCAGGCAGTCTTCTTCTTTTTATCTTCTCTTCTTCTCTTCTTAGTTTTCTCTTTTTATGTTCTCATAACTATTGTAAATAAAACAATAGAAAACCCATTTGTGACTGGCCTCTATATGTTCCTGGCCTGTGCGTGGGATCTGGTCTATCCTTTCAATTAATCATATTTAGTTAAGTCTTTTGTGCCGTACCGTATTAGAACCACTCGGGACACGGCCACATATACACCTGATGAACTACCGGTCACAATATCACCACCAAAGTGGCATGTGGATAATTCTGTTTGCGTTATTTTGTTGTGCTTGGTGTTCATGTTTTGTATGGTGCTCGGATTGTACATGGAGATTTCGGTAGTGAGATTTGGGAAGACATGATGAGAACGTGCACCTGTCAGCAGTTCTCAGCAGCGCGGACAGGGCTTCTGGTGATATCCGGAAGCACGAATGTGTGTTCTGATACTTCTGTAAAATCTGTTATTCCCAACACTACCGTTTCATTCAGTTTTCTTCTCTCTGTGTGTATGTTCTGAGCCTAGCGAAGGTTATCGCTGCCTGTTAGTTGTCTGTGTGGTTTATGTTGATAAAATAAAGTATAATGTCCCCAGTTATTAATGTCTTCTTTTGTTTATGTTGAAGTGACTCGCGGGGTGTGTGTGTGTGTGTGTGTGTGTGTGTGTGTGTGTGTGTGTGTGTGTGCTTGGCCAATGCTCCTCTTCACCGGGGAGGGGGGAGGGGGAAGGGGGCGGGGCAGCGTGGGGTGCGTTGTCGACACTGTGCCTTTGCAACGTCGTTCAGCCACCACAAACAGCAATCTGTAGCCATGTATCAGGATTAGCAAAGATACATCGCAGGGACCAATATGACCAGCGTCGCGATGGACTTGGGAGAGCGCATGCAAAAAATCAACAACAAGCAAACAACAACAACAAAAACAAAGAACACACACACACACACACACACACACACACACACACACACACACACACACACAACAACAACAACAACAACAACAACAACAACTAAAAGCACACTGCTGTTAGTGATGGAAAACAGTAGCTGGCAGGGAACGTTTGATGGCCGCCTTGGATGTTGCGGTCGTCCCTGCACACACAACTCCTGATTCCATTCTGCTATTGTTTTTTTTTTTTTTTTTTTTTACAAAAACCACAACAAAAAACAGACAAACAAATAAAAACGTCTTCCTTACCTAGTCTGTCCTGCAGAATGGAATGACGACGCCCTTGTTGTTACTGAGAGTTCTTCTTGTACTTTTTGTTTTCATCTCGATCTGGGTTTGCAGCGTGTTGCAGAGGACCGCTGCCATAGCAACACTGATGCAGACTGACACTTACATCTTCCAGGCAGGGAGCCGGGCCCGTGGCGTTTACAGACAACAAGTTATTCATACATATGATGATGACGATGATGATGATGAATGAGAAATGACTAAACAATTTTTGTTCATTCATCCATTCATTCATATCATTTATTCATTCATGAACAAAAATGCATCAGATACAGCAAACATAAACAAGCATGTGTACATACACACACACACACACACGCACGCACACACGCACACACACTACAAGCAGAAGCCCAAGAAGCACACTGGTCAATGATGGTACACAGAACGGGGGGGTGTTTTGAGATACTTTTTGAACTGAACTGGGCAGTCCACACGACGGACCTGTATAGCAGCGGAGGGTGAAACCGGGACAAACACTGATCGCATCGTGATGTTCTGGGCGGAGGAGGAATTTTGTTTAATGGCCCGTCTCACAAATCGGTGATTGAAGACATTTTGTTAAAGTATTTATGAATACATTTGAATATTATCGGTTAGAAGGGGTGGGAGATGTGAACGAATGGAGGGTTGGGGGAAACTAGGCAAATGAGGGTGAAATGAGGGTGAAATTTGAAAAAAAAACACAATCTAAATACAATTACAGGAAAATACTTAAAGGACGTCGTAAAAGAGATGTCGTTAAACTGACAAGCGAAACAACTGATAATGAAAAGCATGCTGTTTACGAACACCACTCTGACGTGCAAAATGTTAGAAATCAATCGTCTTTTGAGTATCACAAGTTTTTGTTTTGTTTTGTGGCAGCCAATATTGTCATTGTGTCAACTTGCAATTGAAAGAAGTGTTGATTCGTATGCAAGCTATACGCGCGTAAAATAAAAACCTTGACAAGGTAAGAAATATCAGCAGTTTGATATTCCTATTTGATGAATGATGAAATAAATATAATCATTACTTATTGGGTTTTGGGTGTTTTTTTTTCATTTTAATACTCATGAGTAATTGCACAGGTAACTCCAATTGATGTAATGTCAGACTGGGACACTGAAAAGCCGCGAGGCTTATGACAGTCCCAAGAACTGAACTGCACAAAACTGAACTGGTCATGTTTTTTACCTAAACTACACTAGTTTTTTTTTTTTTTTTTTTCCAGATATGACACGATTTGTATTCAACGCAGCTGAATTTTCGTTTCGTCAGGACTTTGTTCGGTCGGCCGGACTACAAGTAACAATGTCAAATATCAAAATGTCCCATTTTATCCATCTGTACAATGCGGTAAAAATGTTGTACTGAACAGGAAGTCAGTACCGACTTTGGTTCACCAGACGTCACGTAGCGTGTTAGTGCGCAGTGTGTGGTCTTCCCTGGAGAGTCTGTTGGGGGCAGAAACCATTCATCACCCTCACACTTCATCAACACCCCCACTCTCCACACACACACACACACACACACACAAACCACAATGGCACGTTCACCCTACCCATATAGGTTTCTCCCCAGCCATGTGACCAGCAGTGTATTATGATGATGAACTGACGTCAGTGATAATGTTTAGGTCCTCTTTGATACGTCGGATGGCATTGTTACACTTGAAGTGACCAGAGGATTGACAACCTGTTCATTAAATTAAAGTACAGACCTCTGCTGTCTGTCGCTTCAGACTGTCTTGTTGGGAGGAAGAAAGCTGGCAACAGGAGGAGGAGAAAAGAGAGGGTGGAGGAGAGAAAGGTGTGTGTGTGTGTGTGTGTGTGTGTGTGTGTGTGTGTGTGTGTGTGTGTGTCTGTGTCTGTGTGTCTGTGTGTGTCTGTGTCTGTGCGTGCGCGCTTTATTGTTGTTGTTTGTGTGTGAGAGTGGGTGGGGTGATGGTGGCTGTGCGTCTGAGTGACCCTGACCTTTGGTCACCATGGGCACAGAGTGTGTAGCTGCAAACTGATTGGATACTCTCCACATTTTGAGATGATTTCAGTGCCGTTTTACAGTGGTCTATACTGTACCCTTTCCGGAAATGACCAGGGTGCCAGTCAGCTCAACTGGTACAGAACCTCGTCTGCATGTAGAATACCGAGCTGGAATCACAGAAACACAAACAATTGCTGAGTAGAAATTGCATCCAAAGAATTTTGCCTTCCGTTTTATCCTCTTTTTGTTTTCTTTTGTATCTTGTTTATCGTTCTTTCTGTCATTTTATTCCTTCCGCTTTCTGACCTAAGCTTCCAAAACCATTCTGTCTGGACTCCGTTTTGTTTATTCCACACATTTTGCACCCAGTGTATTCGTACTTCTTTTTTTTATCACAAAATAATTCTCTGTGAAATTCGGGCTGCTCTCCCCAGGGAGAGCGCATCGCGACACTACAGCACCCCCCCCCCCCACCCCTAACCCACTTTTTTTTTTCCCTGCGTGCTGTTTTATTTGTTTTTCCTATCGAAGTGGATTTTTCTACAGAATTTTGCCAGGAACAACCTTTTTGTTGTCGTGGGTTCATTTACGTGCGCTAAGTGCATGCTGCACACGGGACCTCGGTTTATCGTCTCATCCGAATGACTAGCGTCCAGACCACCAGTCAAGGTCTAGTGGAGGGGGAGAAAATATCGGCGGCTGAGCCGTGATTGAAACCAGCGCGCTCAGATTCTCTCGCTTCCTAGGTGGACGCGTTACCTCTAGGCCATCACTCTCACGCCACGTACCAAGCCTAGGACTCAACCCACTCCCAAGTACACCAGTGACAAGTTGAAAAAACACAACCACCACCAACAATAAATCGGGCCTCAGACTTCACGCCCAGGAAAAGATCAGGGCACACCATGTAAAGGTTCACACTTTATTCACTCACACGACAGCAAAAACAAAAAAACCCATTATGGTTCCGCCTATTTTCTACTAATTCCCTTCCACACCGACCTCCCTCTGTCTACCCCCTTGAACCCAGTGTCGGCCATTCATAACTCGAAACAGCCAAACCACAACAGAACGAACTTCACACTCCATGCTTCCTCACAATCTGACGTTCACAGGTACAAGACATGCACAGTCAGCCCCTCGTTCTGTCTCTGGCATTCCACACAGCTCTCCTGTCCAAGTCTACACGCAGCACAGGTTGATGCTGTCGTTCTGTCCGGTGAATCTGGCCCACGGCAGGAGGGGAGGGGGGTGCGGTTGTACATACGAAACCATTCCTAGCAATAACAGTACGAAATCACGCGAAAATCTTAACACATTAGCAGACAGAGAAAAAAACTAATAATATATGTACAGCGAAAACAAAAATGGCAATACAGAACTAGCATAATGTCAGTAAATAAGCTTGCCTCAATAGCCAGTGAAACCTGGTCAAAACACAAAAAACAAACTTTCAGAGACTGGAACGGAGCCTTTTTCACCTGGCCGGACGAGGGTACAGGTACGTGCAGGGCCTGTAGACACCCTACTGAACCCTGGCTGACCGAACAGCCACTTCCCTCCCTTTCAACTGAATGAAGAAGACCCGTGCTACCACTGGACAGACCGACCAGAAGGCCTTCCATTCCAAAAACCGTCTGCCAAAAGACAGAGAAACAGAGAAGCTCAAACCTGAACTCTTAGCAGTTCTCTCAGAAGCATAATAATCGCACGTACGGACCACATTACTGCACGGCCACAACAACTCGTACACGTACACATACTCCTCTGTATGGCAAACCTATCGTCACAAAAACTGGATCCATGCCGTCTTCCCGAGGAATAACAAACAGAGAAAAGACGGTTTTAACTGTCAACCGTGACAACAACAATTTTTTTTTTTTTTTTTATCAAATGTCTCGTGAGCGATAAACGAGACCTGTACGAGCAGCACAGCTTCCTCGGATTGTGGGACAGTAGACTACAACAACAGTTTCATTTCATATTTAGTTGCCCGGGTAAAATATCATTTAGATTCTTTTGGTGGTATTTTCTTGTCGAGATGGATGTCATGGGTGATATTCAAACACACACAGAGACACAGACACAGACAGACAGACACACACACACGCACACGCACACACACACGCTATATCACACGGAGCATCTATAGAGAGTGGTTTCATTTTCATGGAACAAAACAAGCAGAGATACAGCACACACTTCTCTGCTCAGCACTACAGGAACGTGCATGCCATCACCGGGAATTTCGCTTCAAAATTGAACGTGTCAATACCCGTAAAAAGCAGGGTTGTCTAATGACTATTGATCCCCGCAGAGAGTTTTCATCCTTTGCAATTTGTTTGACACAAATAAAAAGTTCCACGAAGAATAAGCCAAGTTTGTGAAGCTGGAGATGTGGGTTAATGATGTTTCTCGACTTTTTGATTTAAAAAAAACAAAATCAGCTGCTATGAATAATTTGTGTCATGTTATTGCATGACATATCTTTGTCCTACTGAATATCATTTAGCTTAAAAATACCTTTCTGCTCCATCTTTCTTCAGCGCTGTTTTAATTGGATCCGTCTTAGCCATTCGTCTTCATTCTCTGACGCACAGCCACACCCAGCTTTGGTTTGTACACTTTCCAGAGCTACCCCCCGCACCCCTACACACCCTCCCCCGCCCCCACTCCACCCAACAAACCATAGGAAACTACGCACCAGAGAAGACCCTGCACAGCTGCTGAGTCATGTGGATTTGGATGATGTTGATAAGCTTCCTGTTAAAATTCCACAGTCGCGAGACAGCGCTTTGCACGAAGTCTCTTTCATACTGGTGACAGTGAACTGGTCAGTCAGGGAGGCAGACTGACTGAGCGTCCCGCAGTATGAAGATGACCGCCACCACGTTCAACAACAGACCCCATGAAGAAGACTTTGATATCGTCGAACTACAGCAGGACGGGGAGACCAGAGCGGCATGAGGCAATGCGTAACACCCAGCGACAAAAAGAAAGAAAAAAAGAAAAAAAAAAGGAATCACTGTCATAGACATGCAGACTGTGAAAGGAAACGAGTGGTTTACTACAGATATGGAAGTGGATAAAGACTCGGAAATCACTGTGTTACATTAAATTGTATTGCTCTTAGCCACAACAGATTTATCAGTGTGAATTCAGATTTTTTTTTTCAGGGACAGTACGTCGCTACATAACAGCACCACCTTTTTTCCTGACTGCATTGTATTTGTTGTGTTTTTGTTGTTGTTGTTGATTTTTTTCTATAAAAGTAGATTTTTCAACATAATTTTTGCCAAGGACAACCATTTCTGTTGCCATGAGTTCTTTAATGTGTGCCAAGTGCATGCCACACACGGGTTTATAGTTTCATCCAAATGTCTGGCATCCAGACCACCACTCGAAGTCTAGTGGAGGTGGAGAAATTACCAGGTAGTATGGGATTCGATCCTGTGCGCTCAGACTCTCTCGCTTCCTCCGTGGACGTGTTGCCACAAGTCCATCACCCACATTCTAGAGGGTTGCTATGGTGAGAGCAGGGCATAAAGGGCAAGGTAATTTGAAACCTTTTTAAAGTTTACCTTATGATGGAGTATATTGATGATGCTATGCAGATCGTTGCTGGTTGGATACTATGTGATGTAATTCAGGCTTCATTTCCAAATGACCCCCTGTGTCAACCAGGCCAGACAGATACGCTTTCAATGTCCAAGAATATTTAGAAAAAGTTGTGCAAAATGCATTCGTGAAGTGGGTGACACCTGGTTGTGTGGTCTTAAGTCTTTTAATTTACAGAATAATGATAATAATAATATTATCACTATTATCAAAAAGGCTCCCACGTCCTCCCTCTTGAGCCTGTAGTACATTTGATGCTAGCACTGAAAGTCCTACAATGATGCGTATGGCCGACTAATGTATTCATGCATTTAGAGCTTGTGGCAGTAAAAAACTTGAATGTGTGTGTGTGTGTGTGTGTGTGTGTGTGTGTGTGTGTGTGTGTGTGTGTGTGTGTGTGTGTGTGTGTGTGTGTGTGTGGGTGGGTGTGGGTGGGTGTGGGTGTGTGTATTTGTATTTCTTTTTATCACAACAGAATTCTCTGTGTGAAATTCGGGCTGCTGTCCCAAGGGAGAGCGCGTCGCCACACTACAGCGCCACCGATTTTGTTTTGCATTTTTTCCTGCGTGCAGTTTCATTTGTTTTTCCTATCGAAGTGGGTTTTTCTACAGAATTTTGCCAGGAACAACCCTTTTGTTGCCGTGGATTCTTTTACGTGCGCTAAGTGCATGCTGCACACGGGTTTATCGTCTCATCCGAATGACTAGCGTTCAGACCACCACTCAAGGTCTAGTGGAGGGGGAGAAAATATGAGCGGCTGAGCCGTGATTCGAACCAGCGCGCTCAAATTCTCTGGCTTCCTAGGCGGACGCGTTACCTGTGTGTGTGTGTGTGTGTGTGTGACTTTCTTCTTCGTGTGACGAAAATGCTGAAAACATTTTAAATGTGACTTCGATTAAATACGCTTACGATGTGATTACCCACATTTCCATCCACCCCCTACACACCCCACCACCACCCTACCCCAATGGATTTTATGAACGATCTGAATGGCGATGTATAAGCTGTCAATTCAAAATAACATTTTGTTCTTCACACGCGCAAAGCCGGTTTAGTTTTCTGAATGTGCCGTTTCATTGACAGGCCTACTTAGTTCGACTAGACTACATTCAGTGTGTGCAGCTGCTGAACAGTGAGGCGAAAATAAAATGTTGAAATCATTATCTGCTCGTGTGCACACACACAAGACAGATATATAGACAGACAAATAGAGACATTGATAGAGAGAGAGAGGTAGACAGATATATAGACAGACAAATAGAGGCGTTGATAGAGAGAGGGAGACGGATATTATAGAAAGAGAGAATCACACACACACACACACACACACACACACACACACACACACACACACACACACACATATATATATATATATATATATATATATATATATATATATATATACACATACATACATACATACATACATGTATATGTATATATGTGTGTCACTCTTTCTATATAGATAGATAGATAGATAATGAATGTGAGAGAGAAACCAAGACAGAGAGTAACATATAATGAAATATAGCTAGACAGACAGACAGACAGACAGATAGATAGATAGACAGATAGATAGATAGACAGAAAGATAGTGAAAGTGAGAGTAAAATAGATAGTGACAAAGACGGAGACAATTATGGAGGTAGAGAAGTAGCGAATAACACTGACAAATACAATAAGATGTAAATATTCATTTATTCTCTCCTCAAGGTACACAGTTGGGCCATATAATATGGGACATCGAACACGACAGATACATCGATAATTGATCTCTATATACATACAGAGCAGAAATCACACACAGAGCCACAACCCAGAGGCCAAGTCTTCCCTTGCGCTCTCGCGGACACAACTCCCGGCACAGGCTGACGACGACTGGCTGGACAGGCTTATCACAAAATGGAATGGCGAATCATTGACCAAAAAGGGGCAAGGAATTAATGCAATGAACAGACAAAGTAATAAACAATATAGCTAAACCGATGATTATAAATCAATATACAAAACATTAAATTCTAATGAAATGATACTGGAAACCAATGACAAACGAATGAATAAATGAATGAATGGATGAACACAGAAGCATAAATAAATAAATGAATAGACAGATAATAAATAAAAAGATTTTTTAAAAAGTACTCTCTCTCTCTCTCTCTCAAAGCATATTTCGGCGCAGATGCTTTCCGTATACTTTTTGGTTTATCTCAAGACGCCGCGTAGACCGAATTCCTCACTCCTCAATGGGCTATATGTGCGACATCTTCCCTTTTGTCGAATGACAAGGTTTCAAGGAGAAAAAATCGGTTCCGCTATACATACAACGAGAGGAATAAAACAAAAAATTCTAGGTGTATATGAAATGTTATTTCCCCCCAATTGTCTTGACACTTGTGGGTATTCATTTCCCTGAAAGAAAAGAGACAAGGTGTTGGAAAACGCTATCGCACTGGGCGACTAACCAGTGGAATCGATCTGAAGAAACACAACAACGGCTGGATTAGTTAGGTTACAATCGGGTTTAATGTCTGTACCCATTTCAAGCGATATATCCGACGGGGAAAACAACAATTCCAGGATATTGGAGGCCGATGACACAAAAGAGACACCACCAGAACAACAACACGTGAAGACGGGCAGGGAAAAACGGCAATTTCTATGCTGGATGTCCGTGATTCCAACTCACATTTGACTGCGAACTTGCGTTCAACGTCGGCGCTTAAAAAAAACCACCCCAAACAAAACGCTTAGTTTATTATTATTATTATTATTTTTTTTTTTACTGTAAAGCGCTGTGAGCCTGCTCACTTGCTATTGAAAGTGACAAACCGCGGTATATAAGCCTCCGCTTTATCTATCATTACTATTAATATTATTATTATTATTATTATTATTATTATAGATATTCCCTAAACCACGGGGTATCACGTGCTTGCTCAGTGATTGCATCACCATGTTGTCTTCATGTTAGAGCTGTTCAGTGCTGGGCCGCTCACAAAGACAGGATTCGCAGCAGATACCTGCCTCTCTATTGAAAGGACCCAGTTTTGTAGTGCCGGCCACATGGTGGAAAAGCGAAGGGAAAGGTTAAAAACCATGTCTTTTTCTCAGATCTTTTTTTTTTTCTCCTTCGTCATGAAATAGTTGATTTAATGGTGAATAAGCGCGACGACCAATTGGAGCAATCTGATTAATGTGATTAAAGACAAAAACTCATATTTGCAAAATGAAATAGCCGATAATGTGTGTACGATTGGGAACAGCCTATATTTCACACATACGCACACACCTAAATAGAAAACAACAACGGAATAAAAGAAAAATCATGAATTTAACTGAAGCGTAACATCACATATTTATATTGTTTCAAATCGTCATTTTTTTCCATATACATATACCTCTCCGACCGCGCAGTAACATAAACCCATGCCCTAATTATAATACAACTTTGGAATTTTAGCATCAACACCATCACCACTATAACAGTACGATAAACACAATCCAGTGTACAATAAACAAAGCAAAACAACAAATGAACCCATGACAAAGTTTACAACAAGGAAACGAAAGCCATCAACAAAACAACAAGAACGTTTTCAAAAAGAAAAAAGGAAAAAAAAAGAAAAAAGAAAAGAAAAAGAGTATGGCACTCAATTTCTTCCTTTCTCAGTCAAAATCTTTCATCACAAGTTATATTATTATTCCCATCACAAAATCAACCAGCCTACACACACACACACACACACACACACACACACACACACACGTATATATATATATATATATATATATATATATATATATATATATATATATATAAAATTCAATACGCCTCAATGTGTCGTATCTGACGAGCACAAAGCGACGATGGGATTGTCAATCGCGTGTCAGTGTCCAAGACTTCAGACTTCATCTGACTTAGGAACCCTTCCACTGCGTCGAACAATGGACTGAAATGTTTCCAGCCAAGTTCCGTTTTCATAATGTTTACTGAATAGCACAGCAAGCATAGATCTATGAATTGATGAAATAAGCAGATACAGAAACGCGCTGTATAGTAACAGCAGATTCCTTACCTTAAGAACATTATAACTTGATGTAATACTGAAAATGAACGACCAAGAAAAGTCATCGGAACAGCATGGAACTGGTGTATTGAAAGCATGCCTTTAACAATTTGTGCATGAGAAAAAAACAAAAAACAAAAAAAAAGAACTTGCACTGCTACATAAATCGCAAGCCTTTCTACCTGCAATGCATTCCGTAGATCCGTATCTTTTTAGAATCATGATCCTCAACTACAGTTATTACCATGGCAAAAACTACTAACGAACATTCATAACATTTTTGATCAATGCATTTTCCAATTTTAACCGAAACAAAATGTATAAAGGGACTTTAGTGAAGTGCAGCAACAATGGTGGAGACGCTGACATGTCGCATCCATTACACAAACAATAGAAATCTGCCACTGTCTATCAATTAACAATGTTTGTCATGTTCCAGATTAAAAAACAAAAACAAACAAAAAACAAATTAACTGTATATCTACACCGTCAACAACACTCGTCCACCAGAGACGTAACATACTACACTTTTGGGTTACACATAATTATCAAATAGTGTTTCTCCATCACCTCGTCATATGTGACGTCAAACAGGTCAGTACCATCTTTCTGACGCCAGCTCTAATAGCGTTTCTCCATCAGGACGTCATAATTATGTGACGGCAAACAGGGCAGTACAGGTGATGTTTTTGTTTGCTTTTTTTTTCTGACGCCAACACTAGTGTTTCTCCATCATGACGCCATATGTGACCGTCAAACATAGTACCATCTTTTTTTTTAAAAATTTATGTTGGTGTTTTCAACGAGCCTGTGATTGCACACGTTATTTTCCATGTAGATTGAACTGAACTGAATTGAATTGAAACTTGAATTCTGACGCCAGCTCAGATGTCAGCGGCGGAAGAAGAGGAGGCTGAGGCGGAGGAGGAGGAGTTGGAGGAGGAGGAAGTGGAGGAGGAGGAGGCGTGACGCTGCAGCAGCTGCTGATGCTGCTGTTCCGTGACGCTGGCCACCACGGCCTCGGCGTGTTCCCGGGCCCGCCGCCTCAGCTGGGCCACGCTGGAGTTGCGCTGCTCGTGCAGCAGCCCCGCGCTGAGGGCGGGCACCCCGGACAGCGCCGACACAGCCGGCCCTACCGCACCCGACCCTGACCCTGTCCCTGCCCCGCCCAGCCGAGTGCTGACGCCGCCGGCTGACATGGGGGGCAGGGTGGAGACGCTGGTGAGGGTGGGTCCTGGGCCCCCAGGTCCCCCTGGCCCCGCCCCCGACACCCCGGGTAGGGAGAAGGAGGGTGGGTGCTGAGGGGGGAAGGAGGCCCGCGGCTGGCAGCACAGACAGAAGGGCAGGCAACCTGTGTACACACACACACACACACACACACACACACACACACAGTGTCACGTATTAGAACGTATGACTCCAAGCAGCAAGTTCATCACAATGCCAACAAAAGCAATACTCAAATAATATCGTACCACACCGAAATCATACAACACATAAATTTTACACGCACGCGCGTTTGTAGCGACAGCAGAAAAAAAACCCAAAAACACACATCCCACGTGCAAAACGAGAAGACAAAACCACAACCACTATCAATAACAAAATCAGAAACCAACAAAAAAACAGCACCATAATTTAAAAAGAAAAGCAAAGCAACCCCTCAAAAACAACAACAACAACAAAACAACAACAACAAAAACAATAACAACAAAACAACAACAACAAACAAACAAACAAACAAAAAACCCAGCAGAAACAACACACACACACACACACACACACACACACACACACACACGAACGCACATAGAACAGGATCAGCAATATAGACAAGCAGGAGTAAAATGAGAGCAGGAGTTATTTATTACAAAAAAAGAAAAGAAAAAAAAAAAAAAAAAGAAAAAAAAAAAAAAAAAGTGTGAACAACCAACATCATGTCATTCCCAAGCAAACAGCGCCATGATGACGAACGCTAACTGACCCATTTCTTCTTCTTGATGACTCGTTTTTTTGTTTTTTTTTTTACAGCACTAGCACACCAAATGAGGCTTTACAATTTTTATACTCTCTTCAAATTGAACATTTCAGCTTCATTATGGGCCTGTAAAATAAATGAATGAAATTCAAGTCGAACACGGAACGTGGCAACAACCATTCCAGCAGCAAGAGAATAACAATAATGTATAAAAACAGCTCAGTTGGTTTTCGTCCCCCCCCCCACCCCCCTCTCTCCCCCATTAGTTAGTAATTCTCCCAGTTCCTTTGTGTGCAGTGGTTTTGTAATTTAAAAAAAAAGAAGAAAAAAGAATCAGTGACATGGATGTATTTACTTATTTCCTTTCGTTTTTGCTTTTGTTTTTTGTTTTTGTTTTTCATTGTTTTATTTTCCGAATGACATCAAAGACTGTGCATACACTTTAAATAGAACATTCTATTATTCCAAACCAATATCACCATCATCATATTACAAATAATGCTGCTGCTGCTGATGCTGCTGCTGCTGCTGATGATGATGATAACAATTAAAAAAAAATATTGATGATGATGATGCTGATAATACTACTTCTAGTAACGAAACGAAACAAAACGGTAGTAGAGTAAGCGCAATTGCTTAAAAAAAAAAATTAAAGAATGGCTATATTCTTTATATATAAAACAATGAGTACAAATGAAAGCATGCACATAACCCTTTTATGTGCAAAAACACGCTGGAAAACATCTCAAGAGGAGAAAAATTATAAAAGTGGAAGCTTATCAATGAAAAAGTTATTATCATTATCATCATCATTATTATCATCATCATCATCATAGTGGTATTGTCACCAAGCCTGACCAGCCCATTAGGTTTATGCGAGGTATTTTTTATTTTTCAAAGCAAATGTGGTGTAGCGTATATGGATCAGTCCGCACGCGTTGACACTTCCTTGAAACTGAAAAGTGTTAATACTATCGTTATAATGGATGTAAATCCTCCAGAACATGGACGGAAACATTGTCTCGGGATCTCATAGGGGTTTAGAACAGGAACATGTTCTTTTTTTTTTTCTTTCTTTCTGTATTGCATTTAACCCCAAGGTTAACTCACTCAGTACGGCCAGTCCTCTCTTCTCCTCTACACAGACCCCTCGGATGTCCAGTGGGTGTCTGAATGACCCAACCTTTAGCTTCCGTCGTCAGAATTGTGGTATTCTTTGTCAACATTCACGTCTTCAGTGTAAGAGCCTTCCGCTTGCAATATTTTGATGATGGTAATTGGGGTGAAACGCTGTGAACGTCGTCTCTTTCGCCGTTCGTATGGAAAGAGTTAATTACGGGTTCGAACCTGCTGAGGACCAGGGGAAAAAAAAAACAGAAAAGAAAAGGCGGCAATACAAGGGCATCCAGGAGTCATCACCTGGGTGCGGCCGGAAGGAGTTAAGGGCCGAAACGCTTGACTGAGGGAGGGCTTCTTCTCTGAAGACCTTGGACTGTCCAGCTCTCCCTAGAGTTTCTTATCACTCAATGCCTGTTACAGAATAGTGGTCACGACTCTGAACAAACTTCAAATGATATTCATGGTTATAACCCTATTTCAGTCATAATCACCTATCACCGCCGTGACATCATCACCTCCACCATCACTATCACTACTACCGTCGTCGTCATCATCATCATCGTCATCATCATCAAAATAACAAATAAAGTTCAACTGGTTATCATCAGTATAACCCTTATAATTATCAACCAACGCGGCCGTGACATGCCACCAGCACCGCCGTCATCATCATCATCATCATCGTCATCATCATCATCATCAGCAGCAGCAGCAGCAGGATTAGCATCATCAGCATCGCATCATCAACATCGTCACCATCATAACCACCATCGTTATCAGCATCAGCATCAGCATCATCATCATCATCATCACAATCAGACAGTCACCTTTAAAAGCAGGGTGAGGAAGGTGTTGAGCATGTTGAAGCAGGGAGCGGGTTGCCAGCAGCGAATCATAGTGCTTTAGTGCGGCACTGCCAACAGATTATTATTATTATTATTATTATCACTATCATCTTTATTATTATCACTATCATCATTATTATTATCATCGTTATCATCACGATTATTATTATTAACAATGATTAATATCATTATTATTATTATTATATTATCAGTGTCCTCCAGTGCCGACAGAACGTGTTTTCTGATTCAGATCCATCGCACAAATTCACGTTGCACTTGAACACTTACTGTCTTCTCTTTCTGTTTCTTCCCCCTTTCAATCCACCCAACACACATACACATCAGCTCCATCCCACCCTCCGGCAACACGCACACACTTGATTATTGTTATTGAATGAAAAATAATGACAACAACAAGTTTCAAAGAAAAAAAAGTATCAACTATCTACACGAAAACGAATGTTTTTTTTCAGGTTCCTACTTTGTAATATGATTATCAATAATTACTAACATATTCATTTGTGTTTGATATAAAAAAAATAAATAAATCAAAACAAACTCTGTCTCTTAATCACTCATCCTGCCATCCCCCTCTCTCTCTCTCTCACACACACATACACACACACACACCACTCCCCTCCACACCCACAAACACCCATCACCATACACACCACTTCCCCCCCCCCCCCCACCAACCACACACACACCCACCACTCCCCTCCACACCCACAAACACCCATCACCATACACACCACTCCCCCCCCCCAACCACACACACACCCACCACTCCCCTCCACACCCACAAACACCCATCACCATACACACTACTTCCCCCCCCCCCCAACCACACACATACACACCACTCCCCTCCACACCCACAAACACCCATCACCATACACACCACTTCCCCCCCCCCACACCAACCACACACATACACACCACTCCCCTCCACACCCACAAACACCCATCACCATACACACCATTCCCCCCCCCACAACCACACACACACCCACCACTCCCCTCCACACCCACAAACACCCATCACCATACACACCACTTCCCCCCCCACAACCACACACACACCCACCACCCCCCTCCACACCCACAAACACCCATCACCATACACACCATTCCCCCCCCACAACCACACACACACCCACCTCCCCCCTCCACACCCACAAACACCCATCACCATACACACCATTCCCCCCCACAACCACACACACACCCACCACTCCCCTCCACACCCACAAACACCCATCACCATACACACCACTTCCCCCCCCACACACCAACCACACACATACACACCACTCATTCCACACCTACTCCCCACTCCTCCCCACCCCCATTCCAAACCTCCCTCCACTCCCTTCAACATCCATACACCCACCCACCACCTCCACACCCCTCCCCTCCACTCCCACACACTCCCCTCAACCCCCCCTCCCACACACCCACACACACCTGTCCAGGGTGGGCATGAATGCAGGGCGCTGCAGCGAGGCGGCCAGCAGAGAGTGGGAGAAGGGCAGGGTGGTCCGGTTGACCTTGGCCAGCAGGCTCAGGTCCGGGGGCAGGAGCATGGGGGGCAGGAAGCTGAGCACCCCCTTGCCGGCCCCATCCCCCCCGAGCCCCCCGCCCGCCAGGCTCTCCATCAGCAGCCCCGGGGGCAGGGGGGCAGGGTGGGGGGCGGCCAGAGGGGGCCGGGGGGTGTGGTGGTGGAAGGGGTTGTGGTGGTGGGCGGGAGCGGGCTGGGGTGGGAGGGCGGGCTTGTTGACGTCATCTGTGGCTGTGGAGGAGGAGGGGGTGGGGGTGGGGGTTGTGGAGGTTGGGGACCCCGTCTGCCTTTGGTGGTGGGGGTGATGGTGATGGTGGTGGTGGTGATGGCTGGACAGCGGACGTGGGGGTAGTGGCGGGGAGGTGGAGGAGGAGTAGGAGGAGGTGGAGGAGGCGTGACCTTGACCTTGCTGACTGTCGTTGGAGTCGACCACCAAGGCCTCCTCCTCTTCCCCGTCGTCCACTTCTCCCCCCTCCTCCATGTTCTGCTCCTTCCCTGTGTCATCCTCCTCCACCACCGCCCGCCCCTCCTCCTCTTCCTCCTCCTCCTTCTTCACCTTCTCTGCCCCCGCCATCCCGTCTCCGACCGTCTCCTCTCTGGACGTCATTTCCTGAGTGACGTCACACTCGGCTACTGCCCTCCTGCGTACGTCATCCGCCCCTTCCGTGACGACGACGGCACCCCCATGGCAAGAAGGGCCTGGGTCCTCGTCGCCCGTCTGGGACAGCTGGTGCAGATGCTGCGGAGGGCACGTGCCCTGCTCGCGCTCCCCTGCTCCATCGTCGTCTCTAGTCATCATCGTCGTCATCGTCATCGTCGTTGCTCCTCCCTCTTTCTCTTCTTTCAAATCCGCGACATCGTTGTCGTCGTCGTCGTCGTCATCCACGATGCTGACTTCCGCCCCCTCTGAAAGGTCGCCGTGGTCGATGACGTCCTGAGTGTTGAGGGAGTCACTGATGGAGCTGTTGTTGTTGTTGTTGTTGTTGCTGCTGCTGGTGGTAGCTCCCTGGGTATCGGGGCCTGAGGGGTGTTGGGAGAAGCGTTCGCTTTTTCGCCACTTGGCCCGACGGTTCTGGAACCACACCTGTTGGGGACACACACACACACACACACACACACACACACACACACACACACACACAGGGGCCACGTTATCATTTTGCATGTCATACCCACGACAGAAAGGTGTGTCTGAAGAGATATCAAAGGGTAAAAGGGTTTTGGAGACAGGGGGACACAAGAGCAGGTCGATGGACGAGAAGAAGAGAGGAGAGGACCGTACAACAGCAACAGTGATATGAGAGAGAGAGAGAGAGAGAGAGAGAGAGAGAGAGAGAGAGAGAGTGTGTGTGTGTGTGTGTGTGTCTGTGTGTCTGTGAGCGTATGTTTGTGCTAGGTTTCTGCACGTGTAGCTTTGCGTTTGAATGACACGACTCCATCTATTGTCATGAAATCCTCAAGAACACAACAAAAGAACAAAGGGAACAAAGAAAGAAACGGTCATCCAAGACGAAAGCAAAGAAATACACACACGTATGTGTGCGTGTACATGTGTTGTGTGCGCGTGGCGTGCTGTACTACTGACTGTGTTTATGCCCAACGAAACTACAATGCAACACAGCACACAGTCAAGTCAGTTTTATAGACTTCGCACGTGCAGCACACCAGAAAGGCTGTAGACCGGTGGAGGGCAGCATTTGAGTTGAGCGGATCTTCCCCACAAAACCAGCACAGTGACACAAACATGAATCGCAGACACCATGTGTACTTTGGAGCCACACAAGCGCCTTCTCTTGCTTTTGTTTTTTGTGTTGCTTTTTTTTTTTTGGGGGGGGGGGGGGGGGGGGGGGGGGGGGGGGGGGGGGGCAGCAGCAATGTACGTGTCAAATACGCTCCCTCTTCAATACCTACCCCAGCAATATTTCCCGAGCAGATGAATATTCTCTATTATTTAGGCTCCTAAAACTTCTTGGTGGATGTTGAATATACGGACTTCCAATTTAAACATAAGAAAGAAAGAAGAAGAAGAAGAAGAAGAAGAAGAGAGAGAGAGAGAGAGAGAGAGAGAGGGGGGGGGGATGGGAAAACGAAAAACAAAAACACACAACTAATGAATAATGGGAAAACGCAACACGCTTTTGCCCAGAGATGGAACTCCCTGGTAAGCAGTTTGACGACATTAAAATACTCAAAACAACAACAGGCCATGCATGGCGATAGTTTGTCCTCAGCTGCCTGAGCACCGGGACATCGATCTTTGTGCACATCGCCCAGGTCCCATTTTGTCTCCCTTTGTCCCGAGCCATCTCGTGCCTGTTCAGCCGGAATCGTCTGTCGTTTCCCCTCAGACTGTGCTTTTGTCTTTCTCCTGACGCAGGTCGTGAGGACCCACCCTTAGAGATCGTTTAGTCTGTAACAGTCGTGCTTTTTGCCCCACTGCGGAGGACCATGTTTTGTTTGTCTCCGAAGTTCCAGGACAATGCTTTGCCTACTTTTCTTTTTTCTTTCTTTCTTTTTTTTTCCGGAGCCACGTTTCATGAACTCCAAACGTCTATTCAGTCTGCCAAAGTGCTCACAGAAACTGCCGGGGGTGCAAAGTGATATGAGAGGCGTGTGAAGGGGATGGGGGCAAAAAGTCGGAGGGGTTGGGGGTGGGTGGGTGGGTGGAGGTGTCAGTCAGCTGATCCTGTGTCCTCTGGTGTGACAGGCAAATGGTGGCTTAGTGCCAAGGGCCGCCTCTTCTCCACTCCCCTCCCCCTCCCCAGCTTCCGTCTCCATCCACAGTCACCACGGCCGTCTGCTCTTTGTGTGCAAGTCCACTTGGGGTTCTCTCCCTTCCCTGACCTCGCTCTGACCCCTCTGCTCTCCTCCCTTCCCTTCCCCAAAGTTGTGAGCAGGACGAACAACCGTTCAACGTTGTCATGACCAGCGACAATGACGATGATATCAGGCAGTACTAGGTTCGTCCTTTTATGTTCATCATGTTATCGAGCGAAAGAAACGCCCACAGATTTAATGGCGTTGTAATAGACGAAAAATTGAAAACATCAAAAAAAGAAGAAAAAAGCAAGAAACCCCTCATGATTTGAATAAAATACAGTTAGCTACTGTTTACTGAAAGACAATGGCAAACAGAACGTGTTGTCTTGTTCACCACTTGATTTCAAATCAAAACCATGGCATCTCTCATATTGTATCATCAAGAACTGGAGAAAAAACAAAACAAAAAAACATACAAACAACAACAGCAACAAAAGCAACAACAGCAAACCCCGCGAAAAATGTAACTGACACGAAACGTTAATCAGCCGAGGCCAGGCAACAGCGTTAAATATCGAACAATAACGGCGGGCCAACTGCTGCTAAAAAGTAGCATCGTCTGATCTGATTTTGTGTGCCCTTGTCCCATTGGTGAAAGACACCACTCTACGAATTTAGCTTGTCAATGGCAGTGACAGTAAATTAATCAGAAAGCTTATGTGTGTCGTTCTTAATGTTTTAGAGTTTATTGCTGCATCGCATTGTCAGTCTAATATCATCATCTTAGATGAAAAGACTATAAATAAATAAACGAACAAAGCATTGTCATTGAATGAATAAGATCTGTTTAAACTAATTAAACCTCAAAACAACAAAACAACAACAACCGAAGTCGTTAAACAAAACATAAAAAAAACAGTAAATAAATGTAACAACAACACCAACCAACCAACCAACCAAACAAAAACCAACAATCCATGGCCCTGCTAACAGACTGATATGCATCATGAACTGAAGCTCATTATTGTGTGTCGACGTCAGTGGACTGTGAAACAGATCCTGTCTCATCAACTCTGAACCAACCACCACCTTGCCACACACACACACACACACACACACACACACAGATGCGATAAGCAGAAGAAGAGACAAATGGAAGAATGACCGAATGAATGAATGAACGTTAACAACAACAACAACAAACAAAAAAAGAAGAGAAAGAAGACAGAAAGAAACTAATGTTTTGTACTGTTCGAAACAAGCAAAGAAAAGAAAAATCCTTGTTCATATCTTGCACTCTTCTCCACCGACGACAGATCAGCCCCTCGTGCCAGACTGCTTAAGTCTTGTGGTCACGCGCTAAGACGACGCATGATGCCAATGGTGGTTCCCATGACGACCAGCAGTGGACATTAAGGTCTCAGCCTCGATACCCCACGTACAGAGTACACAGGGATTAAAACGACTTCTTCTTTTTTTTCTTTTTTTTTTCTCTCTCTCCCCTTTTCCTGCTCTGAATAAACTCAAGTTAATGACACCAGAGAGAGGAGGAAAGGGGGCGGGGAGAGGAAAAGATAGGAGGGAGAGGGAGGGAGAGAGGCAGGGACAGAGAGAGAGGGAGAGAGAAAGAGAGAGAGAGAGTTGGAGGGGAGGGGCGCAAAGGATCAGGGGCAGATAATTGTCCGTGGCTTGGCAGTCACCGCACACCACAAAAGAAGGCAGATGGGGCAAACAAAGCGAGGAAAACAGTGGTAATCCGAGCGAGGAGCAGGGCAGGGCAGGGCAGGGCAGGGCAGGAAGAAGGGTGACAGGAGCTCTGAGATGAGGTTGCATGAGTAGCGGTTTGAGCAGCGCTAAAGTTCGCTTAGCGTTAAGAATTTTCATTAGTCTACAGTGGCTTGCATGAGCACCCTCAGTAGTGTCAAGAATGTTCCCAAGTCTACACTGGGTTGCATGGGCACTGTCAGTAGTGTTAAGAATGTTCAACTAGTCTACACTGGGTTGCATGGGCACTGTCAGTAGCGTTAAGAATTTTCCCCCAAGTCTACTCTGGATTGCATGGGCACTGTCAGTAGCGTTAATTTTCCCCCCCCTAGTCTACGATACACTGGGTTGCATTGCATGAATGATCTTAGCAACGCTAAATTTGCTTGGCGTCAATTTTTTCACCAATGCCTATGCTACGCTGGGTTGCTTGAACGAAGTCTGAGTGGCGTCGGTGATTTTCCAAAGTCCACGCTACGCTGCGTTGCATGAGTGACCACAACAGCGGTTAAGTTTGTTTTGCGTTCAGAATTTTCCTACACCTATGTTGGGTTGCATGAACAGCGATTTCGGCAGTATTAAGTTTGCTCAGTGTTGACAATTTTTTCCTTAATATATACGCTAGGCTGCATGAGCGATCTCAGCGGGGTTAAGTTTGCTTAGCGATAAGATTTTTTCGTAAGACTGTGATGATTCCATAGACCTGGCATGCAGGGCAAGGCAAGAAGTTTATGTGTGTGTGTGTGTGTGTGTGTGTGTGTGTGTGTGTGTGAGAGAGAGAGAGAAAGAGAGAGAGTGAGAGAGAGAGAGACAGAAGGTAGTGAGTGAGTGAATGTGTGTGTGTGTGTGTGAGAGAGAGAAAGAGAGAGAGAGAGAGAGAGAGTGTGTGTGTGTGTGTGTGTGTGTGAGAAAGAGAGAGAGAGAGAGAGAGAGAGAGAGAGAGTGTGTGTGTGTGTGTGTGTGTGTGTGTGTGTGTGTGTGTGTGTGTGAGAGAGAGAGAGAGAGAGAGAGAGAGAGAGAGAGTGTGTGTGTGTGCTGATGCTGACAACGTGCCCACATTCTGCAGGACACACCGCTGCAGCACTGATGCTGACTGTGCCCCAGGGGAGAGGTCTCCTCAGGTCTACAGCCGCCCCTTTTCTTCTTTCTTTCTTTCTTTCGTCCTCCTATCCGGTTTTTTTCTTCACTCTCTCCATTTTCTTGGTTTTTAAAAAATTCTTTCTTTTTTCTTTTTTTTCTCTTTTTTTTGCATCATTTTTTGTTTGTTTTTTGTTTTGGTCGTTCTGTTTCTTCCATCTACTTTTATGTCCTTCTTTCTCTGTTGTTTCTTTTCTTCGTATTGTTGTCGTCTTCTTCTTCTCCTCCTCCTCATCTTCCTCCTTCTTCTTGTTCTTGTTCTTCTTCTTCGCCTTCTTCTTCTTCGCTTTCGTCTTCTTCGTCTTCTTCTTCTTCGCCTTCTTCGACTTCGTCTTCTTCTTCGCCTTCTTCTTCTTCTTCTTCTTCGCCTTCTTCTTCTTCTTCTTCTTCGCCTTCTTCTTCTTCGCTTTCGTCTTCTTCGTCTTCTTCTTCTTCGCCTTCTTCGACTTCGTCTTCTTCTTCGCCTTCTTCTTCTTCTTCGTCTTCTTCTTCTTCGACTTCGTTTTCTTCTTCGCCTTCTTCTTCTTCGACTTCGTCTTCTTCTTCGCCTTCTTCTTCTTCGACTTCGTCTTCTTCGCCTTCTTCTTCTTCGCCTTCTTCTTCTTCGCCTTCTTCTTCTTCGACTTCTTCTTCTTCGCCGCTTCATCTTCGTCGTCTTCTTCCTTTTGTTCTTTTCGTCTTTTCATCCTGTTCAAGAGGCGATGGAAGAGGAGAGGGTGGGTTACTTTATTTCTTGTGTGTGTGTCGGTTTTGATTTGCCTTCAGTCTGGTCCACGCATTCTTCTTCAACTCCTTTCCCACCCCTCACCCATAAAAAGAAATCTCATTGGTTTGTTGTTGTTGTTGTTGTTGTTGTTGTTGTTGTTGAAATATGTCTCATGTCTCATCAAATCTTCTGGAATAAACAGTTTGGAGAAAATAAAAAAAATCCTACAGTTAAAAATGGAAATAGTGTCCCATCTCAAATTTATTTTTTCATTCACTTCTTTATTTATCTATCTATTTATTTATCGACATCAAACGAAAACATCATCGATTGATCACTGTCAGTTGTCCAGTTATTTCCATCACATGTCTTTTATTTTTGCCCCCCCCCCTTTTTTTTTTATCAGGCCGACAACTAAAAGCACGCCAGAACGAGGTCTTTTGTCATGTATGGCCGTCACCACGTCATATCCTGTGTGATGTCCTGTCGTGATATGCCAACTTTTTTTTTTTCCCCAGCCATTTTATTCAAAGGTTTAGAGAAATACATATGATTTTTTTTCGTTACTACTGGGAACACTCGGCTTATATCACAGATTGACATAAGTTTACATTTGGGCCAACAGCATAGTGAGAGCTGTATTATCAATGGTTTCTCCAGTCAATGGGAAATCATTTACAGCTTAGTCTTTTGTGAAGGACTATGACTCTCAAACTAGGAGGCAAAATTGCACTGGCTCTTAGTGCTGCAGCCTTGTGGGCTATTTGGTCTTTGGGAACCATCCCAACGCCGACTGTCCTGAAACCCTCTTGGCCGAGAGAGTGGGGATGTACTTGAGCAAGACACTCTCCACTTTTATCAAATTCTAGCCAAAATAGTCGGGACAGCAGTTGCCTCCTCTGCTGTTCTGATGGTCATAGTCGGACATGACTGACTGTCATATATAACTGGGAACTAAAAACAAAAATACTGCTGTGTAAAACACTGACCATTCGAAATCAAAATAACATTGGCAGAGCAGTAAGTATTCATCATCACTTCAGTTATCCATATGATACTGTAAAGGTTAGTTGGTCTTGTGTAATGCATACCAATGGTGCCCATTTCTGCACAAAGCTGTCCAGTGATTTGTCTGTCTTTCACCAGTTGTCGGGGAAAGTCGGGGCACGAAGCCATGGCCACCACCTCTAACGCACGTCGTTTCCGCTTGGTAAAGGATTACCGCCCGCTGCCCTAACTCAAGGGGGAAGACTGCGGTAAGTGACAGTGACGTGAGATTTGATCAGTTAATCTCGTCTCTTTCTCTCTCCTGTCCCAAATGGAGGGTGAACACGGGAGAGTTAACGAGCGAGTCACACATCTCCTCTTCTTCCCCCTACAGTGATTGGTTGTTTAGACATCTCCATTGAAACCCCTTCCCCCCCACCCCCCACCCCCACTTTTTTTCTCTCGGTCTATTTCCTCCCCTACCCCCAACTCCCGCCAGCCCCACGTGGTGTAGTGTGGTGTGGGAGGTGCAGGAAACAGGACAGTCAAGTCAGACACTGTGCTGCACGTGCCATTGCTGACGCACCGCTTTAATCCACCAATCGATGTCATTAGCTGCAATCCTGTCCCTGTGCTGTTGACGCCCTCCACCCTCTCCTCCTTCCCTCCCTCCCTCTGCCTCAATCACCCACCCACCCCCTCTCCTTCCCCTCACACACCCAGCTACCCACACGCTTTGTCCCTTGCTGCTTTCAAGCCCCTGGCTGGCCTGCCCAAAGCGGATTGGTCCATCACGTCGTTTACAAATACAGGCTCTCCATTAATTTGTGATTAGGGGCTAATTTAATCAGAAGTCCTTGTCGGGCTAATTAGGCGGAGAGGGCTAAATCCCCGCCTCAGTGCTGTGTGGAGCCGCTGACGTGCTTGTGGAGTGCCCTTGTCGGGGGGCTTGCCCCTGCTCTCCCGGCCTCTCTCCCTCTGTTTGCCTGCCGCCTCTGAGAGGCCTGAGAGAGAGGCCAGGAGAGAGGCCGCCCCGACTGCAGCATCCCCCCTTCTCTCTGTCTCTCTGGAGACCAGTATCTGGAGGCTTTGGGTGAGGACGTCCATTCTGCGGCCCTCACTCAGCCCGGGCCCAGCAGCATCCAGCTAATTTTCTTAATGACAGAGATTTCCCTTCTTTCTCCCTGCTGCTTCAGTTGGCGCTATCCGATTAGGAGGTTGCTTTCACTTTATCCGATTTGCTTCTTGACGTAAGACGCGGTCTTTGCCAGGCCCCCACAGCCCCGGGCTCGGCAGGCACCCCCCTCACCCCTCCCCCGCATCCCCCTGCAGACTGTGGCCAATCTTGTTTGCCCGATCCCTGGCCCGCACAACAGCGGCGGTAATTAAGGAATTTACTTTGCTGCTCGTCTTGTTCAAACACTGTATCTGCGTGGAGGCCCGTGTCACCGGCCATTAGTTGGCCTGCCGTCGTCAGCACCCTCACTGTTTTGTGGCACGTTGGCCGGAACGGGGAGAGGGATGGAGGGAGGGAGGTAGGAGAGGGTGTTGGCTGGTGAGAGGGAAGGAGGGAGGAGAAGGGGGTGGTGGAAAGGTGTCTGAGAAAGGTGTGAGTCATGTGTGGAATCGGCTGGTTGTTAAAAGCCCCACGAGGTGATGCTGACTTCTGAGCTG
>NC_134876.1:66954308-66979308 GCF_041734735.1 Babylonia areolata
AACAAGAACAAGGAGAAGAAGAAGCAGGAGGAGCACAGCAAAAAGAAGAAGAAGAAGAAGCAACAGAAGGAGAAGAAGAGGAAGGAGGAGAACATGAAAAACACCACAAAGAGAGGGAGAACAAGAGGAACAACAAGGAGAAGAAGGAGGAGAACAACAAGAACAGAGGGAAGAAGCAGAAGGAGAAACCGTACATGGGAAAAGAGAAGAAAAAACAACAACAACCGAACAACAGCAAAAAGGAGGAGGAGAAGAGCAACAAGAAGGAGAAGAAGAAGAAGGGGAGGAGGAGGAAGAACAAGAACAAGAAGGAGAAGAAGAAGAAGGAGAAGAAGAAGAAGGGGAGGAGGAGGAAGAACAAGAACAAGAAGGAGAAGAAGAAGAAGGAGAAGAAGAAGAAGAAGAGGAGGAGGAGGAGGAAGAACAAGAACAGCAACATCAACGGTATCAATATATATATATATATATATATATATATATATATATATAGATAGATAGATAGATAGATAGATAGATAGATAGATAGATAGATTGATATATTTTATATATATATATATATATATATATATATATATATATAAGAGCAAACCCCAAACTAACCACATCCAAAGGAGCAGCAGCATCGGTGTAATAATAATAAGAATGGTAATGATAATGATAGTAACAATTTTTAATGAGACCATTACGAAACATTTAAAAAGTCTCACAACGTCTTCAAGGACGAAGTATACTATGAATTTTGCTGGCAAATAAACAAACAAAGCAAAAACAAATGCAGGGAACAAATACAGTGTTTTGGTGTGTGTTGTTTTGACAACGTACATGTGAGCGCAAAATCTGAATCGTCAACGAACATCACCGACCTCTAATCCACAACATATTTTAACCGGCGAAACATGCCTTTGACAGCTTCTATGTTTAGAAGTTGCAACATTAATGAATACAATTACGGTAGTACAAACATGAATAAAAAAGCTTTTTTGTTGTCTTTGTTGTTCTTATTGTTTGAATAGCTGTCCAGTCTGCGTTGTATGAAAAGTGATTTCAATAAGAAGCAGCAGAAAAAAAAATATAACAATGATAACAAAACAACAGAACAAACACAGACACACACACACACACAGACACACACACACACACACACACACACACACACAGCCCACTCACATGGAGGGTGTGGTTGGCAGGAGTAGTCCACCGACAGAGGGCGTGCTGCCGGGTGAAAGGTCGGAGGGCAGTGGAAACAGAACATGATGTCACTGCTCTGTACACGTCACTATGACGTCACTTCTCGCTCCGCAGTCCTGTTGTCAAATTTTTTTTTCTGAAAATGAAAAATAAATTTTCGTTACAAGCCTGTTAAATTTCCTAACTGTATATCTAACGTGATGAGTGGGTACACATCAAATATAATGAAATTTAAACGAAAATGTATAACAGATAAAGAGATGAAATAGATATAAAGTAAATAATGAAAACCAATACTTAATAAGATTCGTGAAGAGAGTGAACAAGAGAAATAGCCGAACTGGCTGAAAACACGAGAGGGAACAAAATGCATCTATTATAATTATTCCATTGTACTTGGTTCTATTGTATTCTATTACGTTACTTTTTGTCACAACAGATTACTGTGTGAAATTTGGGCTGTTCTTCCTGGGTAGAAGTTCAACCCCCCTCCCCCTCTCTCTCCCCGGGAAGTGCTCACAGAAGATTGGGCTATCATTGTTATCATCATCATCATCATCGTTCTTCTTCTTACTATTATCATCATCATCATTATTATCGTAATCGTTGTTCTTCTTGTTACTGTTGTTGTTGTCATCTAACAAAACCTGCAAAACAGCTGACAGCTCTTTGCACTGACGTTATCCTTAGTAGCCTTCACCTCGGGAGCAGCATTTAAAACACTGGTATATATATATATATATATATATATATATATATATATATATATATATATATATATATATATATATATATATATATATATATATATATATATAAAACCAACAACAACACCACAGCCACATTGATATTCGTGAAAGTCAGTCAACAAGCTCTCCTCTTTAAATCTTTAAATCGCTATTCGACCATTTTATCAGGTGTAGCCTAGGTGATGATATTAGATATTGGGAAAAAAAAACCACAAAGAAGAAGAAGGCGAGATGGAAATGGTCCTGAAAACTGATATGCAGTCACAGAGAAAACAACGATTCAACATAGTCTGGCTTTGTATATCAGAACTGAACCCACAGCGTTCATTTCACGTGAAGGTCAATTATATTTCACATATCTGTGTATGGAAACGAAAGCTCTGATCCAAACTGAGCACAGGTCTGCTTTCCCCCCCATTTAAATCGTATTCATTCATTTAGTATCATTATCATTGTTATGATATCTGAAATTAGAAAAAAAGATAATGATAATTAGCAGTAGCAGTTGTAGTGGTAGTATCATTGTTCTTATTATCATCATTATTGTTATCATTACTATCATTATTATTATTATTATTATCATAATTACTTAGTATTGTTATGATTTTAAAAAAATTTTTTATATCGATAGTGCTGTCTGAATCGAATGCAGCGGAATAATTAATGGTCCCACACGAAGACAAACATGTTGAAAATAATGTCAACGGAGGGCCGCTACCAAAGGAAACAAAATACAAAAACGTCAGTTATGATTTACAGTAAATTGAAATGGTATTTCTTATTAAAAAAAAAATCCTTTACACTTTATCTCTTTGTTGAGCCATAGCAGTGTCGTGTACATAAAAAAACTGTTTACACCGTTGTCAAAACACATGCCACAGTCCGAATCTTTCACATTAATTATACATACCTAAACATTATATATATATATATATATATATATATATATATATATATATATATATATATATATATATATATATATATATATATGTGTGTGTGTGTGTGTGTGTGTGCGTGTGTAATTTGTTTTGCTCGATTTATTTGGTTTAATCATCTTTCTGTTTGTTGTTATTTGTGTGTGTGTGTGTGTGTGTGTGTGTGTGTGTGTGTGTGTGTGGTTTTTTTCTTTTCTTTTCCTTTTTTTTAATTGTTCACTGTTGCAGTCTCATCACGCAACATCTAATGGAGATGCAGCCATCACACAACACTCAACACCGACTTTTAAACCCACCCCGATAACTCCTTTCATATCATTTCCTACTTTGCAGCTGGATTTATGACTGCTTAAAAGGAACATGATGCGAAATTTTCCGGGGAACAAGATCTGCAGTCAAGTGCAGAATGGCCCCAAATTGACAGATGGGCAATGGGAAAGATGAGGAAAAAAGGAGAAGTAGGGGGCAAGGGAAATATGAAACATGAAAAGGAAGAAGAAGAGAAGAAGAGAGGGGGGAAGGGGGGGGGGGGGGGGAAAGAAAGTATATAAAAAAAAAAAAGATAAGAAAAAGAAAAAAAACAACTCAGAATTCAAAACGTTTTCATTTAAGGATAAGATTTTAGGCGTGGCCTATCCTTCCCAAAAATCTGTGCTTGAAGGAGAGTTTCAGTTTCAGTTTATCAAGGGGGGGTGTCACTGCGTTCGGACAAATCCGTATACGCTACACCCCATCCGCTTGGCAGATGCCTGGCAGTGGCATTAGCCAACGAGCTGGTCAGGCCTTGAATGCATGCAGATATATTTGGAGTGATAAGAAAGTCTAGGCAGAGCTGGGCAGTACAAGGTCTTCAGAGAAGAAGCCCTCCCTCAGTCAAGTGTTTCGGCCCTTAACTCCTTACAGAGTGGAGTTCTTGTTCAGAAGTTTGCCAGAGGACATCACTTTCGTTGCTAATGGTTCTTTATTATTATCATCATCATTATTATCATTATCATTATTATTATTATTATCATCATTAATATCATCATCATCATCATTATTATTATTATCATCATCATTGTTATAATATAATATTATTATCATTGTTTCGCCAAGTGCATGTTGCACACGGGACCTCGCTTATGGTCTCATCCGAACAACCAGACTCTCAGTTTGGTTTTCCCAGTCCAACTTGGGAGAATGGGAGAGTGCGGAAATGAACTCCGACCTTGACGGACACTGTATCGGCAGATGAGCGGTTTAACCATCCCGCCACGTCCCTCCCTGCAGGAGACGGAGGGGCAAATGAGAAAGGAAAAAGTGGAGGGGAGAAAAGGACAAAAAGACAGAAAGTGTGTACAGAAGGTCCACCAACACTTTTATATAGAGACAGTCTGTCTCTGTCTCTGTCTATGTCTGTCTGTCTGTTTGGTTCTCGCTCTTTCACTGAATATAAAACGATGCACCAAATGTTGCTATCTGTGTGTGTGTGTTCGTTTGTTCTTTTGCTTAACATCTAGCCACACTTGTGATTTTGGACAAAAATGCGTCATCTCCTACCCCACTCCCAGGCTTTATAGCGTCACTACTTTCCCTGTTCCTCTCTCCTCTGTGTGTGTGTGTGTGTGTGTCCGAAACTGATAGTCACACTATTCTTCATGGACCTTGGAAATATGACACGCCACTAGTGACTTGCCCCCTGTCCACGGTACATCAAACTACATCATATTGGAATCACGGGTTCAGAATGAAAACCGGCTCTCCTGGAATCGTGGTTTGGTCATAATTAACAGACTGTCTTGTTGGAAGGAAGATAGCTGGCAACAGGAGCAGGAAAAACAGAGAGTGCGGAGAAGAGGAAGGTGTGTGTGTGTGTGTGTGTGTGTGTGCGTGCGTGCGTACGTGTGTCTGTGTCTGTGAGAGAGAGTGACAGTGTGTGTGTGTGTGTGTGTGTGTGTGTGTGTGTGTGAGGAGGGGGGTGGGGTTGAACTTCAAGCCACTTTATGGATTGACACACAGCTTGAAGATGTTCTCCCTGAGCTGATTAAATTGGGGGAAGATCCCCGGCTCCCAACACTTTGTGCGCCTAATAATGCCAGCGAGACACTGGACACGAAATCTGGAAAACCCATTTTTCAATTAGTTGTTGTGAGCAGATTAAATTTCTGGGAATCCGCAGCATAAACACAAGGAAGGAAAAGAGCCAGGCATGGGGCTGCATCCTAAGGCTTCTGCACGTCAGGTCTGGAGGAGGACACGGGCAGGGAACAATACGTCACGGATAGCGTCAGCTGGGAATTGACGTCAACATGTGTGTCTGTCGGTTTCAGTGCCTGCATGTCTGTCTGTCTGGCTACACACACACACACACATTCGGATGAGACGATAAATCGAGGTCCCGTGTGCAGCATGCACTTAGCGGACGTAAAATAACTTACGGCAACAAAAGGGTTGTTCCTGGCAAAATTGTGTGGAAAAGCCAAATAAAATTGCAGGCAGAAAAAATACAAAAAGAAGGGTAGGGTGGCGCTCTCAGTGTAGCGACGCGCTCACCCTGGGGAGAACAGCACGAATTTCACACAGCGAAATCTGTTATGACAAAAAGAATAACTCAATGCAACACACACACACACACACACACACACACACACACACACACACACACATGTACGCAATAGCACTCCTTCTCCTCCCCCTCCCCCCACAAATATTCTTTTTATAACATGACTGGTTTGGGTATATTCTCTCTCTCTCTCGTTTCCTTCGGTTTTTTTGTTTTGTTGTTCGTTTTTGCTTCAAAAGAAGTGGGTGTTCTTTTTCGTTGAAATGTACAAGCCAGTCAGGTCAATGCAAACAACTTGTAAATGTCATGAACAAAACCACCATGCATGACTATCTTCATTGTAGCTCGCAACATGAACATCAGTTTTACCTGATACTATAATTATCATCAGCTTCACAACGTGGAAACGAACAAAGCAACTGAGAATTAACAAACAACAAAAACAACAACAACAACAACAACAAAACAACACCAGTGTGTTTCTTTCTTGGCTGATTGCATTCGCTAAAAGATCTATGTGAAGCACTGCTTAAACATTTCTTTATTTTACGATTTTACTTTATTTCATTTTCTCTTGATTTACATTTCTTCTTCTTCTTCAGCTGATTGTTGGTAAGTAGAATGTTAAACAAGCGTAATAAGCTTTAATCCTTTTACACTCAAAATTTAAAGAAAAGAAAGAAAATTAAATCAAATCATGTAATTGCTTAATGCAAGTCTGTTTCTTTAATCCAGTTACCTTTTTCTTTTAACAAAGACACAATATTTGTTTTCCTCTCCAAGATGTTAAGTATAGCTCAGGAAACTGCGGGAATTGAATAAGGCATTTACACTGATCATACATTAGTTAACTTCGTTTTTTTGTGTGGTTTTTTGTTTGTTTGGTTGTTTTTTATTTATTTTATCTTTGCCTCGGTAAATATAATCAGCGAAAATATTTGTCACATATTAAAAGGAAATGTCTTATAGGTTTCACCTGGTGACAGGTGGAAAGAGAGAGAGAGAGAGAGAGAGAGAGAGAGAGAGAGAGAGAGAGACAGACAGAGACAGAGACAGAGACAGAGACAGAGATACAGTTAGAGAGAAAGAGAGTGAGGCATCAAAGTTTCATATTTCTCACGAAAACTAAAATTTGTAACTGAAGACAACAACAAGAACAATAGAACATGATAGACTCCCCCATACAGGTAACACATATCACACACACACTAACAGAATACAAAAGACCGCCGTTCTACTCAGTAAATACCGAGAAGGAAGAGGGAAGGGAGCGGAGCAGAGGAAAGGGGGGAGGAGGTGACAGGGTGGAAAGGGGAGATTAAATCTGCTCTGAAAATAAAGTAACGTCATAATTTTCTTTCTTCAGCGTTTAGACAGAACCAGGGGAAAAAAAAGTCGAGAAAAGAGAAGGTGGGGTGGGGGTGGGGGGTGGGTGAGGAGTGAGGAAGGGGGGGAGGGCGGGTTAGAGGAAGGGGGTGGGGGAGGATTTGGGGTAGACTTGGAGTGAAGGATAGAAGAGAGAGAGAAAGGGGGAGATAGAGAGAAAGAGTGAGGGAGATGGAAAGAGAGAAAAAGAGAGAGAGGGGCGAGAGAGAGAGAGAGGGGGGAGATGGGAAGAGAGAAGAAGAGAGGGGGCGGGAGAGAGAGAGGGAGAGAGAGAGAGAGAGAAGAGGGGAGGGAGGAAGGGAGAGAAGGGGACAACAGGGTGGGGTGGGGTGGGTAAGAAGTGTTTTGGATTACTTAAAAAAAAACAAAAAACAACTGGCCAAACACTTCTCTGCACTCCGCTCCCCTAATGGAATAATTTCATTAAGAGGCACTTTCCCGATCAATATCCGCCATCTAGCCTGTAAGCAGGTGGAGAGGGGAGAGCAAAATGGTCCTCCCCGCCACCCCCCACCCCCCATCCCCCTTCCTCCCTCTTTCTCTCCCACTCAACAAGGGACAGAGAAGAAATCATTGAGAGAGGGGGGGAAAAACACACAGAGAGAAAAAAACAACCCCAAAAACTAGTGTGCATGAAATGCCGGTGAAATTGACACTAGTTTTATATTTCCTGAAGAAGAAGCGTCCTTTTTTTTTCTTTCCTGTTTTTTTTTTTTTTTTCGTTTATGAAATGATAGTGTGATGGCGCTGTGTTGGGCTCATGGCGATACATGTATAAAGTGTCAACAGGCTCACGCTTTTTTTTTTTTTTTAAAGTGTGAATTCTGGAGCTGTGATATTAGAGTTGTGTGTTGTATTTAATTAAAGACCTGTTGTTTAGTGTCTTTACGGTCCAACTTCGGCTTGGGGTCTTGGTCCGGTCCAGTGTGGGGTGTTGTTGTTCGGAGTAGGGGTGGAGGGGCTGGAGGTGAGTTCTGGTTCTCTGTCCGGGTGGGATGGTATTCAACAGACCATCCATCGTACCTGCAGGTAAATCTATACGACGAAGCAAGGCCCGTTTGTAGATTTACCCACAAAGTACACTTTTACCCGTAGGTACGGTGGTCTCTTGAATACTTATCACCCAAGGCGTTTCAAAAGTGGAGTCCTGGGTAGTAACTAGTTTGTATAGCCGCTAATCTTGACAGATCTACTCATCTTTGCTTTGCTCTTTCTTTCATGCCAACTCTAAAGCTTTTTTGTATTTGTATTTTGTATTTGTATTTCTTTTTATCACAACAGATTTCTCTGTGTGAAATTCGGGCTGCTCTCCCCGGGGAGAGCGCGTCGCTACACTACAGCGCCACCCATTAAAATTTTTTTCTTTTTTCCTGCATGCAGTTTTATTTGCTTTTCCTATCGAAGTGGATTTTTCTACAGAATTTTGCCAGGAACAACCCTTTTGTTGCTGTGGGTTCTTTTACGTGCGCTAAGTGTATGCTAGCACACGGGACCTCGGTTTATCGTCTCATCCGAATGACTAGCGTCCAGACCACCACTCAAGGTCTAGTGGAGGGGGAGAAAATATCGGCGGCTGAGCCGTGATTCGAACCAGCGCGCTCAGATTCTCTCGCTTCCTAGGCGGATGCGTTACCTCTAGGCCATCACTCCACATGATCAATTGATTGCAACAAATGTGATGGCAATTAATTTTTACAATCTTCTCCGTCTAGCTCTGTCACAATTATGACGTGTGCTTTTATGTACCTCATCCTGTGTCTATAGCTGAATTGATTTATGCCATACAGAGTAATGAGTGTATATCATACCGAATAATTAGTATAAATGATCTTAAAGTTCGTGTCGATCAAAATTTCATGCCCTCGTTGGCGTTGGGGTGGTATTTGATGATTTGTATGACTTGATTAGGGTATGTTGTTGGAACTGGTTGCAGTCCTTTTTGTCTACTTTGATTTTGTGATTTTCGTGGGTGGGTTTTTTTTTTTTTTTTTTTTTTTTTTTTTTTAAATATAGAATACTTTTCATACGCCATATGGAATGTAAAACAGTCTAAATTTAGGTAATGTATTACTAGAGATGCATTGATTGTGTCTTTCCCTCCTTTTTTTTTTTTAATCTACTTGTGTTGTTTTTGCTGTTATTGTTTTTTGTTTGTTTTAGTTTTCTTTCTTCCTTTCTTTCTTTCCTTTCTTTCTGATCTTCCCATTCTTCTTCTTCTACTTCGTCTCCCTTTTCATCTGCTCTCTTCATTACGGACGGAGATGAGAGAGCTGAGTTTGACATGGACAGGCATAAAAGGCGGATTTAATTCAGTTTAAGCAGTATCCAGCAATTAGACCGTCTCCAAACGAATTTTATAACGACCCCTTAAACGGTTTCTTCAAAAACAAAGTATCTGCTTCAACAACTAAAGAAACACATTACGCAGTATTGAACGTAACTCTATCCGGCAAGGAAAATGTGTGCAACTTGTTTGTAAAATCGTCTTATGAAAAAAAGAAGAAGAAGAAGAAAAAAAAAACAAAAACAAAAAAAAACCCCAGCAAACCCCCCACCCCCACCCCCCAACAACAATAGCAAAACAACAACAACAAAAACAAACAAAACAAAAAAAACAAAACAAACAAACAAACAAACAAAAAAACCACAACCAGACAAAACCAGAAGCAGAGAAAAAAATATCGAGAAAAACGTGAAATAGTAGTATCATTTCTTTTGCAACGAAGCAGCTTCTTACATTTGAGGCAAGACAAATTGTGTTAATCGTCAGTTTATTTGTTTGTTCGGTAGAAGAAGTTTCCCCGTCTAGAAACACTGTCTTGTTTCCCGAATTAACTCTCGTTTTATGCAAAGTTTTGTTCGCTAGTTTGCTTTATTCATATTGTATTTATTTCCATTGTTATTTTATCATCATCATCACCAACATTATTATTGTTGTCTTTATTATCATTATCGTTATCGTTACTATTATTATTATCATTATTACTTTGTTATTACAATCATGATATTATAATGATTACAATGGTTATTTCTATTATTCATTTACTTCTTTTTTTTGGTAGTGTTGTCTTGCTCTGAGGTCCCTGTATTGATTCTCAGTGGCGAGTTGCTTATAATAACTGTATCAACTGGCGATTGGATTTAGTCTGACAATAACTGGACAACGTTGTCCTGTTTGCTACACAGCCTGGCTGCTCTCCCCTAGACAGTGTGTCGCCACAGTCTGGCGCCACCCACTCTCCTCTGCCCCCCTCTCCCCTTTGTTTATATATATATATATATATATATATATATATAATAACACTAACCATGATTATAATGATAATAACAATGACAATAATAGAACACACACAAACACATACACACACACACACACACACACACACGCACGCACACACATGCACACATATGTGAAGTCTCCCAATGACGGACCAGGCGGAGGAGGAAACCTTTCCCAACGGCTGTGAAGGCGGAAGAGGATGACCAAAGGGCAGAAGGAGCTCTTATCCTTGGCTGGAAGTCCTCCTAGGAGACGGAACTCCGAAGAAAAATCCTGCACCTGCCGAGGCCGTTCTACACGTGGCAGTATCTGCACCTGTGGGACTGTGAGCGTCGGTAGGCGAGAGAGTGGGGAAGGGACTGCACAACTCCTCTTCACTAAAAAAAAAAAAGTCACCTGTGCTGGTCAGCCACGTTTTCCCTTGCAACACCTGTGGGAAGTGCTGCGCGTCCAGAATCGGCCTCTTCTCCCATATGAGGACACACACCGACAGATAAGCCTGCCTGTCTACTCATCCGTCGGTTCGACGGGAGACTCCATGATGATATATATATATATATATATATATATATATATATGCACATTTTTTATTTATTTTATTTTTTAATATATATTTTTTTTAGGGAAACCGCTTTCGTGTTCCCGTGAGTTCTTTCACTTCCGTCATGACGCCTTACCTGATGACGACAACATTCAACGACAACGTGAACTTAAACTAATCTATAGTTGTTCTTCCCCTTCTGCTATTGTTACAAACATCATATTTGAATCTTGATAAAAGTGGTGATGTTGTTGTTGTCGTTGTCGTTGATACTACTACTACTACTAATGATGATGATAATAATAATAATGATATTAATAACAGATATTCATATGCATAAACTGTGTCAAGGAGAGCAAAGATCCACGGCAGCTTAGTGATGACACGTGCTGTTTCATGTATTGATTATTCCAGTTAGAAAGGGAGGGGAAAAAAAGTGCGATTGATTGTGAAACTCGCTTTCTGTTAACCGAAAGAAATGACTAACCCAATAAGTCATTTAGTTCATCATTACATGGCAGAAGCAGGCTTAAGCATTGCTCAGCAAGCCAGTTTGTCAAAGCAATGAGCACATCAACCACTATCATTATATCCGTGCATCTGATTCTATTTCTGCTTTTCGCTCATCACTAAAGACTCATCTTTTTAAAACCTATCTATAAGTACTCTCAGCTTCCTTTTCTCCAACACCAACAATGTCAGCTCACTTTGGATGTATGTGGAGTGAGAGAGTGTGAGTGGGGGGAGGTTTTTTTTTTTTGAGAAAGAGTGGTCATGAATGTTTTATGTTACTTGTAATATTTTTCTTTCATGTAAAGCGCCCTGAGCTCTATGTGAGAAAGGGCGCTATATAAATGTACATTATTGTATTGATGATGACAGTCAGTGTTGTCGGTTTTTCTTACAACAGCACAACATATCCAACGAAAAAAAAGGAAACTGTAACAGCATGTCTTTGCGTGTGTGCGAATGTGCGCTGCCACTATATGTGCATGTGTGGTGTGCGCCAATATGTGTGCTTGTGCGCGCAAAAATATGCTTGTGCGTGTAAAATGATGTGCATGTGCATGCGAATGTGTTTTCGGTTCGCAGGCAAGCTGTCTGCCGAGTGTGAACATCCAGAATCAATCATAAAATCCTCTTTGAAAAAGAAAGAAAAAAAAGTAAAGAAAAGAAAGAGCACAAACAAAACTCTTCTGACTTTTGTACTAATATATCTATTTTTTTCTCTATTGTTTTATCATGGTTTTTTATTTTTCTTTCCAACCTCCTTTGTCATCACTCTTTATTCCCCTTTTTCTTGGATTGTACCCCTTGCTCACAGCTGTTGTCGGTTGGGTTAATGGCAACAAGGAAATAACTTAATAAAAATAAATAAATAAATGAATAGTTAGACAAATAGAGCTAAATATACAGACAGATACAGATAGATAGATCAATAAACTCCCCTCTTCTTTTATGTCTGTACCTTTTTACCTTCAACTCTCCGATCATAATTATTCAGTCTTCTTTTCCTCCTCCCTTTCTTCTCCGCCTTTCTCTAGCCTCCAGTTTTTGCTATTTTTATCCCCCCCCCCCCTCTCCCTCCGACCCCCCATCTCTTATTTTCTCCGCTTTCTTCTGTTTTCATCTATTCCCTACTTCCTTTTCTGTTTCCCTCTTTATCTGTTCCACATTATTTTCTCACTTTTATCTCTTGTTCTTCTTTTATCTGTTTCACCATTTTTTTTTCCTCTCCGTGTGTGTCCCAGCCCATCCCCCCTCACCCCCCCCCCCCATTCCTTTCTTGCATTAATGTCCAGTTGCGTTAGTGACACATTATTTTTATTTTTTATCTGAAAATGTGTTCATTGGTTGAATTTTGTTCGTGCTTCGATCGTCAGAGTGGTCTATATATCAACATCCAGTTGCATTACATTACATGACATTTGCTACGTATAGATGGATGGGTAGATAGACATATAGATATATAATATCGATAGATAGGCGGACAGATAGATAAGCAGATATATATATAGTCAATGTTGTATACATTTGTAACATATAGATAGATATTTGTTTCGTTTATTCATTTATAGTCTGTTCATCTAAGATGATGATATTTGACTGAATATAGATAGATAGATAAATAGATAGATAGATAGATGCAGATAGATAGATAATATCGATAGATATCTAGGCAGGCAGATAGATGAGCAGATATATATATATATATATATATATATATATATATATATATTCAAATGTGTACATGATTGTTTCGCGATGCGTCACAACACTCTTTTTCAGCTCCCTGCTCACTCCCTGTCACCCACTGACACCCATCAAACATTAAAGAAAATTAAGTTGATTAAAATAATAATAATGATAATAATAATAATGATAAGTATACTACTACTACTACTACTACTACTACTACTACTACTACTACTACTAATGAAAACATGATAATAAAAGACTGAGAGAGTTCGAATCTATCTGCATTGCTCTGTCGTCAGTTAGGTAATGTCGAGGTTTGCATTAAGTCTGTGATACGCTTTCAGTCAGTCCATGCGATCAGCTGAGATAAACAATACGAAATGAAATGATTCCCTTTTTTCAGTTTCCCGTCTCCCGTCCCTCCCTCTTTTACTTAATATATATATATATATATATATATATATATATATATATTATCTATATTCTCTTTTTATATTTCTGCTTTCCACCTTTCTCTCTATGTCTGTATATATATATATATATATATATATATATATATATATATATATATATATATATATATATGTGTGTGTGTGTGTGTGTGTGTGCGTGCGTGTGTGTGTCTATTGCCCCAGACCTTCACTTTATAAGCTGTCCCTTCGCTTTCATCATCATCATCTTCTTCATCTTCTTCTTCTTCTTCCTCCTCCTCCTCTTCATCTTCTGATTTTTCTTTCTTCATTTTTTTGTTGACATGTTTTTTAATCGTTATTATTATTATTATCTTTTTTTTTTTTTATTCCTCATCGTTTCTCTGATTCAGGTTCCCCTTCGTGATTTTCTGTCCTCCTCTATCTCTACCCTTCTGACTCCTCTATTACTTCACGTGTAACAAATCTTTTTTTCCTTTTTTTTTCTCATTTATCTTTACCCTTCTGACTTCTCAACTACTTCAAGTGTAAACAAATCTGTTTTTTTCTTTTTTGTTTTTGTTTTTCTCCTTTATCTTTAGCCTTCTGACTTCTCTACTACTTCACGTGTAAAAAATCTTTTTTTTTTGTTTTTGTTTTTTGTTTTTCTCCTTTATCTTTAGCCTTCTGATTTCTCTACTACTTCAAGTTTAAAAAATTTTTTTCTTTTTTTGTTTTTCTCCTTTATCTTTACATTTCTGACTTCTCTACTTCTTCACGTGTAAAAAATCTGTTTTTTTTTGTGTGTGTGTGTTTTGTTTTGTTTTTCTCCTTTATCTGTACCCTTCTAACTTCTCTACTACTTCACGTATAAAAAATCTTTTTAAAATTTTTTTGTTTTTGTTTTTCTCCTTTGTCTGTACCCTTCTGATGTCTGTACTACTTTACGTGTAAAAAATTTTTTTTGTTCTGTCTTTTTTGTTTTTGTTTTGCTTTGTGTGTGTGTGTGTGTGTGTGTGTGTGTGTGTGTGTGTGTGTGTGTGTGTGTGTTCTCGTTTTTGTCTTTTTTTCTCCAAGTGTTTAGATTTCTGCTTTTTTAAAAATTTTTATTGTTTTTACTGATTTTGTGTTTATTTTTTTACGTTTTTGGCTTTTTTTTCTTCTACGTGTTTAGTGATTTCTGCACAAAAAAACAACAACCCTGTGTTGTCTTTTTTTGTTTTCATTTTGGGAGTTCAGTTAGTTTTTTGTTGTTGTTGTCGTGTTGTTTTGTTGTGCTTTGCTCAGTGTGTGTGGCCTTCAGTTGTGTGCGGTCCTTGGAGCGCCCTCCATCCTCTCCTCCTCTAAGTTTCTTCTCTCTCCCCTGATAACTACTTTTTCCCCCTGTTCACTGTTCAAACGTGCGCTTCTCTCCATCTCTCTCCCTCTCCCCTTCTCTCTCTCTCTTTGCGGATATGCGCGTTTGTTTTTCCTTCTCTACTTTTTTTTTTGTTTTTTGGGTGAAGATGTGAATTGTGAGTCCCCTCCCCCAAACTCCCTGCCCCCCTCTCTCTCTCCCCCTTTGTGGCTGTGTGCGCTTCACACCCCCCCCCTCTCTCTCTCTTATTGTGGATGTGTGCGTTTTTCCTCTCTCTCTCTCTTTATGGATGTGTACTTTTTCCTCTCTCAGCCTTTTGTGGATGTCTGTGTGTGTGTGTGTGTGTGTGTGTGTGTGTGTGTGTGTGTGTGTGTGTGTGTGCCCCCCCCGCCCCCCATCTCTCCTTCTCTCTTTGTGGATATGTGTCTTCCACTTTCTCCTTTTGTGGGTGAGTGTGTTCTCCTCTCTTCTTTGTGGATTTTTTGTGTATCCCTCACTCTCTAAAGTGCAAAACTAATTGCATTTTTCAAAGGATTGGTGTACGTTTGGCTTTATACATCATTCATTCAGTGTGTCGTTTTTCTACCCACTTGTTCATTTTTTTTATCTACGTATCTGATAGTTCATTTAGTTATTTAGTTCGGAACCCGTGTCGTATAATAGCATTCTGGCATGTACATTTAAACAGTTTTTTTTCTATCTATCTTTTTTTTGGTCATTATTCATTATGTCGTTATTAATAAAACCTGTTTTCTGCTAGTGATGATTTGTTTCTTGAGAATCGGACAAAGACGATATTTGAAAAGGAAATACTATGACAGACATACGGGATGAAATCTGTTGACCAGTATATTATGTCTGGAACGTCTGAAGAATTGTGTAAGACTTTTTTTTTTGTGCCGTGAAACATTTTTTGTGCTGTGACAATTTTTTGCTGTGACTTTCTCACATTCTTGCAGCCTCGCCAGTTCAGTTCTACCATTTTCATTTACATGATGTCAAGTCTCTGTCGACCTCTTAAAACACATTCACCTGCGTGCGTGCACTCATGGACATACGCATACGCGCACGCACACAGACACACGTACACAGACACAGACACACACACACAGACACACACAAACACACATGCACGCGCGCGCTCGCGTGCCAACAAAACGCAACCCCCTGTTCGTTCCCCACCTTTTCCTGCCGTTTTCCATCACGCCGATAATGTCACCAGTAGAACGCACACGTCATTAACCGGAAAACATATGATAACTGTCAACCAAGTTTATTGTTTCGCAAAGAATCCTTCCATAATTATGATCAAGATCAAAATTGCTGCATCTCCTCTACATTCTCTCCCTACTACACAGCTACCCAACAGCAATATACTGCAGTGTACGATGTACGCAACCTTGTTGTCATTATTTGTATTTGTATTTCTTTTTATCACAACAGATTTCTCTGTGAGAAATTCGGGCTGCTCTCCCCAGGGAGAGCGCGTCGTTATACTACAGCGCCACCCATTTTTTTTTTCCTGCGTGCAGTTTTATTTGTTTTTCCTATCGAAGTGGATTTCTCTACAGAATTTTGCCAGGAACAACCCTTTTGTTGCCGTGGGTTCTTTTACGTGCGCTAAGTGCATGCTGCACACAGGACCTCGGTTTATCGTCTTATCCGAATGACTAAAGGAATTATAAGACTAAAGAAATAAAAGCCTGTCGAATTCTTTGCAAGCCCCCCTCCCCCCTTGCCCTCCCCCCCCCATCCCCCCCCCCCCCCCCCCCAAAAAAAAGAAGTGGGTTTCTTTGTTGAATTGTTTAAGCGACGTGAATTCACTCTGAACACAAGTCATAATTCCAGACAGACCGTAATGTTGCGTTCTATATTGATACAATCCTAACAATGCAACCAGATTGTCACTCCCTCTGACCGTACTGCCGAGGGGTGTGCACTACCCATCCACTGAACCTGACACAGTGTCACACTATAGACATCCAGCTGCCGCTACCAAGGTTTAAAATGTTTCATCATAGTATGAGAAGGTTTACAGTCAGACAATGCGGACAACAAAGGAAATCCAACCCAAACCTCTCGGTTGAGAAATATCGGCTGTCCTATGTGGCCAATATCTAAACTGACCAATATCCACACCGGCCACTAACCAGTTTGGTCAATATCCCAACTGGCCACATGCAAAGAAAGACTGCGAACACGAAATGCTTATTGTATTGTACTGCGTTGCATTTGCCTTGTTACTGTGCTGCATTGCACAGTGTTGTACTGCACCGCATCGCATTGTATTATGAGACGACATGATTATATGTGTGAAAATGTCCTTGTGTGAAATTAGACTGCTCTCCTTGGTGCGAATGATGTATTGGCATATTTGCAGTGTTTTTTTTAATTATTATTTTTTCATGTTGTAGCTTTTCAACGTTTTGTCATTTACAAATGAAAATTGTTGGCGCTTGTGACAAACAGACAAAGTGGTTGAGTCTTAGAACGCCACATACTATTTTATCAACATGTGCAATATAGCATCAAATGTAGATTCATTCAGTTATTGATGCTGATGTTTTTTTGTGATATCAACATTATGCATTGTTTGTCAAATATTAGCATTAGGCGTTTTTTGGTTGTTGTTAAAATGATTCATAACGCGCAAACAATCACACACACACACACACACACACACACACACACACACACACACACACACACACACACACACACACTCATCATGCACACATGACACACTCGCATTTGCCTCGGACACTGAATGGATCTTAAGATGAAGAAGAGGATTGTGTACTTTATCTCATACAGAAACTGAGGGGGAAATATAGGGATGGTAAAATGGAGCATTTGTAGGGTTTTATAACACAAAGAAACCCATCTCCACACGGGTTTGCCACAATAACAACGGCTGACTGTGAATTCACATATCTGTTGGGCGATACAGCGCGAAAGGCGAGGCAGTTGCACAGCATCTTTCTGACTTGACAGCGACAATATTCGGCACGCGAATAAAGGCAGGGCGAAAAATTCGATATCAATCGCTGTCCGTCACCCACGTTAAGTGCAGCTCAGCACGCTTGTAGCATTTCTAGGTGCACACACACACACACACACACACACACACACACACACACACACACACACACACACACAGAGTGCATGCATGCAAGAATACATACATAACCACGCGTACATACGCCCGTCTCCAACAACAACAACAAACACACACACACACACACACACACACACACACACACACACTCGCTCTCTCTCTCTCTACCCACACACACACACACACACACACACACACACACACACACACATTCACAATCTCTCTTCAGTCATACCAACTGTGAACATACCTGAGTCACATTGTTAAAACATGTAAACACATATTTCCTCGGAAGACTACACACACACACACACACACACACACACACACACACACACACACACGAACGCACGCACGCAGGCACGCATACCAACATAAACACGCACAGAACACGCACACAACATGAATTCAAGAAACAAAAAAGACACGGATATGAGCGCGAAATACACAACACCATGTACACATACACATGCGCTTGGCTTGCGTTCACACACACACACACACACACACACACACACACACACACGCATGCACGAACGCACGCATACCAACATGAACACACACAAAACACGCACACAACATGGATTCAAGAAACAAAAGAGACACGGATATGAGTTCGAAATACACAACACCATAATTATACACATACACATGGCTTGCGTTCTCTCTCTCTCTCTCTCTCTCTCTCTCTCACACACACACACACACACACACACACACACACACACACACACACAGGCACACACACATGACTTCACAGCTTTACCTGTTTTCCTCCAAACTGCGAAAGACCGACTCCAGATCCAGTATACAGCTGACACCTTCCTCCACCGAAGAAAAATTCTTGCTTCGTTTCGCTTCAGTCAGTCCCCGTTCCTCCTCGCCTTCACACCCACTGTGCCAGACAGACCTCTTTCTCCCCCTCTCTGTCTCTTTCTCTCTCTACCGTATATGTCTCTTGTCTCTGTGTCTCTCAAGCAAGACAAAGTTCCGTGGGTTGTTGGTTGGCCAGCAACGAAACGCAATTCCCTCCAGTAGTCTTCCTCGTTAGACACGACTAGTCCTGCTGCCTTTCTTGTGGCCGTCACTGAACTCTTCTATCTTGTGTTGCTTCCTTTCCTTCCCCACACACTCACTCCAACACTACTAATCACACACTGCTGCCATCCACCACCTCCACCACAGCCAGAAAGCAGCATGGTTTGTGATGGGTCGGGCGCGGCACGGGAGGACAAAAACCTCCTGTCACCAGCCAACCAGCCCACGGACAGGCCCCGCCCCCCCGGAGGCCGGCACAGTGTTTGAGTGACGTTTATCGACCCGTGCGGCGCTGTGGCGGCGACCAGTGACAGCGTGGAGGGGTGTTGTTGTTTTGTTTTTTTTAGCCGCGTGTCACGTGCGACTTGATGTTGGTGGGAGTGTGGGTGTAAGAGGGATGTGAGGGTGAGGATGGTGGGTAGGATAGGGTAGGGTTGGGGTGGGGTGGGGGATGGATAGTTGGGGTGTGGGTGGGAGTGGGGGTGCTGCGTCACCTGTCGTCTTCATTCACCTCGTCACCGTCATCACCACACTTCACCACACCACACCATACCATAGCCACACCACCCCACACTTCATCACACCACACCATACCATAGCCACACTACCCCTCACTTCATCACACCACACCATACCATAGCCACACCACACCACACTTCACCACACCACACCATACCATAGCCACACCACACCACACTTCACCACACCACACCATACCATAGCCACACCACACCACACTTCACCACACCACACCATAGCATAGCCACACCACACTTCACCACACCACATCACACCACACCATAGCCACACCACACCACACCACACTTCACCACACCATACCATAGCCACACCACCCCACACTTCACCACACCACACCATACCATAGCCACACCACACCACACTTCACCACACCACACCATACCATAGCCACACCACCCCACACTTCACCACACCACACCATACCATAGCCACACCACACCACACTTCACCACACCACTCCATACCATAGCCACACCACACTTCATCACACCACACCATACCATAGCCACACCACACTTCACCACACCACACCACACTTCACCACGCCACACCATAGCATAGCCACACCACACCACACTTCACCACACCACTCCATACCATAGCCACACCACACTTCATCACACCACACCATTTCATAGCCACACCACACTTCACCACGCCACACCATTTCATAGCCACTCCACACCACACTTCACCACACCACATCATACCATAGACACACCACACTTCACCACACCACACCACACCATAGCCACACCACACTTCACCACACCACACCATACCATAGACACACCACACTTCACCACACCACACCATACCATAGACACACCACACTTCACCACACCACACCACACCATAGCCACACCACACTTCACCACACCACACCACACCACACCATAGCCACACCACACCACACTTCACCACACCACACCATACCATAGCCACACCACCCCACACTTCACCACACCACACCATACCACCGCCACACCACACTTTACCACACCACACCATAGCCACACCACACTTCACCACACCACACCATACCATACCACACCATACCACACCACGCCACACCACGCCACACCACACTTCACCACACCACACCATACCATAGCCACACCACACCACACCATATCATAGCCACACCACACCACACCACACCACACCATACCATAGCCACACCACACTTCACCACACCACACCACACCATAGCCACACCACACCACACCACACTTCACCACACCACACCATACCACCGCCACACCACACTTTACCACACCACACCATACCATAACCACACCACACCACATCACGCCACACCATACCACACCACACTTCACCACACCACACCATACCATAGCCACACCACACCACACCATACCATAGCCACACCACACCACACCACACCATACCATAGCCACACCATTTGACTGAGTGACGACTGTAAACATTGATTGACTGACTGATTGACAGAGAGGTTTCAGTGATTGATCTACGCCATCTTTGATCTGTGTATACCTCTTGACTCCTTTTAGTTATTTATTTATCTGTTTACTAACTTTTTTATCTATTGATTTATCTTTTTACATTTTTTTATTTGCTGTACAGCTTCATTAATCTCACGTTGAGTGAAGATTTCAATGGTGAATATACCATCTATCAGCTGGAAAGTTTCAGTTTCAGTTTCTCAAGGAGGCGTCACTGCGTTCGAACAAATCCGTGTATGCTACACCACATCTGCTAGGCAGATGCCTGACCAGCGGCACAACCCAACGCGCTTAGTCAGGCCTTGAGTGCATGCATATAATTATAATTATTTGTGTACCTATTAGAATTGATTTCACCAGAGGTCAACACTCTCGTTGCCATGGGCTCCTTATCAGTGGGCCAAATGCATGCTGCACACTGAACATCCTTTTGTCGTCTCATCCAAATGACTGGACGCTCAGTTTGATTTCTTGTCAAACTTTGGAGAAAGGGCGAGAGCTGGATTCGAACCCAGACCCACACGGACTCTGTATTGGCAGATAAGCGTCTTAACCATTCTGCCACCTTCCTCCTTAATCGGCTGGAAAGGGGCAATGCGAAGGGGTGGGGGAGGTGGTAACATTTCACTGCTTGAATGGTGCTGCCATTCACGGCTTGCTTTCAATTTTTCTGGACTGATTTCGTTTTTTTGTACTCTCTGCAGGTGAGAAAAGGATTCAAATCTGCCGGTGGTGTGCTGAGATGTTGGAGTGTCCGTGTTCGGCACGCAAAATAAAGTGGCCATGCGAGCGAGCATGGATGTGAGTGTTGAGTGCTTGTGCGTTCATGTGTGCCTTCTCTCTCTCTCTCTCTGTCTCTGTGCGTCTCTCTCCCTCCCTCCCTCTCCCCCCTCTCTCTCTTTTACTCTCTCTTTCTCTCCCAGTGAGTGCCAACTTTTTGTTGTTGCCCCAGATCCTCATTACCAGGTTCTTAATTATCAGAGGACTTTTCAGTTCCTGCTTCTGCAACTCCCTGGTTTTCTCCCCTTAACTTTTTTTTGGTGGTTTTGTTGTTGTTGTTGGTTGCTTTTTTGTTGTTGGTGTTGTTTTCTTTTCTGGGAGTCGACATGGCGACCAATGCAATGTCGTTTTTGTCACTGTCTTCGGGTATCTGGCTGTGATAAAAAAAACAACAAAAAAACACTGTGTGTGTCCCCAGAGTTTTCTCTCTCTCTCTCTCTCTCTCTCTCTCTCTCTCTCTCTCTCCCCCCTTTTTTTTTCTTCTTCTTCTTCAGGATTTTGACTGTTAAAGCGAAATGTCGCAAACACATCAGCCGCCGTGGCGTGGTGGTTGGCGTCACGGACAATTGAGAGGGAGGAGGACGCGGGTTCGAGATCCAGCAGAGTGTTTTTGTTGGTTTGTTTCTCTCTTCTTCTGGTGGCGAAAGCGCTTTGATTTGTCTCTGTACAAGATTCAGCGCTATATGAATATCATTATTATTCTTTAAAAAAAAAAAAAAAAATTTCGGTCAGCGGCCGGGTCCTACCCAGAGCTGAGTGTGCTGCGGGCTCCAGTGGAAAGACAGGGACTGCACAGAGGAGGATCATCCATCTCGCGGAGAGTTGCTCTATTTTTTGTCTGACTAACACTGCCAGTATCTGTAACACTTTGGCAGAAAATATGCCTGAAACATACAATCATTATGAAAGGAAGCGTTGTGTAAAATCTCACTACCTTGTCCCCCAGCTTGTAAAGAACCTCCATAACAACGTCGACGTGAATCTAGTCTTCAGTACAGAGGGGAAAAAGTCCAAGTTTTCGTGACCTTTCATACCCTGTTCTCATGCTGACCTAAGTATCGATCCTCCTCCGCTTTGATTCCTGTGGTGAGTTCTTGTCAAGGTCTATGGTGTCGGCAGATTCACGGTTGTGCTGTTGGTGGACGGAGGGACGTTATGGCGGTCTCCACTCTGTGGAGGATGCTCACTCACTCAGTCTGGCTCCACGACAAAGCGATGACTGGCCGCAGTAGGAGGCTTAGCAGGTGGTGTCCTGACTATGTTAATCATAAAAGGCACTACTGAACACAGCCGAAGTGACACAGCGGTGGTGCAGGGTCTCCTCTGGTGAGTGGCCTCATGGCGCCCTGACATCGACGGTTTCTCCGTGGACCGCCGGCGCTGAGAGAGCGACAGACAAAGCCTTGTGTGGCCGTGTGTAAATAGGATCTCGGGATGAGCGGTGCGGGAGTAATTCCACTGAAACGGCGCAGATGATGAGACAGCAGCAGCAACAACAACAACAACAACAACAAGAAAGAAAAAGAAATAGAATACGAAATAAATTGATGAATAAATAAGTAAATGAATAGATAAACAAATAAATGAATAAGTATATAAAATTTGAATTTTTTTTTTCCAGATGAGAACTTCAACAATGCTTTTTCTTGATACTCATGTCAGGATAAACAAGACACTGTGAAAAGCGATTATGGGTTTACGGTCCAAGAAGTCGCCGTTTTTCGTTTGTCAGTTCATGTAGATGATTGTCCAGAAACAATATACGTATTATCCTTTTGCACATCCAGCGATCATGATATGTCTTGATTCCTTCATTCTCTATTTCCTCTTTAACGCTGTTCTCTTCTTTCATTCCGCCTTTTTTGGACTTTTTGTTTAATGTCCCGTCACACATATCGGTGTTTGAAGACATTTTGTTAAAGTATTTATGAATACATTTGAGTATTATCGGTTAGAAGGGGTGGGAGATGTGAATGAATGGAGGGTAGGGGGAATCTGGGCAAATGAGGGTGAAATAAGGGTGAAATTTGGAAAAAAAAATCGAAATACAATTACAGGAAATTACTTAAAGGACTTCGTAAAAGAGAAGTCGTTAAACTGACAAGCGAAACAACTGATGATGAATGCAAAAAGTCAAAAACATCAACGTTCTCAGTCACTTGTGAAGACACATTTTCGTGTACATAAGGCTTCATCAAGCTACAATCAAAAATTATATGCTTAATTGTCAGGTTACTAAAGCATATGCACTTGACATTAGAACAATACTTGGTCCGTAATGAACTTGATAATAGTCTGAGAGCTAAACTCAGAACTGGTCTGCGAATCGGACCAAAGTCTGAGACAGTCAACTGACGAGGTTTTAGACTTGAATTCAAGCACCTATAAAAGTCTCTTTCTAGTATGTTGCTTCCTTCCTTGTATGGCAATGGGCAATATACTTTTATACTATCTATATGATTCTTTGCTCCCCTTTTTGCTGCCCTGTCTGCTTGGTTGTTATAAAGGAATCCAGTGTGAGATGGTATCCAACAAAAATCAACATTTGTACCCTTCATAAATAGGGAGTGCAATAAATACCTAATTTCAAACAATAAATCTTCTCTTTGATCATTCTCAGAAAGGAGCAAACTCTTCAAAACAGATTGAGAATCAACACAAAATAGGACATTACTTACTATGATTGGTATATCAACAAGATGATCTAAAGCCATAAGGATGGCCACCAATTCAGCTGTTAAAATTGGATGTCCCTTTTTTGTTTATATATATATATATATATATATATATATATATGTGTGTGTGTGTGTGTGTGTGTGTGTGTGTGTGTGTGTGCGTGTGTGCGTGTGTGTGTGTGTGTGTGTGTGTGAGTGTTTCTGTTCTTGTGCTTTTTTTTTGTAATTATATGTAACCAAGTGCTCAGCTGGCTACTAACCGTAGTTCAACTTACAGCACATGCCGTAAAGCAGACGAGCGTTTCACTGCAGTGACGGTGTCCAACCACTGACATGAGGAGGTAACTACTGTGGCGTAAGGCCATTGAAGTTCGAATTTGAATTGAAAGCTGTGGCGCGTCCGCCGTTCACTTTCCGAGGCACAGCTCTCGAATACACATCCAGTGTGTCGCACACACAGTCAGCTGACTAACATTCCACTGCACCGTCTTCTTTATTGTCTCCCTCTTTATTTAACTATTGTAAATAAAACAATAGAAAAACCTTTGTGACCGGCCTCTACATGTCTTTGGCCTGCTCGCGGATCTTTTCTATCCTTTCACCTTCGTACTCTTTGCTGGAGACTTTCTATGGTCAGTTCTGTGGCTGCTATAGACCAGATCTTCTATGTTCTGTTCCGTAGCTGCAATAGACCTTGTTCAGTTCTGTAGCTGTTGGTGACCTTATATTTACAGTTCTGTTCCACTTCATGTGGCGGCCGATCACGCTTACC
>NC_134876.1:66984308-67009308 GCF_041734735.1 Babylonia areolata
CAACTAACCCGCGTACAGAATGTGTGACGTCACTCCCAGTTTGAATGCAGAGCTGCTTAAATCATTTTGTCCTCCTCGCCAGACAACCCCCTCACTGCTCGACCAGTGTTGCCGTATGCTATTGGCTGAGCTGGAATATGTGTTTCTGCTCCACCGTATTTAATTAATATCTCTTTTGTCGGATCAGTAAACTACAAGTATTATACACTGGCAGAATCGTTGCAATTCCATCTTTAAATCTATTCCACTTATGTTTGCCTACGTTAAACTGATTTAACACAGTTTGTAATTTTCAGCGATGAGCTCGTTAAAACTGACCCTGTTCAGGTGACTTAAATTAAGATTATAAATTCATCATAAATAATCAACACTTCATTTTATACTCATTAGAAAGTAGGCGTTGAGCTCTTTCTTTTGCAACTTATCCGACGTAAATCGGTTCAGGAATCATTTAGAAATCTATCACTGAATACCTTGTAAGAAACACAGTTGTTGTCAGATTTAGCCTGATTTGAGCTGATCTGCTTCGCAACACACGTGATTGTCTTTGTAGTTCGCTTAACTTGCATAAATTGGCACAGTGAGTGATGAGTGATCACTTCATACCTGGTCAGTCATCTGACCAGAGCTGCGCTCTCTCTCTTGCTGCGTCGCAAGCAGTGTGTGAGTGTGTGTTGTGTGTTCTCACAATGGCTGACAACTCGCTACGTATCGCTGTAAGTACAAGTGTGAAGAATGTGTTGATTTGTAAATTGTATTGTTCGACATAGTACTTGTGTTCATAGGAGTATGTTGATATTGCTTTGTTCAGTTATTGCTTTGACATGTTGTCACAGTTCGGCTATGATTGATCTAAATAATCACCATGTCGTCATATGCTTGGAGCAGTGTTCCATTTGATTCTTCTTAACGTCACAGTCAGTGACGTCTCTGGACACTGATAGTTTGTTCGAGAATATTCTAGTGAATGCATATGATGCGTTCTTTCTCATCTGCTGTCACTGATGAAGGTTATGTTCCTTATCCCACTTCAGTGGAGGAGATTTAAATGTTGAGCATAAGCTTAGCAATGTTGATACTTGGCTTTGATGCAACCGATAACTTGTGTAAGTTCATTCACCACTTAAAGGTTAAGCCATGATGGTTCTTCACTTACTATCTGACCTGTCAGTTTGCCAGTATTATATCCAAGTCACTGATTCTCCACTGAAACAGAAGTCCATGAAATCCTAAAAGAAATGACAATAAAATCCTGTGAGCTCGATCCTATACCAGCCTCGGTCTTTTCCCAGTGTGTCTCACATCTTCTCCCCACAATCGCCAATATTGTCAACTCATCCCTTCTCACTGGAACGTTTCCATCCACTTTCAAAACTGCAATCGTCCGGCCTCTTCTGAAGAAACCCAACCTTGACGCAAACATTTTGAAAAAAAACTATCGACCAGTTTCTAATCTTCCATTCATGTCCAAACTCCTTGAAAAAGCTGTCCTCAAGCAGCTCAACAACCACCTTTGTTTCAACAATCTCATCCACCCATTTCAGTCTGCCTATCGCGCTGACCACAGCACCGAAATCACTCTCCTTCACATTCTGAACAATCTACTGATAGCGTCCGACTCAGGAAAAATTTCCCTTCTCACTCTTCTCGACTTATCAGCCGCCTTTGACACGACAGACCATTCAATCCTTCTTTCCCGTCTTCATTTTACATTTGGTGTCAACGGCACTGTTCTAAACTGGTTAAAATCTTATCTCACTGATCGATTCCAGTCTGTCATTGTTGATCATTTCCAATCTGAACCCGTTAAAATCGAACATGGAGTCCCACAGGGATCTGTTTTAGGCCCTGTGCTCTTCACACTGTACACTGCTCCTCTCGCTGAAATTATCAACCGCCATAATACCAGTCATCATTATTATGCTGATGACACTCAACTCCAGAAGAGTGATACCCCTGAAAAATTGTTGTCGCTCTTACAAGAAACATCCAACTGTTTCCTGGACGTTCAAAACTGGATGACTCGAAATAAGGTACAATTGAACGCGGACAAAACTGAAGCAATGATCATAGGAACTAAACAAAAACTGTCTTCCATCACAATTGACACAATCAAGCTTGGCAGTACATCCATCCCTCTTTCCACGTCAGTCAGGAACCTCGGCGTTGTCCTTGACAATACACTGTCCATGCAAAAATTTGGCTCGACTGTTGGCCGCCGTTCTTTCTCTGCCTCTGGACCTTGTGATTGGAATGAACTTCCTCTTTCGCTTCGTCAAGTCTCCACTCTGAGCTCTTTCAAATCTGGCCTTAAAACCCACCTCTTGCCAAAATAGCCTCCCTTGCCTGCCCTTCCTTGTCTTTCTACAGTTTTCGAGTTATGCATGCGTGTGAATGACTGGTGCGAAAGCGCTTTGGTTTGTCTCTGCACAAGATTCAGCGCTATATAAATACCATTATATATATATATATATATATATATATATATATATATATATATATATATACACACACATTTGCATGTATGTATGTATGTATCTATCGAATCGAGAGAGAGAGAGATACATACATATACACATACATACAGACAGACAACCAGACAACCAGACAGAGAAAGGGAGAGAGAAAGGAGGAGAGACAGAGGAACAGACACGGAGAGAAAGAGAGAGAAAAAGAGAGAAAGAGAGAGAGAAAGAGATTAAGACACACAGAGAAAGAGATTATATATATATATTATAAATGTATACACACACACACACACACACACACACACACACATATATATATATATATATATATATATATATATATATATATATGTATTTAGAGAGAGAGAGAGAGAGAGTGAGTTGTGTAAAATGTTGTGGGCACCAAAGTGTTTTGATGGCTGGACTCTGCGCAGGTTGTCTTTTTTGGGGTCTTTTTTCCGTTATTGTATTGATTTGATGACTGTCTGTATGGATTGATCACAATGACAAGAAGTGACAATGACCGTCAGTTCAGATTAGCTCAAAGTACTCTGTGTGTGTCCTCTTGTGTGCTGAGGTGGTTTTGTCAACTTGGAAGTGTCTGTGAATTGGTTTTGTCCAACTTTAGTGAAGTCACAATTCTATATATATCAGATTTTCATAACTGTAACTTTGTGGCAAACCGATTACTGCTGTAATTTGCAAGCACACACACACACACACACAAACGAACACACACACACACACACACACACACACACACACACACACACACACACTCACACACACACGACACACACGTTTGCATACGTACGCACACACATACACACATACGCACACAGACAAAGACACACGCATGCGCGCACGCACACACACACACACACACACACACACACACACACACACACACACACACACACGCGTGCGCGCGTCTGTGCACGCACACTTTACAAAGACGTATGCAAGAAAACAGCTGTGTAAAAACAGAACCAGCCATCGGGGAAGGAGGTAGCTGCACTCTACTAACTCTCTGCACTGCACAGTTATCCTTGTTTTCTCCCCCCCCCCCCTCCCAGTCCTGTTGTACTGCTGTGTCTCTCTGATCCTTGAGGGGGGAAACAACCAATATCACTCACAGCCCATTAAGCTCCCGCTTTTTTTACAGCATCAGGCACAGCAGATCACATGCACCACTGCTAGCAGTCTCTGGCATCCAGACTTCCTCCAGTGAAATCCCATAAAGAGATCTTTATACAGCGATCGAGCGAGGCGTCCGGAAAATGATTCAGCACCTCTCTCTCCTTACTTCTCCTTACCCACTCCCTGAAATCCCTTCCCTCATCCACCCCCACATACCCTTGACGTGTGGTGTCCGGCGTCCGCAAGGCCTGCAAGAGGCCCATTGGGCAGTGGTATGTGTTGGGCGATTTGCTCAGTAGCAATGTGAAGTGGAGGTCCTGTTTTTCTCCTCTACAATACCTCGTAACCTTGGTATACTGCAGACACATGTTCTGTGTTTTATACTCAGTGCCTTTGTGGTTTATTCAGAACCCCAGCTTATTAAAATCTCCAGTTCTGAGGAACTGTAGAGATAAAAAGTTATTAATTCAGCCTACATATTACGCTACCTACTGTTTCCATCTTAAATTAAACCTATTTGTGTCTTCGTTTTAGAACCCCAGCTTATTCAGAACCCCATATCTAAGAATTAACGAGAAAAAAGTTAATAAGCCTAAATATTACACAACCTATTATTCATATTTTAAATTAGACCTATCAATGTCCTCTGTATATGATTTGAAACCTTTTATATTGGTATAAAGCTATGTCATGAGAAAATTGATCTTTCTGCATTCTGCTCGTCGTCTGTATTGATGTCTGATGTTGTATGTTTACACATGTTGTAATATGATGTTGTTTTCTTCACAATACGTTCACATACCTCTTCATAATGGGTCTTGACTTGAACAAGAATAAACCACATTGATTACGAGACATACTCCGAAGCCCACCTGTCCTGTGGTTTTGAGGATCACTTACTGTCCTCTCAGCAGCTAGAACTGTTCTGTGGTCCACGTTTCCTTTCTCATGTGAGAGACAACTTGTCTCTGTTGGTGACCTGTCTGGCGCAAAGGTGAAAAGGCGCTACTGTCCACTCTGCGTAATACGGTTAAATGCAGTTGCGCTGAAGAAGGCGGCCGGATCGCCGACGAAAGCTACGCAAGTGAGTAGCCTTCTTTGACTGAGAGATCGGTTTAAGTTGGTAGTCATTACGATTAAAGGAGATTGATTGATTGACTGAATCTTTAATGGGTAAAGAATTAGGCACAGTAAAGGCCTTTTTACAATTCTGCCCATTTAACGACACAAACAAAAAATAAACAACGACACAAAACATAGAAATAAAGAAATAAAATGAAATAAAATAAAATAATTAGAACGACGAAGAAGAATAGTAACTGGAATAGTCTATTAAAGGTAACAAAGCGATGAAAACAACAATTGGTACATTATCATGTACGTACACACCCACCCACCCACCCACCCACACACACACACACACACACACACACACACATAAAACAAGCAAACAAAGACATACGTACACATTCACGCCCACACACTCAAACACACACAAACACACACACACACTACTGTTCATTTGCTAGCACGATCACACATACGTTCAATTTTTCAGTCATCATGGCTTGGCAGCTAGTGGACTGAGAACAAGCAAGCAATTGCAAAAGACCGAAGAAGAAGAAGGAGAAGAAGGACGAGGAGAAGAAGAACTGAAAGAAACTGCCTTCGACGTGTTTCAGATACTTTCGCAATGGAAAGTTACACATAATGAGCAATCTGATAGAGGTGGAAAGTTACACGTAATGAGCAATCTGATAGAGGTGGAAAGTTACACGTAATGAGCAATCTGATAGAGGTGGAAAGTTACACATAATGAGCAATCTGATAGAGGTGGAAAGTTACACGTAATGAGCAATCTGATAGAGGTGGAAAGTTACACGTAATGAGCAATCTGATAGAGGTGGAAAGTTACACATAATGAGCAATTTGATAGAGGTGGAAAGTTACACATAATGAGCAATCTGATAGAGGTGGAAAGTTACACATAATGAGCAATCTGATAGAGGTGGAAAGTTACACATAATGAGCAATCTGAGAGAGGTGGAAAGTTACACATAATGAGCAATCTGATAGAGGTGGAAAGTTACACATAATGAGCAATCTGACAGAGGTGGAAAGTTACACGTAATGAGCAATCTGATAGAGGTGGAAAGTTACACATAATGAGCAATCTGATAGAGGTGGAAAGTTACACGTAATGAGCAATCTGATAGAGGTGGAAAGTTACACATAATGAGCAATCTGATAGAAGTGGAAAGTTACACGTAATGAGCAATCTGATAGAGGTGGAAAGTTACACATAATGAGCAATCTGATAGAAGTGGGAAGTTACACATAATGAGCAATCTGATAGAGGTGGAAAGTTACACGTAATGAGCAATCTGATAGAGGTGGAAAGTTACACATAATGAGCAATCTGATAGAGGTGGAAAGTTACACATAATGAGCAATCTGATAGAGATGGAAAGTTACACATAATGAGCAATCTGATAGAGGTGGAAAGTTACACGTAATGAGCAATCTGATAAAGGTGGAAAGTTACACATAATGAGCAATCTGATAGAGGTGGAAAGTTACACATAATGAGCAATCTGATAGAGGTGGGAAGTTACACATAATGAGCAATCTGATAGACGTGGAAAGTTACACGTAATGAGCAATCTGATAGAGGTGGAAAACGCGTGACAAGAAACATGGACTGAATGCGTTTAGTTCCCTTGTCACTGACCATCAACAGTAATACGTGACATTGTCAAAAGAGAGACAGGGGAATCTACTGGCTAGTATACCCATTCCAATTTGTTTTATGTTTTTGGATCCCAGCATAACTATCAAACGTCTTGTATTCATACGGTCGTTTGAAGTCTCCTGTGACGATATATATATATATATATATATATATATATATATATATATATATATATATTATATTTTTTTTAACAGCATCAGATGCATGAGTTCTGGTCATTTCACTGTCTTCAGATTAGTACTGGTTCACTTCGTGAAGTTATTGAAACTGTTTTCTGTTCAAGAGACTTATATGCGAAAAACTGTCGACTGAATGTTGGATCAATGCCTTGCTAAGAATGATATGCTGGGGACAAACCAACAATTCAGTTCAGTTCAGTTTCAAGGACATGTCAGAGCGTGGAGACAGATCCATATACGCTACACCAGACCTGCTGAAAGAAAGAAGGAAAGAAAGAAAGAAAAGGTGCAAATACCTGACCTTCGTATGATCCAACACGCTGATCAGGCCTTGAGAAAAAAAAATAGATAGAAACAAACTGAAATAAAATAAAATAAAGCAGACAGATGAAAAAGATTTAAAACCAACAAACAAACGAACAAACAGACAAACGAACAAACAAGCAAAGAACGCGGATGGCTGTTTTTTCGTTTTTTGTTGTTTTTTTGTTGTTGTTTTTTTTTTTTGCTTTTTTTTTTTTACAAAACAAAAGGGGTTCGCTTCAGGCAGTCACAGCACAGTGAAATAAGATTGCACGTGTGGGACTAATGGCTTTTTCTGCATCAGTGTTGTATTGTGTTAGATCCATACTTTTTTTTTGGTTGCTGTTGGTCGCAACAGAAGGCTTTCTGTGTGAAATTTGGGCTGCCCAGGGAGAGAGCGCAGCGTCCCAGTGTAGCGCCACCCATATATACATGTTTTTTCTGAGTTTCTGTTAGCAGACTGTTTTTGTAGTGGTTTTTTTTTTACAAAAAAGGGGGTGGGGATGGGGTGTGTGTGTGTGGGTGGGTGGTGGGTGGGGGGCTGTTTGGAAAGGGGGGGGGGGTCAGTACTGTGATATGTTCACTGTATCATCGAGCTGAGTGACACACATACGGTGATTTATGTCACCACGTCACAGATTCTGCTCACTTATGGGTCTTGAACTTCCGGGTTTTGGCCGAGGTTTCAAGGTTTGAAAAGAATTGAAACAAAACAACAAAAAAACAAAAACAAAGCAAAAACAAACAACAACCCAGCAAGTCTTTGTACTTGTTTCAAACAAAGTATGACATTTCCAGTCTTTCTTTGTTCTGTCTGCTGTTGATGTTGTCGATGATGTTGTTGCTGCTGATGTTGTCGAGGGTGGTGGTGGTAGTGGTGGTGGTGTTCCCTTGTTCTCCTGTACCTTCTCCTCCTTCATCATGTTTACATATCTCAGTATTTTATTTCTATCTTTGCACCTGCGAACTGTTTCATTTACGCAGGCCTATTGAATGGTTCCCTGACATCATTTGTTAAACTTGATGCGTCGCAGAATTGGATTTTTGTTGTTGTCTACTGCACACTGACCTACATGGAAAGGGCTAATTTTTCATTCAATTCCGATAGTGCTTGTCGCAATGAGATTCCACAACTTTTGATTGTAAGACCACTGTCCTATCGAGAGAGAGAGAGAGAGAGAGAGAGAGAGAGAGAGAGACAGAGAGACAGAGAGACAGAGAGACAGAGAGAGAGAGGTAATGGGTGGAGTGGGGGGCAGAGGGAGTGTGGGGGGGGATGAATGGTAATCCGAGCAAGCATTGGCTGCCGTTCAATTCAATAAATGAACCGAAGAGACGAAAAGAGAAGAGAGAAAGAGAGAGAGACCAGAGACAGACAGAGACAGACACAGACAGAAAAAAGAGAGAAACATAGAGCGAGAGAGAGGGAGGAAGAGTGAGGGAGAAAGAATAGAGATACACAGAGACAGAGAGAGAGAGAGAGACAGAGAGAGAGACACAGAGAGAGAGAGAGACAGAGAGAGAGACAGAGAGAGAGAGAGAGAGAGAGAGACTGACACACAGAGAAGGGATAATTTGAGCAAGCTCGGGGTGTTGTTATCAAATTGACTAAACGCACGGATAATAGAAAAACAGAAAAGGGGGCAGGCAAAAACTGATCAAGTATTTAAAAAAAAAAAAAAAAAAAAAAAAAAGGAGAGGTGGGAGGTGGGTGGTGGTGGTGGTGGTGGTGATGAGGACCTCATCGTGAGGTCTTTGATATGCCCGACACAAAGAGCAGAAATCACAACCAGCAACCCTTCCTTCCCTTCATGCATCTCCCCTCTGTCTGCTCCAAGCTCCAAGCATGGACACACCGCCACAGCCGCGGTAGCAGCAGCAGCAGCAGCAGCCAAACTAGACACTATCGAGGGGGGAGGGGAGGTAAAGCGGGGCCAACACATCGCAGGCTCAATTATCCCCCCGCTTTGTTATTCGATTACCTCCAATTAGGACTGATGAAAATCGGATTACTTCGCCAAGGAGGGCAGAGGGGGTCGGCCCAGGCGCGTCATAGCGCGATGTGTGCCGTGGGGGGAAAAGTGCCCCCCGGGCAAGGCGGGTCTGGTAATGGAGTCACTGCAGCAGTTCTCTCCCCTGCAGGCCCCCAACCCCCCCCCCCACCCCACACCCCCCCAACCTCCACTCACCATGTCCGCCTCAATTTGTCTCGCCACAACATCTTCCAACATGCTTAGCTAGCTTGCTTGCCGCTGCCCCCGTTTTTTTTGTTTTGTTTTGTTTTTTTCTGTTTTGCAACACACACACACACACACACAGCCAAAACCTTCACACAAAGCCCCTCGGAGCTTGCTTATTGCAGCACAAGCATCCTCCCCCACCCACCCACCCACCGCCTTCCATATCCCTGCCCCCTCCTTCTCCCCTACCCTCTCTCCCTCCTCCTCCTCTTCTTCCTCCACCTTCTCCACCCCACCCTACCCCTTTCCGAACAATGGCAGTGAGTGGAGCGAGCTAAATATTCATTTATTGTAATTGTCGCCATGTGGTTAGAGTCAGTGGCGGCGGTGTATGGCAGTGAATTGAATTGGGCGGCATGGGGGGAGGTTTTCTGCCTGGACACTCATTTGATTTATCATTCAATCAGCCTGAGCCATTTACCGCACCCGCAAGCACACTCAACAGAGAACAGACCCTTTGGTCAGCGCTTAACTGGACAGGCGATTGTGCTGAGGGGGGCCCTGGTTGGACAGTACACAGTACACTTAGCTGTTCAGACAAGAGCAAAAACGATGGTTTTGTTTGACACAGTTGTGTGTGTGTGTGTGTGTGTGTGTGTGTGTGTGTGTGTGTGTGTGGATGGAGGATGGCTCGGTGTATGTGTGTGTATGGGGGTGGATGCATGTGTGTGCATGTGTGTATGTGTGTGTTGTTGTTGCTGTGGTTGTTGTTATCTTCGCGTAGACCCAGCAAGACAACAAGTTAACGTCAGTCTACCTTTCCATGAATGCATGTATGTGAACGTATACAGCGAAGTGCACAACGGCCACACAGAATATGATGAAACATTGCACAGAGCGTCATGTCTCAGGTTACAGGATGTCAGCTGAGGACTGCGTAACATTCAAAGCTAATCAGATAGCACTAGATCGCTTAGAGGTTGCTAGAAAAAGAACAACAACAACAACAAAAACAACAAAACAACTAAACACCTCTAACTGTTTGTCTGTCTCTTCCAGCATTTTCTTCGCCATCTGCCTTTTATTTTACACACACACACACACACACACACACACACACACACACACACACACACACACACACACACACACACCGGCAGTGCAGCGATCAGCATCATCACCCTGCTAACGTGTACAAGAAAGGTTTCAGCTGCATGGGCAGGGAGGAAGGCTGGTCAGCAGTGCAGTCACGTCCCCTGTCCCGGAACCCCACAGCTGTGAAGCAGATGGACAGCAGTGGTGGTCCGGGCAGCAGTGGTGCGGCAATGGCCAACTAAGGGAATAAAAAACGTAACCCGAGTTGAACCTCCACTCTCACTTTGAAACCAACGCAACAACCTTAATTTCCATACTCTAATGACTCACTGTTAAACTGGAGACAAAGTGATAATGTTTATCTTACTCACTACCAAACCGAAATTATGCACACAAAAAATACAGAAGCTACGATGCTGATATTCCTATTACCTTTTAAATGCAAATTAGATATGACAGAAAAGCGACAATAGTGACCCTTCTACTGTAATGCTGAGATTTCTCAGTTTCGAGTCCTTCTGAAAAAAGACAATATTGACCTTTCTTCCACGCTGATACAATTAAACGATAATGTTGAGATTCCTCAGTTTCGATTCCTTCTGCACTTCTGTGCCTGTAGATACATCTTCAGAGTGGTTGGCCATGTGAAACAAGAATGAACGGTACAGGACAAATGCGACACATGAGGTGGAGACACGATCACCTGCCCCGGACACTAAACACAAGACTTTTACGTACTTATGGCACAGCACCAGTTACGTGACCAGAGGCAGCTACAGCACAACCAGAATGAATGGGAACCAATCTCACCTAGTTTTCTCAGCACAAGTCGAAGGGATGGAAAAAATTACCATGCAATATACATTATATACGTGTATATATATATATATATATATATATATATATATATATATATATATATATATATAAATTGTGGACAGAACACCAAGAACAGATCTGATAATCTTCATGATAGATAAAAACAATATCATGGAAGCAGAAGTGGCGAACTCATTACTCTGACAGAGAAGTCATTATGGAGAAACGCGGCATAGACACACATGATGAAAACAGAAAACTTCAAGAAGTGTTGGCTGCTGGTGGGAGAACACACACTCCTCTAAAAACAAACAAACAGACAAACAAAAAAAGCTAACCTAGATTTATCCAGATGGAATAAGACAGAAAATCAAACAGACCCATTTCCATCGGCCCCGAAACGGAAGAAGAAATGCATGTCAGAGTTAAACAAGCGGCAAATGTATGTTCTGACCACCGCCTGGTTCACACCACACTGAAGGGGAACCTAACAGTTTTCAATGAGCACAGGATGACCGTCACACCAGAGTCATTCTGATGAGACGATAAACCGACTTCCCGTGTGCAGCATACCCATAGCACATGTGAAATAACCCACGGCAACAAAAAGGGTTGTCCCTGGTAAAATTCTGCAGAAAAATTCACTTCAATAGGAAGAAAACAAAAAAACAACAAAAAAACCCACAAAAAACACACACAAAAACATGCATGCAGGAAAAAAATACAAAAAGTGGGTGCCGCTCTCAGTGTAGCGACGCGCTCTTAATAATACAATACAGCAAAACACAGCTGGAAAACAAAGTGAACGCTGAATTGTACCAATGCGAACTGAAGAACAAGCTGGAGGCTCTCTCTTGATTAATTGAGGGAGTACTTGAGAAACACTGGAACTATCTCCGAAAAAAGTGGCCACCAACATGTACTCAAAGACAAAGCAACAAAAGAACATAAAGATTAGCAGACGACAGAAACAAGGGCCCTCACTACTGAAAAAACAACAAACCAACAACTGAAATAAGACAAACCTAACCAAAGACCAGGAAAAGAAGTCACAAACATGAGTACTAGGACTTTAATTGCCAAGTAATTACAGAATACAAGAACAGACAATAATAAAACCTATCCATAACCTTCTTAGCGTTCACAGCAACGCCATCAGCCCCGCTCAGGCGATGAATGACGTCATTTTCTCAGAACTCAGAAATATTTTACTGCAAGGCCACCGGCCTGTTTGCAAAGGAGGTACATACATACAATTGCGACACACAAAATACCGAAAATAAAGGAACGGGGGGAGGGGAGAGGGGGGGGGGGGACCAATGTCATGGACACAACATTTCATAACTGAAAGAGTAGGCAAAGAGTTTTGGCTCGTGACATTTCCTGGAGTAACTTTAAGGTTTTTGAAAAGTTATGTAACCATGTCATTTCTTCTTCTCTCTTTTCTAAGGCGTAAAAAATAAACATTGCCACAGAGCGAGTCATAGGCCTGTTTTCATTTGTAAAAGTAACGCTAAGTCTGTGCATTCATTTATGTTTCTGAAAATTTTCACGAGGTATTTTTCCCTGATTAACTGATACATTGGACATACTAACAGAAAATGGCGTTCGTCTTCTTCAGCGTTGTAGAAAGGACAGGAGTTTGATCTTACTGTGTATCTTTTGTGCAAATTTATATCACTTATGCCTAGCTAAATCTTGCAAAGATGTCATTTTCTCAATAACCTGATTCCAGAAGCTACAGGAAAAAGAAACACGACGCGGCTGTAGGAAGTAAGAAAGACTCTGTCTGCCAAGCTAGCAAAACAAATCAACCAGTGAAAGACGCCAATGGAAGAACCACCACGAGCGAGGTTGACCACAGACCAGAATGGGCCGAAGTGTTTGAAGAAATCCTGAATCAGGAGCCCACTGCACCCCTAGACCTCCCCCGCCTGGAACCCAGCCACTGGAAATGGTAGTGAACACATATCGAAGTTACATCGAACTCGCATATGGACCTCTGTCACCCACGGAAGTCTTTGTCACATATGGACCTCTGTCACCCACTGAAGTCTGTCACATATGGACCTCTGTCACCCATTGAAGTCTTTGTCACATATGGACCTCTGTCACCCACTGAAGTCTGTCATATATGGATCTCTGTCACCCACTGAAGTCTGTCACATATGGATCTCTGTCACCCACTGAAGTCTGTCACATATGGATCTCTGTCACCCGCTCAAGTCTGTCACATATGGATCTCTGTCACCCACTGAAGTCTGTCACATATGGATCTCTGTCACCCGCTGAAGTCTGTCACATATGGATCTCTGTCACCCGCTCAAGTCTGTCACATATGGATCTCTGTCACCCACTGAAGTCTGTCATATATGGATCTCTGTCACCCACTGAAGTCTGTCACATATGCACCTCTGTCACCCACTGAAGTCTGTCACATATGGACCTCTGTCACCCACTGAAATCTTTGTCACATATGGACCTCTGTCACCCACTGAAGTCTTTGTCACATATGGACCTCTGTCACCCACTGAAGTCTTTGTCACATATGGACCTCTGTCACCCACTGAAGTCTTTGCCACATATGGATCTCTGTCACCCATTGAAGTCTGTCACATATGGACCTCTGTCACCCACTGAAGTCTTTGTCACATACAGACCTATGTTTACTTTACCAATCTTACAACGGTCCACATTGACATAAACGAACGTCTTTGTCATTGACAGGTCTCTGTGTATAATGGATCTGGTTTCGGTGACAGTTTCTGACGGGTGTTCCCACCCGGACCCTGATCTGCCTGCTGCAGTTCGGGGTGAAGGTACCGCTGGTATGAGACACAGTGGTCAGAGAGAGAGAGAGAGAGAGAGAGAGAGAGAGAGAGAGAGAGACCATGGCGATGATAATGATAATAATGATGTTGATAACGACGTTCACCACCATTGATAGGTTTATGCAGCAACACCCCCTCCCCCACCCTCTCTCTCTTTTCACTATCCCCATCCTGGCCCTTTATTAATGCCGAACTATCATCTTTTCAGCTCTCTCACCTTACACCCTCCTTGTTTTTCCCCGTTACCATCCAAACCCTCCAACCCCTTTCTCCGAACCTCACACGCCCTTCAGTGCCCCCTACCCCCCCCCCCCCCCCGGCTCCCCGACGTACCCCTCCCCACTCACGCCCTCACCCAGCTTGGCGGTGCTGCCCCCTAGTGGCGTGTCCGTCAGAGAGGTTGATGGGAAGTTAGTGATGTGACGGTTAGTGTTTGGGCCGTTTGTCCTAATGCAGTTTTCCCTCCCGGCTTTTTAACTGTCCTGCACAGCCCCGGCCCAAATTAAGTTACAACTGCAAATGGTTTACCCTCCCCCGACCCGGTCCCCTACATCTGAATTAGCAGGGTGGCCCCCTGCCAGTGTTCACCTAACAACATTGTTGCTCAAATTAAAACGAATGAAGCTCGCTGCCCGCCACTTTGGCATTAGAGCGATTTTAGCGGGCTCGCTCCGTGCGGACGGCCAAGTCACACATTCAAATACAGCGTGAAAGTCGTTGATGTCTTTCCAGCAATCTCGGGGCCAGACATGTCTGTAAATTTGGGAGGCTTTTAACCTAAGTTGCTTCCATTTCATTGGAAATAACCCGTGTGTTTTGTCTTACAGGATTCGGGGCGAGTCGGAGAAAACGTGTTGAAAAACTTTTAGACAAAAGTAATGCTTTTATTTCTTCCTTTAAAACAATTGTGCATTATTCAGGAGTAATTCTTTTCGGAGACGAAATATTTTCCAGCGAGTGGACTTTGTTTTTGCCGTGTGTGTGTATGTGTGTGTGCTTTGTTTGTTATATGTTTCTGTTTGTGTAACTGCAGGGCTGTCTGGGAAGGCCGGAGCTGATAATAGGTTGGGTCTGTATGAAATGGACCTGTCAGGAGCCGGCCTGAGCTAGGAGCGCCTAACGAACATAAGCCTCTCCTCCTTCACCTCTGAGCCCCCCCTCTCTCCCCCTTCTTTTATTCACATCTAATTGCGCTTGGCTCAACAAACAGACGGTTCGTGACAGGCGACAAGACATCAGCAAGACGACAGAATGGGGGAAAGTCTGCTTTACGGGGAAGTTGGGGTGGTTGGGGGTGTGTGGGGGGTGGGGTGGTGGTGGAGGAGGAGGGCGGGTGCGGTGGATGGGAGTGTGGGGTTGGAACGATTGGTACTTTCTCCTCCCTCCTCCCTCCCCCTCCCCATCCACCGCCCCTCCCCACCTCCCCACCCCGCCTGACGTTGTTGGTGGCCATTACCAACAGACTGGGATGATGCTGATACATGGTGCCTCCACCATTTCCTGGTGACCATTCCCGCTGTCAGCACTCTTGAGAAAAGGGGTGGCCAGCACTTAGAGAGGGGAAATGTCGGCGTGGTGCAGTGCTGCCTCAAGTTCTGTTATCACTTTCACTTAAATGATGGCCAGCTGCTTGTTTGCTGTTTTATGGGACTGGTCCACTTTTTTGTGTATAATGTCAAAGCACTTATTTATTTATTTACGTAAGTATTTACCTACCCATTCACGTTGTTTTAGTCGTTGGTAACAAAATCGGGTTGAGATAGAGCTTGAACAGAAGTGAGACATTGAGAACGAAAGGACAGGAGATGGTGATGCTCACTATCTATCGAAACACTAGGAACGTGTGTGGATATCTGTCTCTCGCGAAAGCGGCATGTATGATGATCTCCCTTTCATTCCTCCCCCTCCCCCAGCCCCACTAAATCCTCACATTACTTGACTCAGAGCACAGCACAGCATCAACTTGGTTTGGTTATTTTATTTATATGTGATAAATACATTTGAAACCGTCAAATGAAATAAGCAAAAAAGGTCAACAAATTATAGACATCCCTGGCACAACATTCTGACATTGCCGCTTCGGGCACACAAACACACACACACACACACACACACACGCGCGCGCGCGCGCGCGCGCGCACACACACACACACATATATATATATATATATACATATATATATATATATATATATATATATACAAACGCATACATGCGTACCTACACACACACACACACACACACACACACACACACACACACACACACACATATATATATATATATGTGTGTGTGTGTGTGTGTGTGCGCGCGCGCGCGGAGACGTGAACGCGAAATTAAATGATTGGTTTTGCAATCTGCTCAGTAGTTCAGGTTGTCGTCATGAGAAGACGCCAAAGCATTACTTTTTTTTTTTTTTTTTTTTTTTACAAAAAAATATTCACGACACCGGAAAGGCTGGAACCCTCAAAGAACTGTCCTTTAAACACAGGATGTAGAGAAGAGGAGACGTGGTACACGCTGGAGGAAGACTGGTGTTGTACACGACTGGGCCACTGAACGCTTTCAGGGCTCAGCACATTGGATCACACCGTTGTAAAAAAAAAAAAAAAAAAAAAAAATCGTACAAAAACCAGTAACACAGAGAACAAGACAAAACATCCTCGGCAATCATAGTGATTTTCTTTTTTCTTTTTGAAATGGGAGTCCACGGTTCTTCGTTTTTCGGTCTCAAAATGACATCACATTGCATTCCCCTGCACTCTCATACCTGTGACTTCATTCAGAAACTTCACCGCCGGTTGAATCAGGGGAAACGGTTGTGGTCTCTACTTCAAATTCAAACGAGAGATGCTCATTTAGCCTGGCTCCGCCATGAAGCACATTTTGTCGTCAGTGTGGAGCTGTCAGCTTATATCACAGATTGACTTAAACTTACAGCTGGGCCAACAGAAAAGTGAGAGCTTTATTATCAATGGTTTCTCCATTGCAATGGGAAATCATTTCAAACTCAGTATTTTGTGAAGAAATATGACTGTTAAACTATGAAGCAAAATAGCTCTAGCTGTTAGTGCTGCAGCCTTGGGGGCTAGCTGGCCTTTGGGAACGATCCCAAATCCGACTGTCCTAAAACCCTTTTGGCCGAGAGAGTGGGGGTGTAACTTGGGCAAGACACTCTCCAATAATTTTATAATCAAATTCTAGCCCAGATAGTCGGGATAGCAGTTACCTTCTCTGCTGTACTGATGGCCAAAGTCGGACACGACTGACTATCACACATGGAGCTACGTAGGCTGTGCCCTGTGACTGCTGAATCAGAACAATACACGAATGAACATTCCCGAAATGACGCACTGTCAGTGCAGGTCTCCGCTGATGCGTGGTCTCTTGGCGACATGGCACTGATATGTCTTTGTGAACTGCTGGTCCTGACGTTGTGGGGACATCCAGCTGGACTGTGGTCGAGTGAAGTCGGAATTTTATTTCAAGATGGTAAGCTGAATAGGCAAGGACGGCCTTTTTTCTTTTCTTTTTTAAAGATCAAGCCATTTATTAGAATAAAAGTCTCTGTGGCTGCATATGAAAAGGTAGGGACGAGCTGCGTGAGAGTAGCTCAATAACAGGACACAAAATAAAAAATGAATTATGGGCGAAATACAAACCCCCCCCCCTTCTCCATCACTCCTCCCTCCCCCCCTCCCCCCATTGCCCCGCCACACATTGGGCAGGGTAGTTATTGCAGTATCTGATCATTTTCTGGTCATTGCATCAGTTTGAAAGGACGGTAAGCAGTATATCTGTCATTGTCGGAAAATGCGCTGAACCAATATTTTTAATGATCATGATATGTATTTTGATAGGGATATGTTTATAACCGCACTGCAAATTCTCATTTCCCGCCGAATTCCATCAGACATATGGAATGCTTTTAATGTGATTATTCAGACACTGCATCCAGATACTTCATATTTAATTTGATGATCCGCTCTCAACGGAGACTTCTGCGTTGTTATATTTCATCATCCTCTTTTGGCAATCGGCTGAAGCGTACATTCCGAAACCGACACCATCTATGAACTGCACTCATTCACACCATCATAACACGGTGGTTTGATAGTAATGCGCCCGATAGGAAGCAACTATATCGTGGATTCGAAACACTTTTGGCCTAAAATCTACTGTGATAGTAAAAACAAGTTCACATGCAGACAGGAAAAACCAGAATTAAGAAAAAAACCAAACCAAAACAAAAAAACCCAAAAAGGTGACGCTGCAGAAAAAATAGGTTGTGACATACAATACAATACAATACAATACAATACAACAAAATATTTAACTGTGGATCACCAACTACCGCTTCGAACAACAAGGTAGGGACGTTACATCTGATGGCTTTTACTCTCTGACAATATACCTGTCTACAATGAAGATTTACGCGTTGAAAAGCATGACGCTAAGGACGACTGCCGCCATGTCGCAAATCTCACCTGAACCAACTGCAAAACCGATGATTCGTGGAGCTTACATGTACGTGAAGAAAACCATTTACAAGCAAACACACGTTTCATATCAACCATTCTATCCGTCTACACACACACACACACGCGCGCGCGCGCGCGCGCACATGAACACACACACATCACGGCACATGCGCGCATGGACAGAGAAAAAAAGTGAGTCAATCCAAAACTATTTTCATTGTCAGGTCTCTGGCCCATGACATAAGAAGTGAACAGTTTCAAGACACTGTGCATTTCTTAACATTATTAGCTGTAAATGGTATATGAACAAAGAACAATCTGTTTTTGTATCTGCCTTTTATCACACACACACACACACACACACACACACACACACACACACACACACACACACACACACACACAATCTGTTTTTGTATCTGCCTTTTATCACACACACACACACACACACACACACACACACACACACACACTGTGTGTGTGTGTGTGTGTGTGTGTGTGTGTGTGTGTGTGTGTGTGTGTGTGTGTGTGTGTGATAAAAGGCAGATACAAAAACAGATTGTGTGTGTGTGTGTGTGTGTGTGTGTGTGTGTGTGTGTGTGTGTGTGATAAAAGGCAGATACAAAAACAGATTGTGTGTGTGTGTGTGTGTGTGTGTGTGTGTGTGTGTGTGATAAAAGGCAGATACAAAAACAGATTGTGTGTGTGTGTGTGTGTGTGTGTGTGTGTGTGTGTGTGTGTGTGTGATAAAAGGCAGATACAAAAACAGATTGTGTGTGTGTGTGTGTGTGTGTGTGTGTGTGTGTGTGTGTGTGTGTGTGTTTATTCATTTATCAGTCAGACATGTCAATCCTGCTACTGTCAACTGCGGCGCATCAGTTCCTTTCGGAAATATCTGTTCACCGACGCAAGCATCTAGTCTTGTCGTTTCTTTCATTCTCTCTCGGCTTAACTACTGTAACTCTCTATTGTCTGATTTGCCTGCTTCATCCATTCAGTCCTTTCAGCACATACAAAACTCTGCTGCCCGACTTTTCCTCAGAAAGAAAAGATCTGAGCACATCACTCCTCTTTTTGCAACATCTCCATTGGCTCTCTGTCTCAAATAGAATACAGCACAAGATCAGCACTCTATGTTATGAATGTATTCACAAATCTGCCCCTTCCTATCTCTGTGACTGCCTTCACCTCTACACTCCATCTCGCTCTCTACGGTCGGCTTCGGATCCACTCTGTTTACGCATACCCAGATTCAGACACTCCACTGTTGGCCGCCGTTCTTTCTTTGTCTCTGGACTTTGCAATTGGAATGGACTTCCTCTTTCGCTTCGTCAGGTCTCCGCACTCAGCTCTTTCAAGTTTGGCCTTAAAACCCACCTCTTCCCAAGATAGCCTCCCTCCCCTGCCTCTTCCTTGTCTTCAGTTTCTCCACTTTTTAGAGTTATGCATGCATGTGAATGACTGGTGTGAAAGCGCTTTGATTTGTCTCTGCACAAGATTCAGCACTATATAATAATAATAATAATAATTATTATTATTATCATTATTATCGCTTTCCGGACAGATTCCCCGCCTTCACTGTGGACGCCCATGACGAGCAAAAACTTGGGACTCCATGGCCATTTTGCGAGTCCACACCAAACGAGATCTGCCGCATCTCAGTTGTCGGCAGATATCAAACATATAAGATGCAAGTACCACTCTGCATACTAGGAGCTAATCAGATAGACAGACATCAAAAACAGACATTAAACAACAACAATGATAATAAAAACAACAATAGTTTAGTTTGCTTTAAAACGCTGACAATATCATTTGTCGTCATTTTAAAGCATGGATATTTTCTGTGGATGTTTGATTAAACCCACCCACGAAGAAGCACCCTCTGACAATCAGACTGGCATATAGACAAGACTTTTGCCTTGTGTGTCGTGGGGGTAGAGCTGTGACCTTTCCATCCCTGGGTTTCCTCTTTCCCCAAGCTGTTTTCAATGACCACCGGCTGTTTAAGCCCCCGACAAACGCAGTCGCCAAAGACGCCCGGAGTACCAACGCTATTGCTGCACAACGACTCGCAAGCCGATTCTCTCCCTTGGCCAGAAGTCGCGAGACGAGCGCGCGAGGAGGGGAGGTCCAGGGGATATAATTAGCAAATCTTGCTGAAGCTGTCAGAAAGCCCCCGATAAGACTGATTCCTACTAATCTGGAGGTTTTGTGCGGGGCTAGGGCCCCTTAAACCGACACCCATCGCCTTAATTATTGCAAACAATCGTCGTCTTTCCCTGTCTAATCCCCGTCTTTGCAACCTAAAAGTGGAGAAGAGACTCTAGTGGTTCTAAAATACGGTTAGCCTCTTGCCCGCCCAGCAATCCACATCAAATTTTAACGCAAAAAACAAGAGAGGCACCATTTTGCTCTGGGTATTAGGCCGGTAAGAAGTGCAGTTTGAACCCATTCAAAGAGCAAGTTTATTTCGCTAATTCTGTTTATAAGGGGCGCCGTGTCAGCGCCGGGGTCGTAATTTCTCAACTTGATCTCTTTAAATGTTTTTTTCCTCTTTTGTTCAGCGTGTAATCCTTGCTAATGTCGAGGACAGGGCCGACCTTCTTGGGCACGTCGAGGGAGAAGGTAGGTGGGCGTGGGGTCTGGGAGGTGGGGGTTGGGGGTCCTCATCGAGGGTGGGTGGGGATGTCCTCATTTCTCCTCTACCCCTTCCCCCCATACCCCCCTTTGTCCTCACCCCTAAGCCCCTACCCCCCCCCCCACCCCCCTACCTTATCAATAGCTGACTCATTAGATTGTCCACATTCCTAGTTTAGTATTTTTGTTCCTCGTTGAGCCTCGCTCTAAGGACTAATCTGCTCTTTTTTCTTTTTCTTACTCTTGTTATGAGACCCTCCCCCACCACCATCCCCAACACCACTCACTCCCTGCAACCTCTCCTTCTTTGACACAGCTTGGTGCTGGTCTTCAACCTAGGCGATGCTGTGTGTCTCTCAGCGATGTGGATTATGTTCACTGTGATGGCCTTTTCCTTTCCTGTGAATACTGCTTTCTTTATGCCGACAGAAAACATCGTCAGGATATCAATATGGCTTCTTTGGAAGGAAGGCACAGTGTAATGCTTGCAATGTCTGGCTTGCTTGCCTTTGTGTCCACTGCTGATTGAAAAAATTGTGTTACGATGCGACATCAAGACATTGTACATGATGCGACCCGAAGACATTGTGCATGCAGCATCGAGGCAGAATCCTCTTTTTGTTGCCAATAACAAGCTTTTGTTTTCAATAGCTTTGGCAGGAGGAAATGGCGGAATGTCGTTAAAATTTCATTTTCATGTTTGAAAGTGGATCAGATAGTGTATGACGAGGAGATAACATGGACGATCATGCACACAACACGGATCTTACCCACGTGCGTGTTGCTGGCTTTTATTGCCGCCCAAACGTCCGTTAAGAAGTGACAGAAGTTACATAAGTTTCATGTTGGTAAGGGTGAAAAACAGTATATCTGTCTTAAGGAAATCTTCGGGTTTTTTTTCTGTCCACGGCTCTCTTGTTTTTCTGGCTTTATATATATATATATATATATATATATATATATATATATATATATATATATATATATATATATATATATATATATTTTTTTTTTTTAACTGTCTGTCGTCGTTTCCTTTCTGTCCTCACAGACCACCCACTATTATATTTTCCGGAAACTCGGTATCCTTCTGTCGGCTCTGTGCCCCTCTGTCCTCTTCCGTTTGCCTGTATGCCCTCTGTCTGTCTGTCTGTGTGCTCATCTGTCTATCTGTGTGCCCATCTGAATGCGTTGTGCCCTTCTATGTGCCCCTCTGTCTGTCTGTGTGCTCATCTATCTGTGTGCCCATCTGAATGCTTTGTGCCCTTCGGTCTGTGTGCCCCTCTGTCTATCTGTCTGTGCCTATCTGTCTGAGTGTCCATCAGTCTGCTCTGTGCCCTACTGTCAGTCTCTATGTGCCTTTCTTGTCGGTCTGTGTGTGCCCGTTCATATGTCTATGTGCCCTTCTGCCTGTCATAAGGACTGGATAGTGAAACCAGTGTTCTGTGATAAATGCCTGCATGCACGGAAACAACATTCTATCAACATGCATCGAAGACAAGAAATCAGCACGAAGATACTGACAAAACCAAATTTTCCTTTAAATGTCCACACTCTTTCAGAAATGTACTGCTCCTGAAAAGATTTGTAATCGAGACTTTGGTTATGGCATGAAAAACTGAGAAGCTTATTCTCTAAGAGTTGACACTAACTGTAATACTATGTATGTGGACCTTGTTTTTCTTTCTTTTTTTTTTCTTTAAGTAGCATGTTAAAAAACTCGAACAGCAATTATTCTGTAACCAATCTAGAATTTCAGCTTGCCTCTATGTGTGTGTGTGTGTGTGTGTGTGTGTGTGTGTGTGTGTGTGTGTGTGTGTGTGTGTGTGTGTGTGTGTGTGTGTGTGTGTGTGTGTGTGTGCGTTTGTGTGTGTGTGTGTGTGTGTGTGTGTGTGTGTGTGTGTGTGCGTGAGTGTGTGCGTGGTGTTTTCCTGTGTTTTGGATACTGGCTCCGCTCAGCGCGTGTGCACAGAAGTTTTTATTATGTGAGGAGTTCTCCAAACACGGTTTCCTTTCAAATTCATGACCCCTGCCATCACTCTCTGTCTCTCTCTGTCTCTGTCTCTCAATTTCGTCAAGCTGACTGTTGTTATCCTTTTATTCTTCTCGTTTATCTTTCTTCTTCTTCCTTTTCGTTATCTCCTGCTTCTTCATTTAGTTTTGTTTTATTCCTGCCTGTTTTTTGTGAGGACATGGTGAAAAGAAGCTTTTAGCTTATCCCTTTACCCTAAAACAACAACAACATTCGGATTCCAGATAGAGTTACGCTTCTCTTTGTTTCTGTTTCTGCCTGCCTGTCTGTCTGTCTTTCTATCTGTTTGTCTTTGTCTCTCACTCTTTCTGTGTCTCTATATACATATGTCTGTTTCTGTCTGTCTTTCCGTTTCTTCGTTGCTGTCTCTCTATTTCTCTGTTGCTGTTTATATATATATATATATATATATGTGTGTGTGTGTGTGTGTGTGTGAGTGTGTGTCTGTCTGTCTGTTTCTCTCTCTATCTCCCTCTCTCTCGCTCCCTCATGTCTCTCTGTCTCTCTCTCTCTCTCTCTCTCTCTCTCTGCAGGTAGGTGTGTGACCTGGTTGCCTCGCACCGACACCAGCCGTTTATGGCTGCAAGCCAGCAAGCAGTACAGCGGCAAAACGCCGCCATCTCATCTGTCTCCATTCGCCCGCCCTCTGATGCCGCATCAATAAATGAAGGTGTTACAGCGCCACGCGGCACGGGACTGGCATTCAGTCAGATCATATTTCCTCTTCCGCTCCCCGCCGTCACGCTCCGTGACCTGCGCACACCTTGCCCGCCAAGGCACTTCCGCCTCTTCTTCACAGTGCTGTCCCCTCGCTCCGGTAATGGCCCTTCCCAAAGGGCGGGCACTCGCAGGAAAGGAAGCGATGGCTCCCCGGGGGCCGGGGCGCAGCTTTGTGTTGGCACTATTAACCGCCATCCCTAATGTGATTAGTCGTGAAAAATTCATAGGATAAATTGATTATCGCATTGTAATCTTCCCCGGTAATCGCCCGATGGAGGAAAGAAGCAATCTGATTGCAAACCAACATGGGGGCCCAGCTCCCCATTCAAAATAAATAGGTGGAAAGTGCTCCATTATCGCGCACAAAACGCCGCGCCGCTCACGTAACCGCTTGCCTGATACCGAGGAGCTGATGGCGTGGTCCCGCTCAATTAAAAAATGGGAGTCGCCCGCTTTCAAAATTAAAATGTTATTAATTCATGGAGACTGATTGCTGCCGGTTTAACCCTCGATTTCCTCTTTTCAGCCCCGGCGGCCCGCTGGGGACCAGCAGCGTGATTATGATAATGGCGGTAAGTGATGAGCACTGACCGCCGACTGCAGCCGGCGACTTGGCCCCTTTGTTGTGGATGTCAATTCATCCCTGATGCCCAAACCATCTCCGCATCCGCTCGGATATTGGGATCGATCCGTGCCGCTGGAGCCTTATGATCCGGAAATTCACCACCTGATTGTGGCGCGTTTAAAGGACTGTGTGAAGGTGGCCATTGTCGGCGGCGTGCGGGGCCGTTCACGGTGGCCCGCTGCAATGAGAAGTTGATGAGCTCTTCCTGCACTACTGGCTCAAGTGGTCTGGGTCCGGTGTCTCTCTTGGCCTATACTGTTACCTGGATTATTCATGCGTTACCTTTCGCTTTTTCTTTCTAAACTGCACCATTCCCCAAACTCTGAACAAAGCCCCACTCTTTCTCTCATTACGTTCTAAATCCAGCTCTCGCCGTTTGAAGATTGATTCATTTAATGACATTTTGCCCCGTTAGTCGACCGTTTATCTTTGCTTGACCCCGACGTATTGTGCCCCTCGGGGGGTCTGTGGGGGGGCCGTGGACTCTCTCTCCTCTCCTCCCCCTTCTCCTTGGGCCGGGCCGCGTCAGGTGTTCCCTTTCGTCCAGTAACCCGACGCCCCGCACCCAGGACACGGCGCGGCACTGAAACAGGGACCCGCTCTCACACAGCCCTGCGGCAACCACGGCATGGAGGGGGGGGGGGGGTGTACTTTGTCAGTGGACCCGTACCCGACTACCCTGCCGTCCCCCAACACACACACACACACACACACACACACATTGTTCAAGTTTA
>NC_134876.1:67014308-67024308 GCF_041734735.1 Babylonia areolata
CAAGCTATGCAGGGCCAGGCCTCTCGAGACCCTCACAGGGCCACAGTGCCGTGTGCAAAGCAGGCCCGGTGCCGTGCGCAAAACAAGGTATATGCAGGGCCATGCACGCGCCACACGGCCGCAGCAGGCCTGACCGCGGCCAATATCAAAGTTCATCGGATTCAATTATCCATTGTTTGATTTGATGTAGTTGTCTTCAATTAGATTAAAGTCGGGGGCTGCTAGCGCGCTGGAATTGGGTTATGCGATGCATGTCGTTTGTCCGCGTTCGCTCCAATCGGCATCAAACCCCAGCGGTGGTGCGGGACTGTTTCCAGCGTCCCCTGGCGGTCGCCCGTACAAACAATATCGGGTTACCGTCCCTTGCGCTAATAGGCTTTGCGATCTCTATACAAATTACACGGCTATAATGCAATTTGCATTCTTTGCATTTAATAAATTAGTATGTAAGCTGGCAGGCTGCCTAAGACGACCAGGGAATTGCGGGCAAAGCCAGTCCTGGCCCGACTCCGTTATGGAGCCAGCAGTGGCATTAAAATCTCGTTAAAATAATGTGATGCGTGTATTAGATTAGATGGATTCCCCAAACAAAGCGGCCTGACTGATAATTCCTGCCTGGCCATTAGGTTAGAGGGCAGGGGAGCTCACCTCAGGCGCTTCCAGAGACGTCAGCCCCCTCGTCTCTCTCTCTCTCTCTCTCCCACCCCCTCCGTCCACTACTCCCTTTCCACCTTCAAATGTTATTCTGACTGTGGTGGAACGGGTCTAGCTCCGCACGATCGCTGGCACCAGACGCAGTGCCAATGGCATTACAGTCACGTACACTTTATGCTTCAACTTTATTCATGAGGAAGGCATGGTGTATGAATAGAAAGTTCCATATGCGCTGCAATCTATCTGTCGAGATTCAGTCACTCACATTAAAGCACGCGTGTGAATGTAATGAATGATTTGATGAGTAGATAAATAAATGAAAATAAATAAATAAGCAAGCAAATAAATGAGCAAATAGATCAAGAATATAAATGCGTAAATAAGCAATTAAATGGATAAATAAATAAGATAATGTATAAATGAATAACAGTTCATGAATAAACAGACCACATCAACATCATGTTATGTCTCCTCCGCCCCCCCCCCCCATTCTTCTTTTTTTCTTTTTTTTCTCCTCCCCCCCCCCATGCCCCCCATCCCTTACTCTGACCATCCCTCCCCTTCTGTGGGGATGCTGGGGGATGGTGTGGGGTGGGTGGGGGAAGGCTGTCAGTGATATCAGTGTCCTCAACACCCCCCCCCCCCACCCCGTTCCCCCCAAACTCCCACCCCCGTCTTGTGGACCAAGTCCCACTGCTCTCATTCTCTCTTGAGTTTCTCTGATTAATTGTCCTTTGTTTTCCTGTCCTCACCTTTCTTTCCAATCTTCTTTGTCCTTTCATTTGAAGTTGTTCTAAATTTTTGTTTGTTTGTTTTTTTTTCTCCTAGAAATAATTTTTCTCTTTATTTAGAGGCACTGGCCATTCCTCTTAATCTGTCATTCCCACCCCCACCCACTTGCCCCCGAGTAAAAAACAAACAAATAAGCAAACAAACAAAAATCAATGAAAAATATCTAATAAGTAAAAACGAAACAAAACTTGCCAATAAAAATACCATAGTGGCAGCAAGAACGAAGAAGAAAAAAATGGCGTGTAAGCCTGTCTTACAATCTGTAATAAGCTTGCTAAACCTTTCTGTTCTGATAATTTGGTTGTGAAGTTGCAAACAGTGAGATGGGCATTGGCCGAATGCAGTGGGGTTGTTTGTTTGTTCGTACTTTTGTTGTTGTTGCTGTTGTTGTTAGGTATGTTGTTTTTAATGGTAGTTTTGTTTCGCGTTTACTTATATGTTTTACTCATTGACTGGTTATTCTTTTAAACCCTGTGCGGTGTCTTCACAGCAAGACTTAACCTTATTTGTTGAGTGTGTGGTGTTTGTTATGTGTATCTGAACTCTGAATCTTCCTCTTTTTTTCGTGATCAGTAGCTTCATTATATTCGTAGCATGTATTAGCGGTCGCCTTTATAAATATAATTCAATTAATTTTATTGTCTTATCACGGTTCCATTCTTTGCACTATCTAGTAGCATGACTCACAAGCGGCTCATTTCCGTTTCCCACCCCACCCACCTCATCCCCCTCACACACACAGACACACACAGACACAGACACACACACACACACACACACACACACACACACACACACACCACAACACACACACAACACACACACACACAGAGGGTCGTCACAAGTGCGACAGTGATACCTGCAGTCATCGGGGAACTATCAGTGTCACAGGTGCCAGGAGACCCAGCCAGCCAGCACGCACTGGACCGATGATGCTGACTCATTTTCGGTTGATGTTTATCGTGTTTGCTCTGTGTCAACGTCTACTGAGCTACACACACACACACACACACACACACACACACACACACACACACACACACACACACACACACACACACACACACACACACACACACACACACTTACTTGAAGGCAGCTATAAAAAAAAAAAGTAACTTAAGTAAAGCCCGTGGTATGATCTGAAGGAGGGGGCACAGGGCTGGAGGTGGCACCAAGAGATCGCTGTTCCAGTTTTTGTTGGAACCATTGCTTTCACACAGAAATCCGACAAATCATGCGGATGGAAACGTAATCATATCTCAACTTCTTTTGCTGTTGTTGTTATTGTTGTTTTTGTTGTTGTTGTTGATGATGATGATGATGTCGTTTGTTGTTTGTTTGTGACCAGTCCAAGTGCAATGAGTCCTTAACCAGTCGAGAACAGTGACGAACAAGGGATTGGTCCATTTATCTGCTGTGTGCGTACTGCAGAGGTCAGCTATTGTTTCCAGATCAACATATCCTGGCAAAGGGCCGCTTACGTTGCTTTTATGTTTCTAACCCTTCGAGATGGCGTTTCAGTTTTCAACTGGAAGTATACAGCCCGCTCCCTTTCCCCCCTCTCTTCCTCTAATCTCTGTGTGTGTGTGTGTGTGTGTGTGTGTGTGTGTGTGTGTGTGTGCAAATGAGTGACTGACCTCTGACAATGGCGGCATTACGAAGGAGGTGAGGGGGAAGGAAGGGGGTCGGGGGATGGGGGTGGGGGAGGGGGGGGGGTGTCCGGAGAGCAGCCAGTCAAAGTGCCTTGATACAACAAAGTGTGGGTGATTTGGGAATCAGTGAAATAAACCTCGCTAAGATGTCGCCTAAAGAACTTAGCCCCCGGTCCTCTGGCCGAGGCAAACTGCTCCCATCTGAGCGGCATCTGCATGAGAAGGACCACTTGCCGCCCCTTTTATGACTCTCCCCATCAGGCTGAGCCGGATAGAACCCTGCGAGACCTGGCCCCGGACACGAGACTTGAGACGAGATTACTGCCGTCTGCTTCACGTCACAAATCTCGCGAGGAAACGTGTCTTCCTGAGACCGTGTTGTAGTGGGCTTAGCTGCCCGTTGTTACAGGACATAGCGGGGAGCTGTGAAAATGCCAGCCTTCTGGACGTCACAGGGAGTGGATATTGGGCCGGACACTGAACGCTCTTCTGTAATCCATTGTGATTCACTTTGTGCTGGCATAGTTTGCGTCCTGGTCTTGAAGAGAACTCTTTTTTTTTGTTTTGTTAGTTAACTTTTCATTAATATCCTTTGTTGGGGACTGTTCGTATAATCCTTAGAAGACTGTAATAGTTTTGCCAGCCAGTCTGATGTCTCCTGAGTCTTGGCTCAAATCAAAATAGCATTATATATGTAGGGGAAAAAACCTCTTTGAAACGAAGTCACGGTTTATTTAACAACTGAGTCATAGTCTATCGGACCATGATACCTTATAAAGTCACCAATGTTTGTATTGCGGAACAACAACGTTTTTCTTTTCTTTCTTTCTTTTTTTTTGCGTTGTTGTTGTTGACGATGAAGTTGTTTTGGGGTAGGAGTGAGAAGTGGGAAGGGGTTAAACATGGTGGACATAAAAACATACTGCACACAAGAAAGCATGCTCTGTTTTGGCTACATGCCATATAGTTACTTAAAACAACAGCAACATCATCAACAACAACAACAACAACAAAAAACACACCTAAAAAAACATGTAATATTTTCAGGTCGCCACTACAGTACGCCCCATTTAGTTATCACAATTCATAAGCAGCATGGTAGCGCTGCATTTTTCTTCACAATTGCAGTCGAACTCGGTAATCTGACCTTGTGACATTTCTCTAGCTCAAATAAAACTTTTCTAAACGCGGGAATATAACAGATACATACAAATCTTATTCTGCTAGAAACCCTGACGACTCAAATGGGAACAGTGGGGCCAAGGCGAGGGAAGAACTGACAACAAGGTGAATTTATGAAGGACATGTTCAGAGAGAGGAATGACAACAAGAAAGTGAAAGACTTGTTCAGAGAAAGGAATGACAATAAGAAAGTGATAGACTTGTTCAGAGAAAGGAATGACAACAAGAAAGTGAAAGACTTGTTCAGAGAAAGGAATAGAAAGTGAAAGACATATTCAGAGAAAGGAATGACAACAAGAAAGTGAAAGACTTGTTCAGAGAAAGGAATGACAAGAAGAAAGTGAGAGACTTGTTCAGGGAAAGGAATGACAACAAGAAAGTGAATGACATATTCAGAGAAAGGAATGACAATAAGAAAGTGAAAGACATGTTCAGAGAAAGGAATGACAACAAGAAAGTGAAAGACTTGTTCAGAGAAAGGAATGACAATAAGAAAGTGAAAGACTTGTTCAGGGAACTGAGCACCAAGTTCACGGAACATTATTGTCAGACGTATGTAAGTCTCACCAAAATGCCGGAAAACAAACAATCCATTCGTTCTTCAATTAGCACATCCGTTCGTCCATCTGTTCTTCCATCCATCCGTCTATCTATTCTTTTGTTCTTCCACACATCCGTCCATCCGTTCTTCCACACACCCGTCCATCCGTCCTTCTGTCCGTCCATCTCTGACAGAGATGCCGGAAAACACCAATCAGTCCGTTCTTCCATCTGCTCATCCGATTTTCCGTCCGTTCATCTGTACTTCTGTTCTTCCATCCGTCCGTTCATCTGTACTTCTGTTCTTCCATCCGTCCGTTCATCTGTACTTCTGTTCTTCCATCCGTCCGTTCATCTGTACTTCTGTTCTTCCATCCGTCCGTTCATCTGTACTTCTGTTCTTCCATCCGTCCGTTCATCTGTACTTCAGTTCTTCCGCCCGTTCATCTGTACTTCTGTTCTTCCATCCGTCCGTTCATCTGCACTTCTGTTCTTCCATCCGTCCGTTCATCTGTACTTCTGTTCTTCCATCCGCCCGTTCATCTGTACTTCTGTTCTTCCATCCGCCCGTTCATCTGCACTTCTGTCCGCCCGTTCATCTGCACTTCTGTTCTTCCATCCGTCCGTTCATCTGTACTTCTGTTCTTCCATCCGTCCGTTCATCTGTACTTCTGTTCTTCCATCCGCCCGTTCATCTGTACTTCTGTTCTTCCATCCGCCCGTTCAAGCGTTGTTCTGTTCATCCACCCGTCTGGTGTGATGTTAATCCGTTCCTTGTCACACTGCACGCTGTGTGCAACCTGACTGGAGTCGTGACTTGAAAACGCGCTGTCAACTGTCGCGTGCGCCATTCACGTGGGCACGTGCAGAATGGGAAGGCACAGGATTTCTCCGTCTTCCCCTGTGTCATTCTTCCTCTGTCTGTCTGTCTGTCTGTCTGTCTGTCTGTCTCTCTTTGTGTGTGTGTGTGTGTGTGTGTGTGTGTGTGTGTGTGTGTGTGTGTGTGTGTGTGTGTGTGTGTGTGTGTGTGTGTGTGTGTGTGTGTGTGTGAAAACCATAATGTGTCAGGACAGTAATCTCAGCAAATGCAGGCATCCAGTTTAGGAAATTACAAAAGTTGGAAAGTAGAAAGACTTCACAAATAATCGCCGGAATCTGTCTGTGATCTGGCATTGATCAGTCATGTGAATTAATGACATGTGCATTTGTCCATTGATCTTAGAGAGCAATTAATTTTTAAAGACGGTGATGACCTGTTATTGGTTTTTTTAGTTAGTTTTTTTTTTTCCGAGGGATTACTGGTTTTTGCCGATGGGGCTGGGTGGTAGTGTACGATGCCTGAGTGCGCACATGTGTGAGACAGCACATTATTCTGTTTTACTGTTGTGCATTATTTGATGCGCACGTGCATATTTTTTTAATTTTTATTATTATTTTTTTTTAAATATTCGGACAAAAACAGGAGAGACCGGTTAATGCCCTTGAGGAAGCTTAAATCAGTGGTGATGAACCAGTCATCAAGAGGATCACTCAGTGTGTTCACACATTACATATGAATTTGTTATGTGATTAAAATGCGCGGAGCGTCGCTTGAAACGTGTTATTTATTTATTTATTTTATCATATTTCAAATTTTTGCATATAAAGGTGTAACTGTCAGCTGAAGACATCAAAAGAATAGAAACAGAATAAAAGAGGAGAGAGGGCGGAGGAAGAAGCAATGCCTGGCAAGACATAGATTTACTCATTTTTTCCAAACGACGTAAATGAGGAGAAGGAATTTCTGTTTGGTGTTCCGTGACACATTCCAGTGATTTATAGACATTTAAAGAATTAGTTTTCATATTTGCTATCATTTGAATCAAATAAATATAGAAAGGACAAAATCAATACTGTTTTCAGATAAGAGTAATGTTGATCGCGATGTACAAATTTCTGGTAGGATATGAGTGCACCTTTCCAAATAGTCACCGGTTCGGAGGCTCAGATCTCGCCAGAAACACAGCAACGAAAGTTTACCTGAAAGCACATTCCTTCCGAATACACAGCACAAATCACCGAATAACCATTTACCAAAGAGAATTACTGAAAAATACTGTATGTAGGAAACAAGAAACAGTTGTAAAGTCATATTTAAAATCAGAGTTGCTGGTTCCTGCTGCTGCTTTATCTTCATCAATGGGCAGGTAACTCCTACAAGCAAACTATTCTTTTTCAAGTGCACCGTTGCTCGTTTCCTCAACAGTGCCAGTATCCTGTGCCTGATACACAGACCAGGCTACTGTCTCTTATTGCTACGGCCTTGGGGCTGGTTGGTTTTTGGGGACCACCCCAACGACGACTTACTTAAAGCTCCCTCTTGGCCAAAAGAGTGGGGATGTAACTTGGGCAAGACACTCTCCACTATATTCAGAGTTTAGCCCAGATTGTCAGGACAGCAGTTGCCTCTGCCGTTCTGATGGTCACAGGCGGATACGACTGACTGCTATAGTCATAGATCGAACAGTGGTGGGATAGAGTAAGGTAATCGGCTGATGCTGGTGTGGTGTAGTAATCTGAGGGTTGGAGTTCCATTCCAACCTGTTCCAAACTGACAACGAAAAACAAAACAAAACACGCAACAGCTTGCCTACTTACAGCATGTCATCACGAGCCAGCAACGTTCCTGTGTCTTGAACAGCGATTAGATACAGAATGTATACTGTCTGTCATCGTCTGTGTCGAGTTTTGTTGTCAAGCGTGTGTTTTTTTCACCCTCTTTTTATTTTTTACTGGAGTCTTGGTCAGTTTCTCGTATGGACACAACCATGCAGTGGTCGGAAGGGTGTGGGATTGGAGGGTTTGGGAGGGGTGGGGGTGGGCGGGCTGGGGGCCCCGGGGGAGGACTGAGGGGTGGGGGTGCTTCGTGTGCCGCAATGACCCGAAGAGCTGAGCTGGGGTAAGATTGGTCTCCTGGAATGGCCACTCAAGCCGGACAGGCTGAAGGGAAGAGACCAGACCAGAATAGACCGCTGGAGAGTTTCGCGGCCATCTTGGATCTTACGCATGCGTGTGTAACTTTTACTCGAAATTCGACCAATGCCAAATGCGACCGTCAGAGACAAAAGCAGTAAACATGTACTGTCCTCTCTTTCTTCAGTTGATAGCCTCCATTGCTATAACCAAACTCTGGTCAATGAAGTGCCATCGTATGCATACACAAAAAAGAAGCCTGCTGTTTCGCACGTTCTGCCTCTCTCGATCGCCTTTGGTGCTCGAAATTTCGGAGAGCCAATTTACTTCAAGAGCACAGATCAAGTGACACGCCTATATAAGTCATGCAAGCACGGAACTGTCCAGCGGTCAGTTGGTCCACTGGTCCTCCAGGCTGGGGGTTGGGTAGGGTCAGCAACCTTTTCAGTTACAAAAAAAAAAAAAAAAAAAAAAAAAAAAATCAATTGCTACAGAAACGTGATCAACTGACTGCTGGTGCAGGGAAAGGGAGTATCGGGTTCAGGCCCCTGTGGGACAGACACACACAATTACCTCCCCTTGATTAGGGTTACAGTTTGGGATTGGGTTATTGGTAGAGTTAGGGCTATTGCTAGGGTAAAGATGAGGGTGAATTTTATAGCGGTTCGGTTGTGGATGATGAAAGAGTAAGAGTCAGTCTTGATGCTAAGTATAGTTGAATGCTGCATCCATTCCGCCGTTGCATTTGGGAACTAATTTAAATGCTGATACTTGTCTTCGGTCTCATGAAACAAACAAATAAACAAACAAACATGACTAAATGAATAAATGATAAATTAGTCTGAGTGGCCAGAGCGTTGACTGGTCACCTTTTTACAGGATGAAGATTTTATCCCTAAAGAAATGACAGAGTTCACCGCCTCCACTCCGCCCCCCCGCCCCCATTCTCATCTTTCATGTTCCAGTTTCGAATGGTGGTCAGAATGCTAGTCTTTTGGATGAAACAATATACGGAGCGCCCGTACGCGTCAAGCATTAACGCACAAAGTAATTATCGCACTCCATTTAAGACGTCTATCAGGCAACAGTCGATTTAAAAACAGATTTCATACACATATGACTTAAAATGCAAACAGAAGAAGATGCAGGAAAAAAAGGGTGGCGTTTTACTGGTGGTATACAGAGAGCAGACCGATGTTCACCACACGGAAACACCGTACGATGATGACTTATGGAATATCTGATGCACTTGTCGCCGTGTGTTAACAATACCTTACTTAACACGTGTGGACCCACGGTGTGTTCCCTGTTCAGCCGAGATCAACCCCAGACTCAGTGCGTTCTTGTGGATGCACCGTGTGTTCCCTGTTCAGTTGGGATCAGTCCCCAGACCCAGTGACTGTCCGTCCTCAGTGGCCCCGCCCCGCCCTGTCTGCCCCCCGCCACCAGCGGTCCAGGTCCTCAGCCAGGCACTGAAGCAGTAGTGTGGCTCGTGTCGCCGCCACCACCACCACCAGACAGGCTGTGTCTGTGGTCACGGGACACAACTCAGTCCGCCAGCTGTCGCTGTGGATCGCTAGGTGGCGCAGCACTCCCCTGGCCTGCCCTTCCCAGTCTCTCTCTGATCAAATCACGTGCATTAGCCACGAGAAATTCCGTTAGAGGCAGCGTAGACTTAGTGCATGCATTATTTATGCGGGCGGCCATGCTGTTTTTGCCCCTCGGAGCGGCAGCTAAGGCCGGGCGAGAGGCGATAATGGTGGGGGGAGCGGTGCAAAGTCAGTTATCGCCCCTAACCCAGGCAAATGGGTGGAGGGGGTGCGGGAGAAGGTGAGCAGGTTAAAGCATTCTGACACTCGGGGCTCCCTCCAAGGGATCCAACTCTTGCCAAGAACGTTCCGCTAATGACTTTATGGCCCGGCTTCTCTCTCTTTAGCTGTGCACAAATAAGCCTTAAGCTGGGCCCTGCAGGATAAGTTGATTCGCTTTATATTAGATTCATTAAACTTTCATCGCCCAAACACTCCAATATGGAGGGGATTGGACGTGGGCACTCCAGAGACTGGGAGTAGGGCGACCAAAATTGACCCGAGCGGTGCAGGCAAAGATAAAGGGAGGGCACTTCGGATTAGCCCCGTCCCAAGGGAGATCAGTGGCGATCGACATCACAAGGGAGATCACTTAATCAATAATTCCGTCAGTTGCTGTTCCAGCACCCTCTCTCC
>NC_134876.1:67026808-67104308 GCF_041734735.1 Babylonia areolata
CCCCGAATGATATATGACTTCCTGCGGGTACCTTACCCGGCACGGTTGCAGTGTAAACCTCACACCACAAGACTTGTGAACAGCGCAGTCAGGATCGTGTGATCGTATACACTGCAACCATGACCGTACGTTTGTAGGATGAGTTACAACACTAGGGGTTACATTCTCGTAAAAAAACAAAAAACAAAAAAAACCCAAAAAAAACCAACAAAACCACAAGCAATAATTTGCAAATCGTAACTCAAGAGTAATAATAATAAATAAAGATACACGCGATCAATGTGAGACAATTATCAAGATCTACGGTAAACATGAAGGCATTTCGTAATAATTATGGTACACAAGAAGAGGCGTCTGAATAATCATGATTCAATTGAAAACCATACAGTATTAGGCAGGGTATCGCTGCATGTCATCCACTTTCTAAGAGACAAAACATGCACACGCGCGCCAATACACACACTGAATACACGTCATACCTGTTTTCAAAAAGCATGTCATCGCATTTGTTTTGTCTAGTTTTGGAATTTTATCTCAAAAGATATTTACTCACTCTATATTAAACACTTGGAAGTTTCGAGTGACAGAGCACAAAAGAGATGAAAAAATGTCATTTGTTTATGCACATACAATAATTCTTCCCATTTCATTCTATGTCACACACACACACACATGCACAGCACACACACACGCACGCACACACGCACACACACACACACACACACACAGAGGCAGCGGCATGTGCATTTGTCACCTTGTCTTCCATATAACAATCTGAAAAAAAATTCCAACTTCATTTTGAACAGGGTAAAAATTGAATCTGGATAAAAAATCTCCCCAGTTCCACGCTGAACATGTTGAAATGTTCACATCTGAATAAAATCTTGATGTTTTAAAACGAACAAAACCGCACCCATCTGATCATTGTTTTTCATCTGCAACTTTTGCATAGGCAATATACAAGAACTGGACAAGCAAGGCAATTCGTGGAACCCTCGTAATCAAAGGGTATTTCCCAAATCATAGTATGAATAGCCAGTGTCATGTTATACAGTCCATCAGACCATTACAGACGTTTGAAAGTAGAGACCATGGTCAGTGTACGATTCTTCTTGTGAACTATGGGAGACAGACAAGTCAGACAACCGACGGCAGAGGACAGATGTCTTTCCCGACCGAAGCACCGCGACACATGTCCCCACTCCCCAGTAAAACAGACAGTTCCCACACGATTATCATGTAACACACAGCACATCCCAACAGTCAGCTTTTGATATGTGAGTACCGGGCATGGAATACACGACACAGTTTTATATACATATATGTGATACTTAAGTGCACTCTTTTTTTCCATTCTAAGCAACATTATTTTCCACGAAAGCTCTGACGATAGATGAGGTATAAATGTTTGTAATAAGAACGTACAAGTCTTTTAATGTATATATCTATGTACAACAGAGAACCCACTCACCAGAAATACAATGTAATCAGCTCTTTAAACCACGGTTTGGGACGGTGGATTGATACTGGGGCCAAGCAACGGGTTTACAATCCGGAAATAATTGGGAGCCAAACGATTATTAAATCGAGGGTTTTGAATCAACTGCAAAAGTAGTTGCTGGATATGAACTCGGGAACGATCTTTTGACTGCACGGCGCTCGAATGGGATCATCACAAACGTCTCGGCTGATGTTCTGACAAAATATAAACAGGTACACATATCTGGTTTCACATGATAGTTCAATTATCAGAGAGAGAGAGAGAGAGAGAGAGAGAGAGAGAGAGAGAGAGAGAGCTCTGTGTGTGTATCAAGCTCACCAACAGATGTAAATAACACAACCACCAAGGTGCAAACTCTGCACCAAGGCCGTTTGTTCCTACCTGAGTGACATCAATGACACAAGAATGCCCCTAAGGTTGCATCCTCCTTTCTTGAAACTCCTGACGCATTTTCCCAACATACAACCCCCGCACAAACACACACACGCATACGCCACAGGACGTGTTTATACAGCGTCTGAAGGACAGAAGATGAAGAAAGCCCGGCACCGAAGAGCGAGGAGGAAAAAACACACAAGTACCTGCGGAATGAGGATTAAAACTGGCAGCCATGTGGGAAGGTGTTGTGGAGAGGTGCGTGCTGTCTGCGAGTCTGTGGCGTACCGACCCGACTGTGGGGCTGGGAGAGTGGTGTGTGTGTGTGTGTGTGTGTGTGTGTGTGTGTGTGTTCTGGGAGAGCTGTATTCAATGCAGCTTCACATTCATTCTGCACGACTGATTACCGATGCAGGGTGTGTGGCTGAGTGACTTATGTAGCTGCAAAAACAACACTAAGCAAATATCCTATGTTCCTCTAAAGATTATAATCTTTTTGTTCTGCCTTCTCTGGCAAAGGCGCGTTTAAACACACACACAGACACAGACACACACATACACACACAGAACAAGTTCTTTTCAAAAGCAATTTAATCTGATCATGTTTGATCCTTTTTTGTGTATTTTCTCTTTTATTTTCTACATTGTATGGTTCGATCTTTTAAAGTTTGATCTTCTGTCACGCATCCTTAATATCAATATTTCATCTGAACCAGGCACTGACGTGGAATGCCCGTGACGACAAATCATTTGCATTAAAACAGCTTCATACCACTTGGTGATTCATAAATACAGCTCCTAGGTTTAAAACAATACATATCAACGAGTCCATAATAAACATTATTTCGGTTATCCATTCGCATTAAAATACAGTTTCGATAAAAACCTTCAGACATTAATCATATTTGAACTTTCACACCATTCTGGACGTCAAAAGCTTTTATATTGTCCAGCTTCGTTAAAAACATTCAGGTATAAAACAGTTACATAAAAAGCCTTAAAAAAATCGGGTAAGCTGTACATACAGGAAGCATGAAATCCCCCATGAGATAAATTCGAGTCTCTGTTCTTTGTCTCAATCTGCTGAAGGCCGACAAGCCACCCCCACCCCAAACAGCCAGAGAAAGAGAGGCAGGGTTACCATCCAAGTGCGTCTGAGAACACCAACAACCCAAGCTTGCCCCAGGAGAGATCCTACAAACACTGATGCACAGCCGTCAGGCCAGGACAAGGCCAGTGATGTGAAGGAGTGGTGAGGGGTTTTCAGGGCGCCCTCACCCTCCCTCAGGACATAGTGAACGTGGGACAAGCCCCGCTGTGACTCACTGACAGCTGAACGCCATGTGATCGTCAGACGGGGCCTCAAGGCACTCTCTGTCCAACTGCTGCACGTGAGACATGACACATAACCAAGACCTCCGTTTCTGTCACTCTTAGAAACAGAGGGACCCCGGTGAAAATCACTATCAGCTTCCATAGCCAATCAAACGTCACGAACAGTTATTGCTCTTTTTGGTCTTAGGTTTCTTATATATGCATTTTATAACACACACACACACACACACAAAACTAAAAAAGGCTACAGCAGTTGGTTCCCGTTAAGGCCAAGGTCTGATGATGATTACATCGACACGAAAACGTTGAGGACATGTCACTTTCACACCTTTCAGTCTGTACCCTGCAAGGCAAAACATTGACAAACCAACACTACTACAACTTTTCTTCTTCTACGCTTTGGTGTGTAACGGTTTGACATTGCATCATAATCATCTCCCCATGTGGCAGTTCCAGCTACAACTTCAAATCATCAGTAAAAAACAGGTTTGTTCCCAAGGAACTATGCATAACAGAGGAATGATCACTTGGGTATAGCTCACAGATCAATTCTGGTGTGTGTACAGGAAAAACAACAACAACAACAACAACAACAAAAAAAACCCCACAAAAACTGGGATCTATTGGAACCATGACATAGGCCGACACCCACCGTGCTATAATCCTACACAGTTACTGTGCCATAACCCTACAGTCATTGTGCCAAATTACCTGCCCACACGCACGCTGCCATTTGTTTCTGGGGTGGAACGTACATGCTCAGAGCACTGAAACTTGTCCCTGGCCTCACGACTCCAGTCCAGACACTGTCGGTCCGTCGCAGCAAGTCTTGGTGTGCCATCCCTACAGAGCACCACTGAAGGACTGACCGGAAAGGCTCGCTGACAGTTCTGGCTGGTAATGGCCGACAGGGGAAGAGAAGAAGCGGAAGGAGCGGGCGGAAGGTATACTGGGGTCACACCAAGAGCCGAAGCATGTCCACAGGAATCCGGAATGTGTGAGTGATTGACTGCATGCAGGTTTGCTGTCCGCTGCTTGCACGATGGAATGTGTCGAAACCCGAGTGTGCTCAACCCCACCTGTCTGTTTCCATCCCTATGCAACACACACACACACACACACGCACGTACCCCCAACACTCTCTCTCTCTCTCTCTCTCTCTCTCTCTCTCTCACACACACACACACACAAACACACGCTCATCAGTATTTAAACTCGGGGAAGTGATGTTTGGAACTGGAGCTGGAGGTGGTGGAGCGATGGGCGCCGGTGGGGGCGTTGGGCAGCTTCCGGTGACGGGAGGTGGAGGTGGTAGGGGTGGAGCCCAGCTGGCGGGTGGGAGTGGTGGCCCCGGAGCGGCCCATGGTGGGGGTGGTCCTGCCGGATGGAGTGGTCCTGCCGGAGGGAGTGGTCCTGCCTGACGGGGTGGTGGAGGACGGCCTCTGCGGGGTGGTGCTGCGCCGCTGGGGGGTGAAGGAGTTGGGGGTGGTGGGGCGGGAGCGGGGCACGCCGGAGCCGAAAGCCACCGTGGGGGTGGTGGCGCGCGGGGTGGTGACCCCTGACCTCCGCCGCTCCATGGTGGGCGTGCGGCGACCCCCCGATGACGAGGACACAGAGGTCCGCGGCGTCCTTGACCTCTGACTTCCGGACAGGTTTCCTGTCGAGCCTGCGCAAAGGGTTGGGTGGAGGTGGGGGTACACAAACAGAATGGTAAGTAAAGGAACTTCTTCCACCTCGTCCTAGGTGAGAAAATACACCGTCACTTATTCACAGCATTGTATACATATTCTGGCGTGAACCTCATCAGCGGTAAAGCATTTATCAAGCTGCGGACGAAAACAAGCAGTCACCAGCAAACACTTGCTACACTCTCTCTCTCCCCCCCCCCCTTCCTCTCTCTCTCTCTCTTGCACACACACACACACACACAAACTTGTCTATCTGATAAAGACAGACAACACAAACAGAAGAACGTCTGTTTCAGGTACACCAGTCTCACTGTATACGGCCTCTGCAATAAGCCGGACAATAAAGGAGCAATGCAAACACACAGAGCAGTCACACGATGATTCCCGGTCCTCCCAACACAGTGACGTCAGGAAGGCCTGGTGTGCTGAACTGACACCACGCTATCTTCCAAATCCTGCACCACTGCCATGCACCGTGGGCGGTCAATTACACACACTGTTTTGCCATCTTCACCATAGTGTTCCGTGACGGTACATGTTGATAGAGAATAAATCCATTTCACTGATCTTTTCACGCTGCGATACTACACAGAAACAGGGTCATTTCATGGCAAGACCAGTAAGTTTTAAGTATGTCTTGATTTTGTTCTGCATAAGTGCACTGATGCAATTTGACACAGATGAATAAATGAATATCTCACACACACACACACACACACACACACACACACACATCACCTCACACCACGAAAAATAGTACATCCTAAGGCAAAAAGTAACGATATGTTTTCTTTTTAGAACCTAATCGATTGCTGATCTCCCTCTCTGAATACAGATCTATCTGTAAAACCTATTCCTCCATATATTATGTCTTTATATCCAATAAAGAGAAATTAGCAAAGCGGTTGGTTACACTCACGTAAAATAATTTGGCTTGAGTTTTTATCCCATGTCGTACTTCAGAGAGAGAGAGAGAGACAGACTGACAGACAGATAGATACAGAGACACAGAGGGGGAGGAAGGACAGAAAGAGAAAGAGAGGGACAGAGAGAGAGAGAGAGAGAGAGAGAGAGAGAGAGAGAGAGAGAGAGAAGATGTCCAAATATGAGAGTTTGAAACATACGTTTTTAAAATAAGAACTTTAAAAAGTGGTACTTAAGAAATTATAGTATGACAGAACACAGTCGTACAGATAACTCTCTAAAGAAGCCACGGAAATGATAGACAACACTGGTGCAAAGAAAAACTGATGACAGAGCTACATTTTTCCTATGACCACCAAAAGAAAGCGCACACGTCAAACACGATTCATCCTTTTTGTTTTTTACAGTAATAAAAGAGTAAGCATATAAAAACAAACTGAAACCAAAGAAAAAAATATGCACGAGTTTAATAATAAAAAGAGGGAAAATGAAAGACGGAAGGAATGGAAGAAAGGAAGAGTAGTTGTCCTAGTAGTAGTAATAGAAGAAGAAGAAGGGATGCTAGAAACTACAATGTCGTGCAATAGTTGATTTTGAGTTTAGCATGAACTGAAAACAAAGAATGCGCAAACAAGTTAAATGAGTACTAAACATTATGTGCAAAAGAATGAATGGGAAGAAAAAGAAACGAAGATACGTGCATAAAGAAACACACCCGACAGACGTTAAACCGAAGGGAATGCAAACACAGGTAATACCAGAAGGCATAACCATAGTAATAACAGCATATATCTGACAGCCCCATGTTTAACAGCCTCCCATTTACATCCTGACACCCCCAATACACCACCTCCTCCCCTCCAGCGATATCCGCCATTCAGTATCGCAGGTGGTCGTCGACTAATGAGCACTGCAAACACTATACAAAGACACACACTACACCACTGCACACACAACCCATGCATTTCTACTGGACAAACTGGCAGCCATGAAGTACTGAATTCCACTGGGAACTGCCACTGCCAAATAATAGCACTCTCGCACTCTCAGTTCTATCTACCACCCTCCCCCTCACCCAGACAGACTGTGAAGGAAAGAAAAAGACTAGGCATTCGTTGGTGAGATATCAGCGTAATGTTCCTTTCAAGTAATATTTTTGAAAACTAAGTATTTTGTTAACAGGCTTTGCGGGTGTTTTCTACAGCATACAACCTTGTATGGAACCAATCGTCCTTTCAGTATAAAGCACCGAGGCACAAACTGCGATCTCAAAATGCTGCTCCTCGTGTTCTGTTCTTCTTCAATGATGTCATCACTGATACCTACTGAGTGCTGTAAGTCTGCATGTGTTATCACCAGCCCCGCACCAGGCTTCTTGACAAAAAGCTTCATCAACCTCTTTCCGTTATGATGACAGTCGTGATTACAATGTCAGACCACCATCTGCCTCTACTGACCCCCAGCCCAGCACTTGGTACAGGAAACAAGGTTCAAGACTGAATCCCCTTTCATCCCTCTATAGGTATGGAGAACTTGTAAACACAAACTCACTTCCCAAAGGAGAACATTTTGTGACTCTGTGTATCCACGATGAGCTCATCGACCATTATTAGCTTGGTCAGTTGGTGATTATTTCTACGGATGACAATCACTGTCGCCGGTTATTTCAAACCAGTAGCCCCGTTAGTCTACTAAACTTTGTTGCAAACAAATATTTATTATTTGCTACAGGGAACAACTACCTACAAAGGTCGAACATCATGAAGAACACAGAGCTGAGTTCGCCTGGCTATTCAATAGCTATCCTCCTGCAGATAAATCTGGTATGCCCTCTCCACTGGTTGCACTGGCCAGTCTGCGTGTCTTAGTACCAATGCTCTAACACTATCTGCACCGTTCTAACTGAAACCATCTGAACAGTTATGAAAGGCTGAAATCATCATCTTCATTATTTTGAAACCAATTTGAATTGTTCTAAAATATTCACACAGTAAAAATACAACAACGAAACCATATTTTAGAATAAAGAAAAGAATTAACAGTTTCCGAACTATTTAATGCGATACTTAAAATCATCTCCGATTTCCCCGTACGCTTTAAAGGTTTAAAATGTTATTGGAATCTTAGATCCGCAACAAACTCACACAGCTACGACTACAGCATATACAGATCACAGCATCAATCTTCTGGGTCAGAGGTGGTTGAAATGAGGTCATCATGATAATGAAAAAGAAGCGACAGGTAGAGAGACGGCAGCAAGATACAAGCTATCACTGTATACACACAGAGTACACTGTGCACAACAAATTTATATAGCACTAGTACCAGCTCGCTGCCTGTGATAGCGCTGCAGCTCGGCGTCCACTTCTGTCAAACAGCATATTATACATACATCGTTCTATCAAACAGTATAGTATACATACATCGCTCTGTCAACCAGTTTATACATACATCGTTTGTCAAACGGTATATACAGACATCGTTCTGTCAAACGGTATACACATATATAGTTCTGTCAAACGGTATACACATATATTTTGTCAAACAATACATGCATCGCTCTGTCAAACAGTAAATACATGCATCCTGTCGTCAAACACAGTACATACACGTTTCTGTCAAACAGTATATACATACATATTTCTTCCAGACAATATATACACCCTTTTGTCAAACTGATTCATACATACATCCTTCTGTCAAATTGTATACATAAACACATTCTTCTGTCAAACTGTACGCATACATACATTCTTCTGTCAAACTGCATGTACATCCCCTTCTGTCAAACTGTGTATATACAATCTCTTCTATCTATGTCTACACACACACACACACACACACACACACACACACACATATATATATATATATATATATATATATATATATACAAATCCCTTCTTTCAATTCGTACATGTTATCGTCTGTCGACCGATATATATTTGACCTTAAGGGCGTAAAGACGACAGGTCGTTAAACTCCACTCTACCAACGATATATACATACATTCTGTCAGCCCATACAGACACCCTTCTGTCAAACAGCATACACAGACAGTCTTCTGTCAATTACATACATCCGTCTGTCAACCAATAGATACACCAATCTGCCAACCAATAAAAATACATACATCATCATAGTTACTCAATGCATACATCCCTTTCGTCAAATAGGATAAGTCACACATATCTTGTGTGACACAGACACATACCAGACACAGGTATAAAACATGTTATGTCATCTCCCTTCTCCCATCCAACCCCACCTCCACGCTTCCCAACTTCATCACACACATACACACAAAGACATACACATTCACAAGAAAGGACACAAAAGAACGTATGGGAACAGTGCACAGAAGCATAATAGTACACTCCCACCACGATCTGCCACACCCGATGACTGCCAACACCAGTGTCATTGAAACACTCTCTCTCTCTCTTTCTCTCTTCAGCCACTTCTCTCATGAAAACAGGACACATCACACTGACTCACGATGCCACTTTGTTAACAATGGGTACACAAGTGCATTATGACGACATAAATACGCATGTCTACAGTGAGTAACCAGCACAACACATTATGAGTATACACAATGAATGGTTACTATTTTTTCCCTGAAACTATATAACTAGATTTCACGTATATTTTTCCATTACATACGTGTGCAAAAATGACACAGCTGGCTTAGTGCCCACTTTCTACATGTACACAATATACGAACAAGCTCGCACACAAGTCATTTTTATATGAACATCGAGTTCGTTATCATCTACTGCATCTGAAGCAAGTTCGCTCAACACGTTCTAGTGGATATGAAAGCAAAGGCAATTACATGTGATATATAAATGGCGGTTTCATTTTAATCCATTATCTTTATTCATCTCTCTCTCTCTCTGTCTGCCTCTCTCTTATACACGCACACACGCATGGGGCGAGAGAGAGAGACAGACAGACAGACAAACAGAGAGAGAGACAGACAGAGAGAGAGAGAGAGAGAGAGAGAGAGAGAGAAGGCGATCTTGCGACGCTTAATAAAGTAAACTTACCTTGGCGAATTAAATGAACAAGTAAATTAGCAAACATACACAAGACAGATAAATGAATAAATATATTCAACTATATGAAGAGTACATTCATCATATGGATCCACGTAAGTACATACTTCTTCTAAAATATTTCTAGACAACAAAACCAACTTGTAATAAAATGTCATTTTCTGTTTGCATACTATAGGTTCATTTATATATTTTGCTCAGCATGCAATAATTTGCTGTTTTTTATGTTTTTTGTGGGTTTTTCTTTTACTGGAGGGAATGAAGTACAGGTAAACAACCCTTCTTTTTACCTGACATCGCTCAGAGTAAAGACCCATACTTGTAACATGGATTTGTCTTTTTTCCTTAATTCATTTGTTTATTTACTTATTCATTTTAAAACAGATTCAATCATTAATCTTATTTCGAATCATTATATTTCTTTCAATAAAAACTACACTGCGGATAAACCGTTTCAAATCATTATTCAGAGAACGGAATCATGTCCGAGCATTGCGTGTTTATTATTATCTATGTTTTGCTTGTTTGCTTGCGTGAAAATGTTTGTTGTTTTTTTTATGCGTCCATTGCGTAATGGACAAATGTCATTAAAAGAATTTTCATGCCTGTGAATTGTGTAGCCTTTGCAGAAAACGCCCTCCCCTCCCCCCAACACCCACCCGCCTTTCTTCTATTCTAATTTTTTTAATAGGTCAGCGCGGCATTTTCTTGTCATGCACAATGCCTGCATCAAGCCATGCATTCGAACAGCTCCTCTGGTTTTCACAGCCGTGTGTCCAATCGGGAAGGGAGGGAATCAGTCACCTTTTTCCTGTGAAACTTGTGTGGGTTTTTTGACTTGGTCTTTTCCCATCGGGATGACCTGTATTAGTGTACCTCGCGGGTCATCCCAGCTGAAATCCAACTTACCTTTCAGACACGCTGTGAGGGTTAGAGATGGCAAACTGTAAGCAACACACCCACCCAACAGGGTTAGGTCAGCCTTCAAACATATATACACGATCATACCTCAGTCAAGACGGAATGAGAAAGAGAGTAAGAGAGAGAAAGAGGAGGAGGAGGAGGAGGATTAGTGGGGCGACGTACCATAGTCGGGGTTTCGCTGCAGAGAGGAGGAAGGATTACTGGACAGATTGACCATAGAGGACGTGATACGGGATCGGCGTAACGACGAGTCGCCGCTGCCTGCTGGAACAGACACATCGCTACATCATGGCTACCTGCTCCTCGCCTTCCTTCTCCTGCTCCTGCTGCTGCTGCTGCTCCTTCACCTACAGCCTTCACCACACTGACTAGCCGAGATCCAGGGGTGGGCTACAGGTGATGACTGTCACCACCATGCTACATGGGTAGTCATGCCATCGGGTTTTCAACCGTAGGGTCAGCTGCCCATGTCCCATGTTTACAGGTGGATACACTTACTATCCATGCTGTTTACAGGTGGCTATGCTTACAGTCCATGCTGTCAGAAGCTACATGTATACACGCTCATGCCTTCAAGCCGGGTTATGTTTACGTCGCGTGGCCACAGTACACGGCAGCCCAGTATACCAGAGTTGCCGACGAGGATCAAACTTGTCACTACTCGCAAAAAAAAAAGAAAAAAAAAGAAAAAAAAGGAGAAATTCTGATTGAAAACAAATTCTAACAAAGCAGATAACTGGATGGTTCATTTACCTGAACTCGTAACTTATCACACCAAACAAGCAACCATGCTGAAAGATGACCCTGCGGAGAAAATCAGACTGATAACCAGGAATTCTGAAAGAGGACATAGAGACTGAGGGCGAGGGCGCGCGGAAAGGCATGGGAGAGACACAAGAGAGGCGAGGGTTCTTTCCTTAAGAAAATTAATGATAATGTAGAAAAAAAACAAAAACAAAGCAAAAACGTTCCTGCGATCTGAAAAAGACAACTAGTGTCTAAATATCTAGTATCCTACTGGGACATGCCACAGGTTAATTTGATCCTCGTCTTCTCTGGCTAGACGGTCAACACTGGAAGCTACGAACAATACTGCAGGCACTTCTCTCTGTGTGTGATCATTTACAGAAGATATCGGGCGAAGCTCCATGCACCATCACCAGCACAGCGTCCCCAGAGCCCCCAACTATGACGTGTTAGTCTGGGATAGTCTGGGAGGTTAGGTTAGCAACAAGCCACAAGCCACCTCACACGCGGTGTTAGTGCAAAAACCCGTTAAGTCAGTTAACACACATTCATAACAAAACACACATGCACTCCAAACCAAAAGCATACCCAACAAAAGTTCCCATTCGTGCTTGATGAAAACTTCAACACTGAAATGCAGCCTTTGGCAGAACCATGGTGACACACACTGAACAACACAAGGGTGCTAACATACTAGATGGGAGTTAACTTCGTAAAGGGAATTGTATGATCTTGGTTTCAATGTTCTGAAAGTACAATGGGACGAGTCGTGTTTTAGCTTCAGACATACTGTGTGCGCGCGCGTGCGTGAGCAAGCGTGTGTGTGTGTGTGTGTGTGTGTGTGTGTGTGTGTGTGTGTGTGTGTGTGTGTGCGCGCGCGCGCGCGCGTTTGTGCCCAAACATGCGAGAAGAACAGTTTCGTTTCATTTGTATATTTACAAAGTGTTCTTTAAAATTTTCCATGACACGGGAGGTAAGTGTCCAGCCATTGTAACAGTTCTGTTTTTGCGGCAAACGGGTTGACTGGAAAGTCATTGCAAAGCTGCTTGTCTGTGTGGATCCGTTTGCCCTGAGAAACAAGTTCACATGTGGGCCTAAAGGTTGTATGTAATGGTTGTATTTCATTTATGGGTTGGTATGCACTGTACAGGCGATCAATGATACAGGAATGGCGGACTATTTTCGAAAATATATACGAGACTATGAGTTTGGTGGTCAGTTGTTATAATTTTGGAACAAACCTTACACGTGGTACTAACATCTGATGATTATAAATGCTGTTTCATTGTGTACAGATGTCAGTAAAGGTCATGTATGTGCATACCGAATGATTTCACAAGTCTTCGCATACCTGAGGCAAAATAGTGTTATGTACTCAGACATTCACCCAAACTGATGATGTGGCACATACTGAGTTCACTGGACCAAACCGACAATACACACCATGCACATGCCAGACTAGCCATGCACTAGTCATGCCGCAGTATCTGCTTTGTCACTGCATGCCCTTCATGTTGCATATCCTACATAACTAGCGGTGTGGGAGGGGGGTGTAATCCATCTCAGACTGGTCGTATGTAAATCAAAGTCTAACCTGTACAAAGGTCTGCTATCACGACAACGTTAATCTTGAGTTATTGGAAGTCAAATATTACACTGTTTTGTCCACAGACGTTTTATTATAAAGTTATGTTTAATAGAAGGACGTTAAAAAATCAATTTCCAGTACAGTAGCCTTCTACTGTCAGGTTAACTAATGAATTTTTTTTTTCAAAATGTGGATCGGCTCGAAGACGAACCCTTCAATTTTCGTGTCTCATTTATTATTTTTCCTCTCAACTGGGGTCATTTCATAAGGGTAACTTTATGTGAAATTACAGGGACCATGTAGATGATACCAACAAACGGGATCACTTGAACACAGAACATTGGACAATTTAGTGTGGTGGTAAGATGTGGACGTGAAACTCCACAGCAAAACGTGGCACACCCACAAGCTGTGAGAGCAGGGACGGGTGGAATGAGGAAGGGGAGCAGCCTAGCTTGAGCTATCACCATGGTCAGGGAACTAGCCCTTCCTGGCAGTACCTGAGGAGGTGGACGACGCGTAGCCTGTATCGGGAGGACGCCTCCTGCCTGACGCAGGGAAGGGGGAAATGCGCCCCGTACTGCTGCGGCGAGGCGACATAGAGTGCAAGGATTGCGAGGACTCATCCGACATGAGCTGTTCTCGCAGATCAACATTTGTCCTCCCTTTGGCTGAACAAGACAAGGCAAGCACAGGTCATTCACACGCACAGCCCCCACACAGCATGCAACACAGCACCACAGTTTTAACAGTATGGAACCAGTCTCCCCTTTGGAGAAAACAAAAGCTGTATTAGACAATGTGGGGTTAACAGAACAGAACAAAAATAACACCAAAGAAAAAAGTCATGAAAGCTGAACAAAAAGCAAGTATTCGTCAGTCTATGTAGTCCGAACAGGAGCCAGTGGAGGGGAAAGCGGTGAAGGGAGAGGGGTTAGATGTGGGGGATGAACAAAGAAAAGCCTGAAGGGCAGACACAGGGGAGGTAATTGAAGGGCAGACACAGGGGAGGTAATGTGAAGGGAGAATGGTCATCAACAGGGTAAGGTGAGGGGTCCCCACTTACTCAAGTCCAGGTCGTCCACTGAAACACCTAGAAAAATGGCATCAACATTGTGGTCAATGTCTCCCCCAACATGGCTATGAGCCCTGCGCTACCCCACTGCTCCATACCAGTACTGGTCACACATCGCTCCTCTTTCTCTTCTCAAAGGCAAAGTGACCACGAGGAAACTTAAGAATACACAATTATGAAACTTCCGATTACAATTTCTGAGTACATGGGATGGTATACAGCTGTGTCAGAAAAGTAATCTCCTGACAAAATGAACGTACACAAAACATGCACATCGGTGTACACGTTAAATAGGAGAAACTCACGATCTGAAACGAACGGAAGTGACTTCATAAATTTAACAGGGGCTGGGGTGGTGGAAGGGAATGACATCAAAAGAAATCTCCATACAAGAAATTTCAGCATGATACTGATAAATGAGACTAAAACAGTAACAGAGACGGTCTATACAACGATGGGCAATTATGGAATCCATGCAAACCAATTATGACACAGTATGACAACAATGACGATGCAATCACGACATCAAAATGCTGTTCTGTGTGACAAACATTGCAATCGAGACATGAAACTGATGTTCTGCAAGACAAACATGGCAATATGATAACATTAAACTGATGTTCCGCATGACAAACATGGCAATGGAGACATCAGACTGATGTTCCGCATGACAAACATGGCAATGGAGACATCAAACTGATGTTCCGCATGACAAACATGGCAATGGAGACATCAAACTGATGTTCCGCATAACAAACATGGCAATGGAGACATCAGACTGATGTTCCGCATAACAAACATGGCAATGGAGACATCAGACTGATGTTCCGCATAACAAACATGGCAATGGAGACATCAAACTGATGTTCAAACATGGCAATGATAGCATCAAACATGGCAATGATAGCATCAAACTGATGTTCCTCATGACAACATTAGCAGTGGCATCAAACTGACATTCTGCATGGCCACAATGGCAAGCACCAAACACGTCAAAGTGGAGACCTCATGAACATGGAGAATAAGAACGCTGATACGCAAGTAAAGCTTTCTTCCACAGTGACAAAAACTAGAGCCTTCAAATAAAGCTGCAAATGACAGAAAATGACCCAACTACAATGAAAAAGGCGCAAGACAATGATTAAGAGAAGAGACACTGCCAACAATAAAACTGAGAGCATACTGCCAACTATGGCACTAATAAAAACACTGTCAACTTTGACACTGAAAGAATAATTACCAATTATGGCACTGTTAGAACACTGCAAACTATGGCACTGTTAGAACACTGCCGACTATGGCAGTGACAGAACACTGCCAACTACGGCACTGAAAAAACACTGCCAACTATGACATGATATTGCCAACCATGGCACTGACAGAATATTGTCAACTATGGCACTGAAAGAACACTGCCAACTATGGCACTGACAGAATATTGTCAATTATGGCACTGAAAGAACACTGCCAACTATGGCACTGACAGAATATTGTCAACTATGGCACTGAAAGAACACTGCCAACCATGGCACTGACAGAATATTGTCAACTATGGCACTGAAAGAACACTGCCAACCATGGCACTGACAGAATATTGTCAATTATGGCACTGAAAGAACACTGCCAACTATGGCACTGACAGAATATTGTCAACTATGGCACTGAAAGAACACTGCCAACTATGGCACTGACAGAATATTGTCAATTATGGCACTGAAAGAACACTGCCAACTATGGCACTGACAGAATATTGTCAATTATGGCAGTGAAAGAACACTGCCAACTATGGCACTGACAGAATATTGTCAATTATGGCACTGAAAGAACACTGCCAACTATGGCACTGACAGAATATTGTCAATTATGGCACTGAAAGAACACTGCCAACTATGGCACTGACAGAATATTGTCAATTATGGCACTGAAAGAACACTGCCAACTATAGCACTGACATGGCACTCCGAACTTTCGTAGTGAAAGGGCAGTGCCGACTATAGCACTGAGAAGAACAGACGATGACGTCATAGCGGACCTGAACAACCTAAAGCAAGGAAGCAGACAGAAAGCGACACACTGACGTCATTCCCCCCTGTGGCTCTGAAAGACTGGTGACGACACGTCACTCACTGTGGAATGGATTCACTCTCGGGGCTCAACTAGAATCAGTTACACTGTGTTGAAAATCATCTGATCAAGCGAAACAAGGCAGTATGTCAACTCACATAAAAATAATTATGTAATATTCCACTGCTGAACGAAGACAACGTTCTCATTAAAAAGGCTGTTATGATTTGCATGATAATATTACGGTTCAACAAATTATTCCAGTTCTGGAAATGATGTAAACAGACATGTTGCAAAATGAGAAGAAAAAAAACTATCAGAGACAGACGAGTGTGGATGACATCAGGTTTAAATACAGCGCTTACGCCTGGTAAAAACAGAGACTGGGAAAAAAAGTGTAACCCCCCCCCCTCCCCCCAAAAAAACCTAAGAGTGAATGGAAAAAAAGTCTGTAATGTGTCAAGTACACACACACACACACGAAATGCTGATGTATGAAGAGACAGTTCTGCGATATATCAGTCAAAACCAATACTTACCCCACACCCTGCTTCAAAACTCACAGTCAGTGCATTTGTTCATTACATTTCATTACTAAAAAGTACTGTGTCTACCTTCACAATAACAAGAGAGATAATGAGAAAGGGAGGGAGAGAGAGAGAGAGAGAGAGAGAGAGAGAGAAAGGCAGTGAGCAACAGAGAGAGACAGAGAGGGGGTCACTGAGATAGTGAAATAGTGAAAATGACAGACAGGCAGGAAGAGACAGAAATTTATAACCCAAAGTTTAAGCTACGAAAATACACCCTTGTTTTCGTTTGAATGTGTGTTCAACTTCACTAACTAGCGTCCTAAACTCCATATACAACAGCAATAACCCTATATACTGATTAACACCAACGACCCTATATACAGGGTTTTAGTACGACATAGCGACATGAAAAGAGCTACTGAGACAAAACAGTGCAGACAGAGAAACACCACTGACAGCAGTTTGGTTAGGGAGGTAATGCCTACTATTTTACTCTGAGAGAGAGAGAGAGAGAGAGAGAGAGAGAGAGAGAGAGAGAGAGACAGAGACAGAGAGACAGAGACAGAGAGGGTAAGGGAGAGAGAGAAGGGAGGGAAGAAAGAGGGGAAGGGACGGCGAGAGGGTGAGGCAGAGAACGTAGATTCACATAGACATACAGGGGGGTAGGAATGAATGCTGATCTCAGGATAACTATAGCTTTAAGTGTCAGAAAAAGACAAGGAGCTGGACATAAATCGATAGTGTGTGTGTGCGTAGGATGGGTTATGCGTGTGTGTGTGTGTGTGTGTGTGTGGAGGGGGAGGGGGACTGGGAAACCTGACCTTTGCAGGGGTCATTGCTGGCGACGAACTCCTCCAGGGGCACCCATCCTCCTCCCACCCTCACCATCACAGTCTTGTTCAGCAGCCGTACCAACACGATCTTCTGCTTCTCTCCGAACTGCATACATACAGACACACACAAACGTACACACACAAACGTACACACACACGCACGCACACACACACGCACACAGACACACGTACACACACACACACACAGACTTTCTTTACATAAAAAAAATGATAGACATTACCGGAACCTATTTGTTCCCATAATCATCCAACACCTTAATCATCCGACACCTTATCAGTTCCACCACGGCACCTTCAATATTTTTCTTTAACTCTAAGGTTTTCTTGAACCTATCATTATCATTGACACTCTTCTTTTACCACTGGCAATTTCTATGCAATTAGTAACAGTAATGATTTCACACACACACACGCTCACGACGATACGCACAGCTGCTAGTTCTCAACCCAGCGGTTGAGCTGAAGGAGCCGGCCGTATCGCCTACGAAAGCTACGCTAGTGAGTAGCCTTCTTTGACTGAGAGATCGGTTTAACTTGGTACTCATTATGATTTCACAAATGTTTTTTAAACTGACATATTTATAATCACACTCTCCCTTACCTCCCCACCCCCCATAAATCCTCAAACACAACTACTCACAGTGTTATCCCCCTTTATTCCCCCCTCCATCCCCATTCTCACAACCACCCACAGAACTTCGTCCACCCCTACACAGAGAGAGTGAGTCAGCTGTGAATCAGTCAGTCACCCTGTATTTGCCCTCGTCCACCCGGTAGCCGGTGAACCGGTTGCGGCAATCGCAGCTCGAGGTCTCCAGCTCTATGGTGTCCTGGATCACCTCGTCGTCAGACAGCGCCCGGCTGGAGTTCCGGAACTGAAACCAGTCCGAGCCGGACACACACACACACACGGACACAAACACACACACATACACACACACACTCACACACACACACACACACACGTGCACACACACACACTGTATACATCTAGGTCTGCTGAAAAGCGCCCGGCCAGGGTTGTGGAAACACACACACACACACACACACAGCACGCGCGCGCACACACACACACGTGCACACACACACTTCACCGAAACATAGTTATTTTTGTACTTCACATCGCAAATCATAACGGAGTCGTTGAACTGAAACCGCCCGGCACAAACTCTCTTACCACAGACAATCGATATTTGACTATGTCGACTGAACTACACTGCGAGCCCTTTCCCACAGAGTGTAGCGGGCAAAGTACCAGCATTCCCAAAGGGGGTGCCAGGGGCTCTTTCAGCAAACACAATATCGCCTCCTTCATGAACTTCTGTTCGTGAACTTTCCTCTTTACTATCACCCTCTTTGCCTCTCTCTCTCTCTTATATATATATATATATATATATATATATTGATTGGTCTGGAAAGACTTGAATGTATTTTTGGTCTTTACCTGGAATTGATAACTGAGCATCTTTACTGTTTGGTTGTTTGTTTTGAGCCTACGAAGTGTGAGGTCTCTGCTGGCAAAATTTGGTTTTGTGTGCCTGTTATAATAATATACATTTTTGTGCATTGTGTGTACTTATGTTCAAGTTCAGGACATTTCAATCCTCTGTCGAAACAATTATGGAATGATAATCAGAGGCATGTCCTTGGTTTATGAGCGTTACGTGACTGTAATCGTACTCGGTTTTCGTTTTTCAAGTGCTTTCCATTCATGGGATTGATATTCACTTTAAGTCATACTGCTTATAACCCTGCTGACCGCAAAAGGGTCATTTCGACATTCACTTTTTTCAGCCCTGGTGTAGCCCTGTGTGGTCAGCTGGGTCTCAAGCAACAACAACCATACACAGGCTAAACCAGCAGACAGAGTACCTTGTCTGGTTTCAGAGCGTCCACGAAGTCCTTGTAGTCGATGACTCCTCTCTTCTCTCGGTCAAAGATGTCGAACACAGCGTTCAGCTCCGTCTTATTGGTGGGGAACTCTGTGCCGACACATACATGATTATAAACTGTATGCACACCATGCGGTAAACACCCGCAGCTGCATGGATAAATGCGTATATGTCTAGATATCAGTTTTATACTTAAATGTATGCGTGTATGTTAAGTGTGAGGACACACACACACACACACAATACACGTGCGCGCGCATACAAGGACGGTATAAATGGTTGTGAAAAGCTTACAGCTGATGAGTAATCTGGACGCAATCAATGAATACAACATTTCAGGGTGGCGAGTCTTACAAGGCAGCAACATACAACAAGACAAAAATAGAAGTATCTTCAGGACACAGCCACATACCAAAACAAACAAACCCAGCCCAGCCAAGCTGACTGATAGACAGAAGCAAGAAGGAAAGAGGAGGAAAGAAGGAGGGAAGGCAACAGGACTCACTGGACTGCAGCATGCCGTTGACAAACTCCTCCTGGTTGAGGAAGCCGTCCCCGTTCTTGTCCTGACGGCGGAAGAAATCGGTGATGCGGAACTTCTTGGCCTGGATCCACTTCAGGTACTTGGCTCGCCACAACTCGAAGTCAAAGTTCTTGAAACTCTCGAGCTGGGGACATGAGAAGCAGAGTGAGGTAAGCCTGTTTACACGTGGAAAAAGTCTTTATCATCAATCTTCTTCTTTACAGTTTAGCCAAACGCCTGTTTTGACGTTGAAAAAAGTCTTTATCATCAATCTTCTTTACAGTCTAGACAATGGTACATGGAGGCGGGGGTGGGGGTTGGGGGGGGGGGGCTAAACGGATAGTCAGATCCGTTTATATCTGATAGGAAACGCTTGTGATAGGTCATACCCCATACTAACTTCCAGACGTATCATTATTTTGTGAAGAATTCATATCAACAAAAGCAGTGTATGTGTGCATCACCAAGCAGCAAACCTCCAGTTTAAACCCTTTTATTTTTACCAGCCAGTGTATGTGTGCATCACCAACTAGTACACCCCTTGTTTAAACATTTTTTAACCAGCCAAACAATTACCGACGTCTGAAAATAAACAAACTGTCCATCTCCCACACCTCAACACCCCTCCCCCTACCACCACCACCCCTCCCACCTTGCCCATCAACCTCTGACCTCCTGCAGCATGTCGTAAGCGTCCTGCAGTTTCTTCTTCCTCTCCACGGCCATGCGGGACACGGTGCGCCATTTGTTCTGCAGCAGGGCGTAGCGCGGGTTGTAGCGCCCGGCCTCGTTCAACCGCAGATTGCTGCACACATCGCTACGATGTGTTGGACTGAACGAATGAAGCAACACCGCTAGCTGCCTGGCCCATACTCAACAATGGGGTGGGTTCTTTTTTTTTTTTTTTTTTTTGAAGGTACCATGTGAATAAGGGGGTACTTAAACTGACATGAAAACAAAGACAAAAGACGAAAAACGACTGACGAACATAAGTGTAACGCAAAAAAAGCAAAAAAAGCAGAGAGGGAGTGTTATGCAAAACAACATACACTCAGAAGAAAGACACAGAGGTGTGGATAATGGGTCAAAGTGGTGAGAAATATTGCGCCGGATAAAGATGCAGGAAAAGGAGGGAGAAGAAAGAACAGACCTACTGAAGAAAAAAAAAGATATGAAGAGGAGAAGGAGGAGGAGGAGGAGAAAGCAATGGGAGCGTGCAGGCAAGAGAGAGAGAGAGAGAGAGAGAGAGAGAGAGAGAGAGAGATGTAGTGAAAGAATGAGAACAAGTGAGACAGCATGAGAAAGAGAGAGCAAGAGAAAAAACAGAGAGCAAGAAAGTGAGAGAGAGTGAGAGAGTAAAATAGAGTGAAAGAGCGTGAGAAAGAGAGAGAGAATGAGAGATAGAGAGAGGCAGAGACTGACACAGAGAAGCAATCAGACAGGCCACGAGTAGCAATACAAAAACAATGGAAGGGAAATAACCCAAATGACAGAAACAGATACTGACAAAAACATCCAGAGAGAGAGAGAGAGAGAGAGAGACAGAGACAGAGAGACAGAGAGAAACAGAGACAGACAGACAATGGAAGGAAAACAACCCACCAACAGAAACACAAACATCCCCGCAGACACTGCAGCATACGCCCACGACAACCAACCAGAGACATAGACCATCACCACAGAGTCAGTGACGGGGTTTAACTCCTTGACTGCTTAACTTGGAAAAAAAAAAAATGATTTCGATTTGGTGGCATGAAGCTGAAATGCGAGAACTTCTTTGTGTGTACTTTAAAGTGGTTTGATTGATTCTTAACTCTTTCCATACGAACGGCGAAAGAGACGACGTTAACAGCGTTTCACCCCAATTACCATCATCAAAATATTGCAAGCGGAAGGATCTTATACTGAAGACGTGAATGTTGACAAAGAATACCACAATTCTGACGACGGAAGCTAAAGGTTTGGTCATTCAGACACCCATGGACATCCGCGGGGTCTGTGTAGAGGAGAAGAGAGGACTGGCCGTACTAAGTGAGTTAAGAAACAGAAATAACGGATCACCAAAGAATCATGAATGACATCCTGACCGGTTACCTCAATCTTTAGTATCTCAGTGCGCCAACAGCCCTCAGTGAAATGCTCACCTATCAGCAACTTGAGTCAAGGGCTTAACACCACAGACCAGAAATGGGTGGGGGCTGAGGAAGGTGTTTACCTGCCGTTCTTCTGTGCGGGGCTGGGGGAGGCCTTGACGTCAGTGGACATGATCTTCATGAAGTCCTCGGACTCGGATAGCTTGACTAGCTCTGCGTACACCTCCTGCACACACATACACACACACACACACCCCACACACACACACACACCCCACACCCCCACACACACAGAGTCTGTCATATGGACACTGACTGGTATAGTACTCGGAGGAGTGGGGAGTGGGGAAGAAAAGGGGAAGGGTAAGGGAGTGAAGGAGGTGTACAGACAGACAACAAATGGACACACATACCAAACACATATGCAAGAGAATAATGACAGAGGGTTGGGTGAGAGAAACAATATTACTGAGAGACGCATAAAAGAGGGAGACTGACGGAGGTATAGCACAGGCATATCCGTCCTTATACGGAGACATACACACACAGAGCTATATAACCATATATATATATATATATATATATATATAAACACCACACACACACACACACATATATATATATATATATATATATATATGTGTGTGTGTGGTGTGTACACAGATATATATATATATATATATATGTATACATAGATATATCTGTATATATATACATGTGTACATATATATATATATATAATATGTTTGTGTGTGTACATATATATAGATAGATTGATAGACAGACAGATAAGGATATATGTATATAGATAGATGAATAGATAGGATAGATATAGATAGATATATAGTGAGATAGACAGATGGACATATTTATACATTATCAAAAAAATCCTCAGATGGACAGATAGATAAAATAGACATATTTATACATTATCAACAATCCTCCCTGTAAGGAGAACATAGCCTCCCAAAGACACCAGACACACTAGACAAATGAAAAAATAAAAGACAAAAACAACAATAACAACACACTAGACAAATGAAAAAAAAAGAAAAAAACAATAAAAACACCACACCAGACACACTAGACAAATGAAAAAAACAAAAACAAAAACAAAAAACTAACAAGAAAACCAAACCAAACAAAACCAAACCCCGTATCCACGTACCTGATGCTCCTTGAGCAGCTCCTCCACCACGCGGAGGTCGTGCGGCACGGGGTCTGTCTCCTTGGTGGCCAGCAGGGCCTGGTACTCGGTCAGCTCGGTCAGCATGTCCTCCAGGCTCTGGGCCAGGCCCACCAGCTGGTGCTGCGTGTCCCTCAGGCGTTCTCCCCGGGCACGGGCCCGCTCCAACAACTGCCCGGAGAACAAGAGACATTGCACTGAGGGCGGACACAGTGTTTACTGTGAAAATGTAAGATATTGATTTTTTGTTGTTGTAATTCTACGGTAACTGCCGGGAACAAGAGACACTGCACTGAGGACACAGTGTTAACCGTGAAAGTATTTCATTAATTTTAGGTTTACTGCCGGGAACAAGAGACATTGAACCGAGTGTTAACCGTGAAGATATATATATATATATATATGTATATGTGTGTGGAGGGTGGGGGCAGGGGGGGGGGTGCGTGTGGAGACGCGCATGTGAGCGCGTCTGGGTGTGTATGTGTGACTGTGTGTGTGTGTGTGTGTGTGTGTGTGTGTGTTTGAGTGTGTGTGTGAGAGTGCGTATGTGTGAGCATGCATGCGTTTGCGTGAGTGTGCGCGTAGTGTGTGTGTGTGTGTGTGTGTGTGTGTGTGTGTGTGTGTGTGTGCGCGCGCGCATGTGCATGAGTGTATATGCAAGTGTGGACGCACCTGGTCCCATCGGGTCTGTGTGATGGTGAGGTAGTACTTGACGAAGCGCACAGCGTTGGGATGACAGCTGCCCAGGATCTCCTCGGCCAGCCCCTTGATCTTGTCCACGTGCTCCTGGTGGTTCTTCAGCTGCTCCTCGAACTTCTGCACGACACCATCACACACCTGCCTTACACACCTGCCCGCCTGATACATCACACACCTGCCCGCCTGATACATCACACACCTGACTTACATAACTGCCCGCACATCTGCCTTACACACCTGCCCGGCTAATACATGACAAACCGCAGCTATTGTCACACACCTGCCTTACATACCCGCCTGATAAATGACACTCCTGCCATCCAATCAAACACCTGTCTTACATACACGCCAGCCTGACACATGACACACTTTTGCCATCTAGTCACACACCTGCCTTACACACCTGACCTCATAACTGACCTCATGTTTCTCTATCATCTGCATGATGACGACCTCATCGTCGGGCAGGGAGCGAAACTTGAGCTGGGCCTCCGCCTCTGGCAGGAACTCCCTCATGATGGTCACCACCTCCTGGAACTCCTCCGCCTGCAGCACGGCACACAGCACAGCACATCATATCACTCATAATTATGTGTCACCTACATATATCACTCATGTCACAATCCGCATACACACATGCGTATTCCAAACATACACACATATTACACACGCATTACACACACACACACACACACACACACACACACCACATCATCATCATCATCATCATCCACCCACAGGTAGCCTGTAAAAAGAAAAAGGTGCGGACAAACCTCAACAACAGCAACAACAAATGAGATACGAACACACCAGAAACGAAACACGGACTGAGGGGTGGGGGCAGGGGGAGAGGGTGAAGAGTCAGGGGGTGACGTACGGACACCCTACCACTGTGGTCTAAACAAATCTCTGTTCGAAGAACATATTGAACATGCTCACACAAACAGCAGAGGAACAATAAGCTAACAGCTTATATATCGTGCTCAAACATGTCATAAATCACTTTCCATTTGGTTTATCTAGCTTGACGGCTGGTGAAATATCGTGCTCAAACATGTCATAAATCACTTTTCATTTGGTTTATCTAGACTTGGCGGCTGGTGAACGTAACACAACGGAACAAATCCGTACCAGTTTGAGGGCGTCGGTCAGCTTGTTCTCGCGGACCTGGGAGAGGTAGGACAGCTTGTCCCACAGTTGACTCAGCTCCTGGTGCTGGTCTGGAGGCAGGCTGCCCGGGCTCAGCATCGTCGTCACCGTCGGCTCACGGGCAGACAACTCCTGCTGCAAGTTCTGCACAAGATGGGGCAGGGAGGGGCATGACATTAGACACGTCGTGCATTCCTCTCTATGTGCAAAGCATGTTGGGAGAGGTTCTACGGCAATATCCACATTTCTTTACCTGTGTTCTTTTCATCCAGTTTCGTTCCGAAGACGGAAAAATTGTAAATAAAACTGTAATATATACTCAACATTTCGTCCCTTGTCAAGAGACGTAAAGAAGGCCAGTCAGAGTGGATGAGAAGAAATGTAGAGTATAAACTGCAATGTTATTAACCAATTTACAATTTTTTTCCGCCTTATAAACGGGAAAGCACAGGGGAAGAAATGTGGATATTGCCGGTTCCACAACAGACTGAAGTTGCCAAAAGAAGATGGTAAGTAAGGGGGCAGATTGGAGGGGTATGTGTGTGGGGGAGAGGTCTTCAGGAACATGCAGTGCATTCTTAACGTTCTACAAAGCAAGTAGGGGACAACGTGTACTATTGTTCTACAACAGACTGAAGCTGCAGAAAGGTGCAAAATAGGGGATGGTGGTGGGAGGGGAGCATAAGACATGTCGTACTTAATGAAAAAACTGGCATAACTCTTTCGAAATACTATGATCCATCAGTATTTTTGCCATGAGAAGGTGCTTTCACTTACTGCGCTTAGATGGACACACTGCGATTTGAACGGACAAACAAAACACAGCTAAACAAATAAAAGAGCAAAGAGAAAAGGGAAGATTCTGGGAGACAGACTTACAGTGAGAGACTTAAGAGAGAGAGAAGAACGCAAGAACGCAAGAATTTTAATGTAAGGTCACCGACCTGTATACATTTTGGGTGCACGTGTTGCACACACAGCTTAACTAAAATAAAATAGGAAGAACGAAAACAATCCACATAATACACAGTGAGCTCACTGAGAACAAGTAAACTAAATGAAAAGCACAAGGCTGATATGTCTGTTTAGGGCTGAAAGTACTCTTCTCTCAGTCTTAATGCATAAAAAACAAACATTGCAACATCTCTGGTCACATTACAACTTTCGTTTCTTAAGAGAGAGAGAGAGAGAGAGAGAGAGAGAGAGACAGAGAGACAGAGACAGAGACAGAGAGAGAGGGAGAGGGAGGGAGAGATAGACAGACAGACGGACTGACATACAGATACAAAGAGGGTAGATATACACAAAAGACACAGACGCGAAAACAGGACACACAGAGAGAATAACAGAAGGGCAGACAGATATGTGAAAACAAAGGAAACAAACAAACAAGCAAGCAAAAAAACAAATAAACAAAAAAAGAAGCCTAGAACGGACTGTACCCTGTGCTGCTCGATCAGCATGTGCACGGTGTCGAGGTCGCCCATGACGGGCAGGTCGTCAGCTAGGGTGGCCTCCGCCTTCTGCAGCCAGTCCAGCAAGGAGTGCAGGGCATCAGACACGCGCCCTGACGTCAGCAGGGCCTCGTCCAGCTTGTTCTGGCTGTCATTCACACAAAGCAAAAGAATATCATGAGTGTGTGTGTGTGTGTGTGTGTGTGTGTGTGTGTGTGTGTGTGTGTGCGTGTGTGTGTGTTTGTGTGTGTGTGTGTGTATGTGTGTGTGTATTTGTGTGTGTGTGTGTGTGTGTGTGTGTGTGTGTGTGTGTGTATGTGTGTATTTGTGTGTGTGTGTGTGTGTGTGTGTGTATTTGTGTGTGTGTGTGTGTGTGTGCGTTTGTATTTGTGTGTGTGCGTGTGTATTTGTGTGTGTGTGTGTGTGTGTGTGTGTGTGTGTGTGTGTGTGTGTGTGTGTGTGTGCGCGCGCGTGTGTGTGTGTATTTGTGTGTGTGTGTGTATTTGTGTATTTGTGTGTGTGCGTGTGTGTTTGAGTGTGTGTGTGTGTGTGTGTGTGTGTGTGTGTGTGTGTATTTGTGTGTGTGTGTGTTTGTGTGTGTGTGTATGTGTGCGTGTGTGCGTGTGCGCGCGCGTGTGTGTGTGTATGCGCGCGTGTGTGAGGAACAATCCCTACAGTTTCTGACCACTCACAAACCGATGTTCCAAACGCTTCCTCAGCTGTCCTGTTGATACCATTACCATGCCTATCCCTAAAACACGCCTCTCCCTCAGCACACCAGAATCATCAACTGGCTAATTCAGAGGCAATGAAACACAGCTGGTATTACATAGTGAACGCTGCACTATGGCACGGTACACTTACCTGACTTTCACGTTCACCATGTTCTGCAGAGCTTTAAACGTCAATCCTCTGCTGAACGTGTATTCCTTCCACGTCAACGAGAAAACAGTGGTGGATGGCGGATGTGATTCTCAATAACTCAAAACACCACTGCCGACAACTGACTGGAAATGCTGCACTGGTGAGAAAAATACTGTCCTCGCGTTCACTGAACTAACAGCGCTGGAGGTGAGCTGTGATCAGCTGAACCCACACATTTTCCAAACTGGGTGAAACACTTTGTTATAAAAGCAAACGGCACAAATTCGTTGCGCCAGGCAGGGAAGGGAGGGGAATTGTCCCGTTCGGAAAACACTGCTTCAGTGAGGAGACAGTTGAGTGTGATGTGGACAGGAGCTGGCTGAGTCAGTCCCGAACAACACGATGGCCAAGCCAGTGGTCAGTTTTCAGGGCAGAGACACGTCTGGTAGAAACCCACTTTTTTTCCCACTGGTACATAGTACAGAAAGCTAGGGCTATGCCGGTGAATTCTCGGGGACCGCTACGGTAGCTGGACTGGCCTAGCACATCCCTCGGTAGCCCAGTTATTGCGCCCAAGAGCAACCTCCCACAAAACGACAGTTTTCATCAATATACTGTGTTGGTCGTCAAGTGGAAGAAGAACTGTATTTAAAGCACACACCACTCTGGAGGATGGCGGAGGTGGTGGTGTTGGCTGTGGTCAGCAGGGACCAGAGGCCAGTGAAGAACTGCATGATGTGATGATGAACGCCACTCCATGAACGACAGGAGTCAGCTGACCAACGCTACCTGCCAGTCAGGGCTGACACGTTTGTGACACACACACAAAGCGGTGGTCGTGCTCAACAGACCCTCACACAGAGAATGGGTTAGCCGCTGGGACAGGTGTGTGTGCGTGCGTGCGTGCGTGTGTGTGTGTGTGTGGTAGGATGATGGAATGGTACTATTCTATGAACAAGAATGGGTGAAGTGTGAAATGCGGAGGCAGTGGAAGAGTGGGATGGAGAAGTTTTGGGGTGTGGGTGGGGTACACGTAACAAAAGGAGTGGCTACGCCCCATGCCTGTTTCCCTTGGCACTGTGACGTGACTCACAGGTATCGTGTGAACGGCCCCAGCCACCTTTCTCACAACCAACCACTGATGCATACAATACAATGTGAAGGGGTCATGGACCGCGACATGCCAGCCACGGAGCAATCAGCGAGTGGTTATTCAATGGTGGCTTGAACAGAGCGTTCCCGTCAATGCCCTGTACACCCAACTGGCTCAGTCGGCGGAGCATGGGACGCGTATTTCAGGGGTTCCAATTCAATTGACTGCTCTATGCGTGCTGGTAGCCGTTCTGTTTGTCTAAATGATCAGTCTTTTTGATGTCAGGGTAGGTTTTGTCCCTTCAGCCGTGGTGGAAAGTGGATTGAAAAATGGATCTATAATTTCTCTGCTTACGTTGACAAAAAGGAGTTTACTTTTAAGTCCCGATACTAAATAGTTAACATTCAAGGTAACGTTTGAAAGTACACACCCATGAGAGGGCAACATGAAGGTAAATACCGAAATTTCGAAGTGTCAGTTTTCGTGATGTGTACCGAGTTGATTTTAAATGCACTGTAAATAAATGATCTATCTACTTCGCCTTACATATTAAGTCTATAATCATACTACCATCCTTATGCAAGTATCAAGACAACAGTTCGCGTGCGTGCGTGCTTGTGTGTTTCTGTAGCAATTACGTGCTGTCATCGCCTGTCCCTGGTTCCAGAGGTAGGTTGTGATAAGCTTATAGGAACCATGGACAGGCGATGACACTTGCTCTCTCTACTTGTGTCGTCACGCCTACCTCTTGGTGACGACAGATCTGACGGCGTTCCACTTGTTACGTAGCTGCTCCAGCATGTTGTTTAGTACGTCCCGCTCGGGGTCTGTCTTGGTGCAGCGGTCCTTGAGGTTCCGACCCAGACGGGTGGTGGCGAAGAACGTGGGGTGCTTGGCCTGGAGCTGTACCTGGAACTTCTGCAACACGCACACAGCACACACCTCTCTGACTGACTGATCTTGGCCAACGTCCAGACAGTGTTATGCTTGGTGGAACATCTCACAGTATTATGCAAGGCAAGGCAAGAAGTTTTGCTTTGTAATGCTTGGTGAAATATCTTACAGTGTGATGGTGAAACATCTCGCAGTGTGATGGTCGGTGAAACATCTCAGTATAATGCTTTAAGAAACATATTAATTACCACCCTGAGAACATGGCCTCTGTACCATAACCAACGTTACGCCCCTGAAGCGAGTCCCTGTGTTCAATAAGCCAGTCCCCGTGTTTAATATGCACATCGGATGTTGAAGATGGTTTCCTCCAGCAGAGTGTAAGAACCCAACAAACTGGTTTTCTGATCAGGAATCTATCAATTAAGGCAGTTAATATAAATTGACATCCTGTCCCTTTCTGTATCATTTTCAGAAATGGTGAGAACTTGAATCGCATACTGTGGATGGAAAGAAAACGAAGAGTGAAAATCAAAACAGTTTTATCAGACTCTGATACAAACACTTGATCAGTCTGTGGTTATGACCATACATATCTTTCCTTCTTTCATACACATTTTAAGCCCTTTTATGGGACAACTGACCGCGTTTTATTTCTTACATATTACAGTAACACGATACATGTTTATAATCAAAGTAAAAACATTCAGACATACAGACACAAAAACAAAGAGGGTTAACTGACTGACTGACTGACAAATTAAAGTGATCTGAATAACTGACTGACTAGTGACTGATAAAATCTACTAAGCAATCTCTAACAGAAACAAATACGTCAGTGCTCTCTATATTAAATCCTGAAAACGAAGAATTGGACATGACAATTATCTTCACCCCCACCCCCAACACACACACATGCTCTCTCTCTCTCTCTCTCTCTCTCCCATTAGCCTCTCATGTTAACAGAGCACGAGAGCTGGCGCTTCAGATAGGAAATGCTGAGCAATGTGAACACTGTGTCATTATCTGACCGTTACTAATAACATTCATGCATAATGCGATAGTCAAAATTACAAAGCTCAAGACACTTGATTGTTTACATGCGTTGACTTTATCAAGTATCCAATCCAGTTAAAAAAAATATAAAAAAGAGAGAGACTCTTAGCACTGGTAGATTTTTTGAAATAGCAATGCCCAGAAGATACATGCTTAGGGGCCGTTCTGGAACTGCTGCTGGACACACGTGGACGAAAGATGTGCGTGAAAAACAATTCAAAGAAAAGCATTATGAACACGAACGGCACAGCAGGTCACCACAACGTTAGTGTCACAACCAGGTCACAACAGAAAGACACAACAACTGAGTGAAGGAAACGAAAAACGCTGTTCCAAAACTTTGAATAAAACGACTGCCATTGGACTCGGGTTGGAACAGCTTCTGAACAGTAAACACCGTGCAGGTAGGTTTCTCTTTTTCTTTTAAAAACTCCATGCGGACCTTTTCTACTGCCTATCATCGGAGTTTTAAAAAACAACGCTTCAAATACTTTCTCCTTTCGAATCTTTGCTGCGTCAAAGTTAATTATGTCGTGAAAGGGTTTTAGGCACTTGACTTTCCCAACTCTCTACAGTCACTGGAAAGCGTGAAAAAGGACTTAAACTTTAGCAAAAGCTTCCTAACAACAGTGCCAAAGTCACACTGAAGAAACAAAAATCTTCCATCACGTAAAATAAAAGAACTTAAACATGAATTACAGATAAATATCACGTTACAAATACGTATACATGCTTAAAACTGAATGAACACTTTCTTGTAATAATTACAGCACCCGCAATTTAGAATCAGCGTTCATAATATTTATGACATGTGCAAGTACAAACACTACAACGATGTGCACAACAAGGAAGGGAAAAGCAAATAATTGTGACATACAAATCACTGGCATCAATAACTGTTCGTGTTTTGTGAGAAACACAATGTGGTTGTTCACATCACATAGTAATCAATACATGGCTTGTAACGACTGTTTTGTTTCCTTCATTTGGAACAGCGCAGACAGACAGGAAACACATGCAAAACAAAAAGTGCAACACTGCACACACAGCACGGCAAAAAAGTGGAGGAGACCGCGTATTGGAGGTATATAAAGGTATAAAGAAAACCTTCAGTGTTATCGTTCATGCCTGAAAGTGATGTTTCGAACTGTACAGTAACTTTACCTGCGAAAACACATTCATTTGTTTAAGAAGCACTCTGGGTCATCCGTTCCTTGCTTCATCTTAGTCTCCTTTTCATCTTCTCTTCTCGACCAAACAGTAATTTCAAAACTGGATGATTTGTATTCGGATACGAGTAGATGTTGTTTCCTCTTTTCTCTCTCCTTAGCCTCTGTCTTTGTCTCGGTGATCTGATCCATAGAACAGATTCTGCTGTATTAAATACTCAACAAAATGTTACTGTACCAAATGTAACTATCACCAACATAAAGTGACCAAAGAAAGGAAGTCAGTGAAAGCAAGACGGAACAAGTAGCACGTGATAACGGGGTTAAGTGAATAAAATGCAGTCCATACAACACACAGGTGGGTTGCGTGGAAACGTGAAGCAAGGAACAATCACACACACACACACACACACACACACACACACACACACACACGCATGCATACACTTCATATTGCAGTGTGTTTCACAGCATGCTGCACTCACCTTGATCTGATCAATTTTCTGTAGAACACACACGGCCATGCACACACACACGCACACACAAGAACACTGTCACATTGCATGCTTGTGATGGGGAGCAGAGTCACAGGGTGTCACAGAATACCATGCACAGACCATGCCCTATCACATGTCATAAGGCTTTGTATAAAATGCATGTGGTCATACTTCATACGACTGTCACGAGTCAGACATATCACAAAGCGTAGCATTCAAATCAAAGTGCACAGAACAACAGCATTAGGTTCTCCATATATACAAATTCTGCATGATCTTTGACACACCATGCAAAAGTTCACATTCACAAAAGACGGACGCACATGTTTCCATCTGACAAAGACGTATATACCATGCCACATCGCACAGCTATGTACTGCATGCCATGCACACATTTCCACACACCGCACATACCTTGAACACAACACAACATTCACAACAGTCAACACCTCTGTTACATATCATTCAGGTATTATACTTCAGCATTAGAATTTCGATGAAATTAATAATCGCGTCGGTCATAGTTAGGAAACCTATAATTTGCGTTCCGCGCGCGCGTGCATGTATGTATGTATGTATGTATGTGTGTGTGTGTGTGTGTGTGTGTGTGTGTGTGTGTGTGTGTGTGAGATGCCAAAACCAAATTATTAATGTGCACTGTTTGCCACCCTGCCTGTTTCACCTTCTGCAACATCAGAAATGACATGAGACGTTACCACACTAAGTAAAGTAGCACCAAAGATGCGGTCTTAGCTGTGACAGGGTTTTTTTTGCAAGCTTTTGACAAAATACTCCTTTCTATCACCCAGTACTACTTCCAGCTACCCAATATTGCAAACACCTTAAACCAATGTGCACAAAGACTGGCAGACGCCACCTCGTCACAGGGCTATAGGCCACAAGTAAGGTGTGTCAGAGTGTAGGAAGGTAGGTAGGCAGGTACCTTGAGCTCATCGATGTCGTTCTTCATGAGGTTGGGTTGGCGGGCGGAGGGGGAGAGGAAGCGGGAGAGGGTGGCGGAGCTCTCGTCCAGCCAGTCACACAGCTCCTTCCAGGCATCGTGGAACTGCGCGCACACACACATCCACGCACACACACACACACAACACACACACATGCACACGCAAGCACACACACACATACACACACAAACATGCACATAAACACGCGCACACACACACATGCAATCATGCACACACACACACACACACACATGCATACAATCACACACACATGCACACACAACAAATGCACACGCACATGCAAACAAACACACACATGCACATACACATCAACACTCACGCATGTACATAAACACACAAACATGCAAACACACACACACACACACTCACACACACATACACACACACAACATTGTAAGTTTGATTCCGGTCACCCAGAGGTTTGTTTTCATGTGTCTGATATTCATCTCTGCCATTTGACATTCTGGTAACACGATCCTGGAATGACATTTGGAGATATAATCTAATTCAGTGCAAGTTTTGTGTAAATATTGGCACATATCACTGAATTTCCAGACGTGTTTTGTGTTGACCTGTTGAAATGAACGTGTTTAGGAACAGTAGTGGTGGTGGGATGGTAAATACAAGAAAAAGACGGGAGAAGGAGAAGGAGGGGACACACACACACACACACACACAAACACACGAGATCGAGGGAGAGAGAGAGAGAGAGAGAGAGAGAGAGAGAGAGAGAGTCAGACAGACAGACAAAGACAGACAGAGAGCACTGTACCCTCTCCATTCACAACAACGCCTATCATTGAATGCTACAGGTCTGTGTGTGTACATGATCAATGTCCCCTGTTCGACACCAGTCACTGAATGCTAAATTCTCCCTCTGTTCATCAGAGCACACCCACCCTCTTGTTCTCCTTGAAAGCCTGCTGCAGAAGACGGCCCCGCTCATCCGTCCTGCGGAGGATCTTCTTCCAGCGCAGTCTGATGCCCACCAGCAGGTTCTTCACGTAGATGGTGTCCTGCTTCCTGCCGAAGTGCTTCAGGTAGGTGCCCGTGCGGTCCAGGGTGGCCATGCGTTCTGATTGGGCCTGCAGGTCCTCCCGCACCGCCTGTAAAATGCAGTGAAACAGAATGCAATACAATGCAATACAATACAACACAATGCAATGCGATGCAATACAGTGTACTGCTATGCAATACAATGCAGTGCACTGCTATGCAATACAACAAAATGCAATGCAATGCAATACAATGTAATGCAGTGTATTCTTATCAAATACAATACAATGCAGTGCATTGCTGTGCAGTACAATATATTACAATACAATACAGCACAAAACAAGCACGTGTGTGTGTGTGTGTGTGTGTGTGTGTGTGTGTGTATTGCAGTGCTATACAATACAATTACATCTTTATCAATCCGAACAAGAGCATGGTTAGAGTCTATGTGGTGAACACACAGTGGTTGTTCATATAGGATGGAAGAGTTCGGTGTGTGCGCGCATGCACGCGCGCGCGTGTTTGTGCGTGTGTCGGTCTCTGTGCATGCGTGTGAAGGCGTGAAGACTCTCCAAACTAGATGGAACTTTTTTAAAAATATTAAACCCTACACAGGGTGATTGTGCGGAATGCATGCTGGGTGGGTCACCGGGGGTAGGGTAGGGCAGGGTAGTAGTGCCACCACTCACGGTGTGCTCCGATATCTGCTGGGTGGTCCGGTCCACCAGCTTGCTGGGGTAGACGAAGGCCCGCATGGACACCTCCGTGCTGTTGAGCCAGTCCGTGAAGGCCTTCAGGCTGTCGTGGAAGTCCGACACGTTCTGCATGTGCTCCTCCATCTTCGCCTTCCGCTTCACCGCGCGCTCCCGCGTGTCCTGCCACCGCTCGCGCAAACGCTTCACCTTCTCGGACACCTGCATGACGTGTTCGGGGCGGGCCGTGTCCACCAGGTGCTGCCCCGTGGCCAGCAGGCTCTGCACCGCCTTCTCCCGGCCGTCCAGCTCCTGGCACCGCTTCTGTGTATACACACGTGATGTATACACACATAATGTAAACGTATGGACTCTCGCACACAATGCAATACATTCTCTCTCTCTCTCTCTCTCTCTCTCTATATATATATATATATATATGTGTGTGTGTGTGTGTGTGTGTGGAGAGAGAGAGAGAGAGAGAGAGAGAGAGAGAGAGAGAAGAGTTATGTGTGTGTGTTTTTTTAGTGTTTTTTGTGTGTGTGTGTGAGAGAGAGAGAGAGAGAGAGATAGAGAGAGGTGCGCATGAGTATGTGTGTGAGTGTGTGTGCGGCGAACGCGCATATGTATGATGTAAGTGAATGTGTGTGCGTGGTGTGACAGAGACGTGACGCGATGCACTGACCACAAAGGCGTTGTACTGGGCCTGGGCAGTGTCGGGCAGGGCTCCAAAGGGCAGGTTGTTTTTCAGCTCCTGCCGCAGGTCGTTGATGGCCTGCAGCTGCCGGTCTACTTCGCCCACGTACCGCCTCACCTGTCACACACACACACACCACTCACCATCACCACCATGGAATAACACTAATACTTCATACTTCATCCACTACTGCTAGTAATGTTCATGAAACAAGTCAGCTTGACCCCATTCTTTCTTTTCCCCATCGCGGGTGAGGGAAGCATGTAAAAATACTACCACCACCATCACCTGCTATGACTTGTGTTTCAACCTCGTTAATGACTGAAGATATCTGTCGTCCTGTTGTGTCCTAAAAACTCACCCATTTCCCATATAATGTCTTGTATGCGTACCGTCTGTTAAAACTTTTCTCTCGTTTTTTTTGTGTATTTTTGTCCACTTTAATTAATATATCTTTGTAAGCTATTCCTGAACATGAGTGCATGCGTGCGCACGCACATGTATTCGCGTGTGTCCTCGTATGTGCACGCGCTCACACTTGGGACAGAAAGACAGACAAGGACAGAGAGAGAGAGGGGAAGAGACAGACAGGCAGACAGAAACAGTGGGAGACAGAGAAAGAAAGAATTGTGGGAAATGGAATAATCTTAACGGCGTGTGTTACAAGCAACTTGTCATCAACCAGCAAGGGGATGTCAGGGGCGTGCGGATGGGCTGCTTTTCATTGGACCTTGCCCCCAGTGTCAACTGATGTTCCCAGTGCCAACAGTTGTACCCAGTGCCAACAGATGTTCTCAGAGTCTCCACACGTTCTAAGTGTCTACACATGTTCTCAGAGTCAACAAATGTTCTGGGTGTCTACAGATGTTATCAGTATCTACTCATGTTCTAAGTGTCTACATATATTCTGTCTACACACATTCTCGGTGTCTACACATGTTCTAAGTGTCAATAGATGTTCTAAGTGTCAGTATGTTCTCGGTGTCTTTTAATATTCCAAGTGCCTACATAAGGATCTTAGTGTCTACATATGTTCTCAGTGTCTACAGATGTTGCTTATTCTGACCTCCCTCATCTTCTCCAGTATCTGGTTCTCGGCGTCCTTGGCCAGGGCCTTAGTGGCGCGCAGCTTCTCCGCCATCAGCTGTCGCTTGGCCAGCAGCGGGGAGTCCGCCTCCGCCCCTGACTTCTTCACGACCTCCTCCACAGCCTTGTTCAGCTTGCGGGCCGTCTTCTCCTGGTTGTGCAGGTCCGACTGCATCAACTGCAACACAGTGTCATCGTCATCATCATCATCTCCTCCATCAGCAGCACAGAGCATTATCATTATCATAATCATCAACATCATAATAATCTTTTCCATTGCTTTGTTTAGCTTCCAAGATATCTTCTCCTGGTTGTAGACATCTGGCTGTATCAGCTGCATACATCATCATCATCATCACCATCACCATCATAACAGTCGCATGCTTCCTAGTCGCTCCACACAGCGAGAAAGCTGACTTTGTATCATCATCGCTATCGCCAATATCTTCTGTTCACCAATACCAGCAACAACAAAGGCATGGAAAAAACGAAAGCGAGCTTTTGGTTGTTGTTTTTTTTTTGCTTTATTCAACCCTAGTATAGGGAGTTTACTGCCTGAATAGGCTTCTATGTCATATTGATAACAAAGAAATATACTGAAAATGACCTTTTTTTCTTCAAAATGACAAATGTGGACACGACTGGAAATACTGGAGAAGTTTGTTCACTTTTCTTGTGGTTCATGAATTTGTAGGGACGTGTACATAATTTTAATGAAACGAATTTGACGACAGAGCAATGCTCAGGCGCTGTGTTAAATGAGCTGACAGCCTCAAAACAACACTGCACGCCACAGAGTGACGACCTATGGTTACCTGAAGTTTCCGAAGGATGGTCTCCAGATGTTTGGGGTCCCCGCTGACGTCACCCTGGTTCTTGACGTCAGCGTCCAGCTGATCCAAAGTGGCGATGACGTCAGTCATGGAGCGATCCACCTCCCCAACCTTCACCTGCATGTCGTTCAGCTTGGTCTGCACAGAACAAAGAGACCCTTGGATTGAATTGCTGGACTTTGTGTCGCCCCAGACTCTCGTCACTGTTGAATTCAAACTGAAAGCACAGTTCCTGGAAAATGGGGTTAAAAAACAAACAAAACATGTGCATGAATACAGTGATCATTTCTGCAGCTATTGTCGTTCATTGCGCTCCTCATCCAGCACTGTGCGTGTGGACCTCTGGACAATGAAACAGCAGTGAAAGGCTTCAGACCGCTTTCTGATGTTATTTTTCAATGTTAGTTTTGTTTGCAAACGTAGTTACATGTCTGATGAATGTGAAAGTGCAACACAGAGAAACAGTCACCACCTCAGTTCAAATGTCCACTCTAGATTGTCCTTTGTGACTTGTTCATCTTTTTCCTTCAGGCACCGGCCACTTGCTGGCGATATCAGCGTTGTTTGGAATCAAAACGCAATATTGGTTACCTACTGGTAGTATTATAGCAATGTAACAAGGCGTGTGTGTTTGTGCGTGCTTGTGTGTGTGTGTGTGTGTGTGTGTGTGTTCGTGCATGTATGCGTGCGTGCACGTAGGTGCGCGCGCGCGCGCGCGCGTGTGTGTGTGTGTGACGGAGCTGACCTCCCTGTCAGCGATGCCACGGAGGACGTCATTCCACTTGTCATTGGCGGCCAACACGGGGCGGTACAGGGTCTCTGCCGCCACCGGGGACTGGTCTTTGAGGGCGTCCACCTGCTGGTTCAGCTGCTGCATCTCCACGATCCGTGGGTACACCTGACTCTTGAACAGCTGGAACACACCGTGACACTCATGTACACCTGTACTTACACACCTGGCTCTTGAACAGCTGGAACACACCGTGACACTCATGTACACCTGTACTTACACACCTGGCTCTTGAACAGCTGGAACACACCGTGACACTCATGTACACCTGTACTTACACACCTGGCTCTTTAACAGCTGGAACACACCGTGACACTCATGTACACCTCTACTTACGCACCTGGCTCTTTAACAGCTGGAACACACCGTGACACTCATGTACACCTGTACTACACACCTGGCTCTTGAAAAGTTGAAACACCGTGACACTCTTATACACCCCCTCTTACACACTCTTGAACAGTTGAAACACCGTAACACTCTTATACACCCCCTCTTACACACTCTTGAACAGCTGGAACACGCCGTGACACACTCATGTACACCTCTTCTTACACATCTGGCTCTTCAACAGCTGGAACACACCACGACAATCATGTACACCTCTACTTGCACACCTGTCCAGCTTCTGGGTGGGAAGGACGATGCGGTATTTCACACGTACTAATTTCACAAGTTTCACAACGGTAATCAACATCGATGATAATATTATTGAAGCATCAAAGCCCGCCTTCATCCCTGTCTTACAAGTTGTTATTCTGATAATGACGATGTGTATGATTTGCCCAACAACAAACATTTAAAGTTGTACCTTTGAGAGCAAAGGACTATCACTGAAAAGTTGGTAAACATCAGATCGTCAAGCGTTGTATAGAACAATATAAAATTGTGTGCGCACAACTCACAATTGTTAATTATCTATTGGCCTCCATGGAGAGGTGGGAGGCGATGAAAGCTTTGGATTTTCAATCTAAGAGTCCTGGGTTCAAATGCCGGTCACAGCTTCTGGTGGGCTAAAGGTGGAGAGTTTGTTTCCGATCTCGCAGGTCAACTTTGCAGACTTGCCAGTGCCAGTACCCCATTACTGTGTATGCGCAAGCAGAAGGTCAAATGCGCATGTTAAAGGATCCAGTAATCCATAAAATATCCAGTAATCCTTATCAGCGTTTGGGTAAAGGAAACAAGAACACACTAGGCATGCACATCCTAAAAAAAGAAACGGATAATGGCTGCCTACGACCGCCGTAGGAAAAGAAGTGGAAGAGGGGTCCCCCAACAGATTATGAGCACCTACCTTGATTTCGTCCATCTGGTCCCGCAGTGTGTTGGGGTCAGTGGCAGGTGCCCTCATGCCCGCCAGCTTGTGCTCCGCCAGGGGGAGCCACGTGTTGATGGCCTGCAGCACACACACACACACACACACACACACAATTATGATGATGCTGTTCTCCATTTTCCAAGTCTCCCCCTCGAGTGGAAATGGTTTACACAGCGATCGCCAGTCTGTGACATCCCCTGCCCTTTTTCTGCATGGCCCGCACCTTGCATCATTAGGAAAGAAAAACAAACTACCCCCCCCCCCCCCCAACCTCTGTCACTGTATTAAGTTCTTTTTCATCAGTCACCATCTTTTTTATTCCATTTTCCACAAGTTCCTGTTTCCACGAGTAGTTCTTCAAATGGTCGACCTGAATAAAATGAAGAAAGAAATAGAACCCAAACTGATGGAAAAAAGAAATGACAGACCAATCAAATCTTTGCAGAACTGACTGCAAGGACCATACCCAGAACTGCATGTGAAATGCGTTTGCAAGTTCGTTAAGTAGAACAAACGAAACAGCTACGAGCGACAATCGTCCGTTTAATGACGCGGAAACGAGTGTCTATCTTTCCTTGTTAAATTCAGCCATCGGCTCTACTTTCAGTCAGGGCAATCAGATCTTTTATTGCGTACAAATAAGATGCACACCTTTCTGCGAGCTATGATCTGCAAGTTGTTAATAAACAGCATTGCTGCTGTCCGTGCCTGACACTTTGGCAGCTACGTGAGTATGGAATAATCCAACACTCTTCATGACACAAAACAAGTCACTACACGCGCATGCTCGTGCGCGCACATGCACGCACAAACACACACACACACTCATACACACACACTCAGAGAGAGAGAACGTAGAAGTAGTAATACTTTCATTACCCGTCTTTTCAAGACTTGTGATGTTAGATGAACACAAGCTCCATGGAATGTAATTTTATGCTGAAGGAAAAGCATTGTGCTTGAAAAACAACAACACAGTATTGCACCTCAGGACACCGCAGCAATGTTTAATATAATCAAGGTGCATGTTGCAATGCAACACAAGAGAATGAAAGTGCACTGTCAGATAGAAAACAAAACAAAACAATCAAATAAAACAGATCATCAGTTGTATTGTGACACACATGTTGGCAGTGTCTGTAGTCAGGAAACGTGAAATTAGATGACAAAGACAGAACGACAAAAGACGTGTTGTGTTGTACCACACGTGTGTGTGTGTGTGTGTGTGTGTGGTGAAGATGCACACAGTGCAAAGCCCACAGCAGAGTGAAGGACTTACAGCCTCTAGGTCCTGTGGCCAGGTGTAGCTCATGCCCTGAAAACATCACCATGGTGTGTCCACAAAACTCTCTCCACACACACACACACACACACACCCGAGGGCTGCACGCAACAAACAAGAGTGAGGCTGGTGGTGAAATCTGCTTTATCTGTATGTCTGCCTGTCTATTTGTCTGATTGTCTGACAGACAGGGACTATGGTGCAAGCGCACTATCCTCCACTGACCATGCTCAAATTTGACACAGTAACCAGCTGGAGCAGTAACCGCTTGGAACTGTAACCAACTCATTAGCACAGTAACCAACTGGTACCGTAAACCAGCTTATGTCCCGTGTCACTGAGGGGAAACTTGTAACGGGCTCATTGCTTCCCCAACGAATGACAGGATGTTCTTTGTAACCCCATCCCAAACACACTGAGGCAATTATAGATTTGGTTTGGTTTTGTCCAGTTGCTGCAGGCGCATTTTCGGGACAATCTCAACCTGGAATAAAAACGCTATGTGTCTACATGTTTCTAAATTCTTTCACCGTTTGTCTGTATGTAAAAAACAACAAAAAACCTGCAAATAAACAGGGTTTGAGGAAAATGTTTGGTCTATCCCTCTGTATGCTAGCTGAATGGAAGTACTGAGCGACTTGGAGCTGTGTTGGTTTGCGTATTTTGTAGGAGGAAGAGGAGCAGTACATGTTAAATAAAACGCAGCCATGAATTTAGATCACTCTCGCCTGTCCAACCCTAGACTTTCCTATCAACTGTACTGAAGAAAGTGGTGAGAGACCACCCACAATATACACGTAAGTTAAAACCTTTCGTGTCAAAGTGAAGGAAAACTATCTACTGAAGGAATTGTACTTGTTTGCTGTGTACTTGTTTCACGTTCCTGGACTCATTACCTTCTAGAGGTATTAATCACCAACCCCTCTCCTCTAAATGAGACCTGACAGACAGAACCCCGGTAGTAGGTAGACTGACTGACCTCCAGCAGGTGACTGAACTGGTCGGCGTGTCGGAACACCTTGCGCAGCTCGTCGCCCCGCTCCCGGACCATGTCGTTGACGTCATCAGCCAGGTGGGTCAGGTCCTCCAGCTGCTTCTGCAGCTCGATGCGGCCCGGCTCCCCGCAGTTCTTCATCACGCTGTCCGCGTGCGTCCGGCACTCCGCCGTCAGCTCCTTGGCCTTCTCCAGCTCCGTCTTGATACCCTGGGGCGTGGAAAATACCGGGGGTAACAACTCACAGGTCGGAGGGGGGGGGGGGGGGGAGTGTCTGCAGTCATCGGTATGCGTGGTGGGACATTACCCAAAAAATTCATCCTTCTCCTCACTAGGAGGTTCTGGCTTTCTGTCTAACCCAAAAGTCTGATCAAATACAGCTGTAGATGGTTCATGAACCTATTAAGCTTAAGTGTTTACCCCGATGACTGAGACTGTGGTTAATAATTGTTGTTACTAACTTTCCTTAGCACAATCTGACCACAATCTTTTAATAGTTATATGTCATTTTTTGTCAATTATAGTAACTTGTATTCTCTTACTCCTCACATGTTGTATCTCTTTTAAAAATTCAAAACGAGGGTGGTTTGTTGTGTCAATAATCAAACATACATAAGTTTGCAACAAAATCATGCAACACAGAAAAATTATCCTTTTTGTAAAAAACAACAACAGCGAAACAAAACAGTCACGTTGTATTTCTTACAAGAAGTGACACCAAATTTCATAAAACATAATGCAAAGCGACCGAAAGCTACTACTGACTGATCACCTGAACAGCTGATGACACCTGAATCCCTTTCTATCTTGGCAAGAAAAATAACAAGTTCAGGAAACAAACTGTCTACAACTGAGACTTAAAACTGCACAAGTCCACCCCCATCCCCACCAACACAACAACCACGTACAGCCAGTTCACTCTGCTGCTCTCGGATGGCCTCGGTGTCCACCCCGGGTAGCTGCTGGGAGTAGAGGCTGTCCTTGAGGTCCCTGAGGCTGGACTGGATGTCGGTGGACAGGTCGGTGAACTGTTCGGCGTCCCTCAGGGTCTGCTTCAGCAGCTTGTCCCGCTGGCCGGCCTTCCGCCCGATGGACGACGCCAGCTCCGCGATCTCTGCCGCCTTGCCCTTCACGTCCTCCACTACAGCACAGGCCACACACACAACACTTTGTTACCGCGGTAACAGAAATTTTCCACGTGTGGTGTATGCTGCACAAGCGATGCTCGATAATCATAGTTATTCAATTGAGAATCACAGTCATTCAATCGTGTGTTGTGTTTGCTACACAAACAATGACGAGAATAGCAGTCATTCAAACGAGAATCGTAGTCATTCAATCATGTGTGGTGTTTGCTACACAAACAATGACGAGAATAGCAGTCATTCAAACGAGAATCATAGTCATTCAATCATGCATGTGTGATGTATGCTACACAAACAAGGCACGAGGATCATAGTCATTCAAACACGTGAGGTGTATGCTACACAAACAATGAATAAGAAACACAGTCATTCAAACACGTGTGGTGTATGCTGCACAAACAATGCATGAAAATCATAGTCATTCAATCACGTATGGTGTATGGTGTGGTGTAATCCGCTTCATTATACAAGGGTCAATAAGAATCCGTGCCAAATGCACTTTGGCAGGTCAGACAAAAGGTTTAGTTTATCATCAGTGTGTACCAATTACTAAACAGAACACATTTCTACCTTCTCCGGGGTCTTCAATGCCATGTGCCTTGAGGTTCCTGACGATGCCCTCCACCTTGGCGAAGGCTGGCTTCATACGCTCTAGGTCTTCCAGCACAGCCTACAGACAGTGCAGTCAGTTAGTATACACTACTGACTGCAGGCGTCAATACACACATTCAGTTACCTCTGACTGCGCTGGTCCCAACATGACTGAGTCCTTCAGTCTGATCAATGAGGTGACATATTACTCCCGTTACACCATCCACCAGCGTGATGAAGCACTCAGTTTCAATTTCAGTTTCAAGGAGATGTCAAAGCATTGCGGAAAGGACTGATCTATACAGACGCTACACCACATCTGCTGTGTATCAAAAAGGATCAGATGCCTGACTTTCGCATAAACCCAGCACGGTGGTCAGGCCTTCAGAACCAACGCTATGTTTGTGTAAAACACTAACACAAAATGAAATGAAACAAAATTAAACAAAAAAGTAAATACATTTAAATAAGGTGTGCATATGTATACATATAAAATATAGTTTGCTGTATGTCTTGTACTCCTATACTTTTGGTGCAACATATTGTCACGGTTTGCAATGTATCTCAAGTAGATGGACTTGCATGGTTTGATGAATAAAGTAACACACTGGAATTTCTTTAAATTATTATATTGTAAAGCGCTTACAGTAAAATTCATTTAATAAGGCCCTATATATGTAAACTTAATATCGTCATCACAACTGTAAAGCGCTTAGAGCGAAATTCACTTGATAAGGCGCTATATTATATTCATTATTGTAAAGCGCCTTGAGCAGAATTCATTTGATAAGGTGCTCTGTGTAAACTTAATATCATCATCACAACTGTAAAGAGCTTAGAGCGAAATTCACTCGATAAGACGCTATAAACGTAAGCTTACTATGATCACCATCACTATCATTCTAAGGTGAAAGATACGGTGAAGACACATTGATGCACTGACCCTGTTCTCATCAATCTCGTTCTTCAGCTTGGCGGGAGCGGCAGGCACGGGGTCAGCACTGGTCACCACACGGTTCAGGCCGTCCAGATCCTCCAGCAGGTGGTCCAGAGAGTCCACCACCTGCACCACCACACAGTCACCAACGCTTTACTTTACTGTCTCCAAAAGAGAACCTTTTGGTACCTTTGCTGATCACCAACGCTTTACTTTACTATCTCTAAAAGAGAACCTGTTGGCACCTATGCTGACAAAAAAGGGAAAAAAAACTTTTTGTCTACAGTCCCCCACAAAAACGTTTTATCATTCAATAAAAATACAAAGCCATAAACATTTTTTAACGCAGCACAAGCCCCAAGAGCAAATTCCATGCATCAAATTCCCCACCACAATTACACTCACCATTCCATAAACGCAACAACACACGCCTGGCTGACATTCACTACAACCACTATGCAGACAATGAGCACCAATGCTTAACAATCTTACCCACCACACAGACTCTTCAGCTGAAATTCACAGTGTACTCTCTGTCATCAACAACCGGTACAATTAAGACAAGACAAAACGGCTGTAACTTTCGACTGTTAGTATCAAAATGTCCATTCGTATTATGATCTTTAAAATTTCTGAAACAAAGTTGAAAACAACTGACCAGTTTGTCGAGATTTAACGGTTTTTTTGTGAAATCATATATCAAGTACATGGAAGTTCCAACTGACCACATTTGGATATTTGGATATGATACAAAGTAAACAAAAACTAATCAAGTACTCATTCTTGCACACACACACACACACACACACACACACACACACACACACTCGATCAGTCAACATGAATGATCATCCGTCACAAAGTCATACCTCCTGTGTGAACTCTCGTTTCTTCTCGCCCAGTTCTCTGCCCTTGGCACGCGCCTGTGAGCGCAGCGCCTCGTAGCGGGTGTTGGCGGCCATCAGCTTGTTGTGCAGGTCCGTGGCCTCCGACACCCCGCACAGGTCCATTAGGTCCATGCCCGTGGAGTTCAGGTCGTCAATGAACAGCTTGTGGTCGTCGATGATCTGCTGGGTTGACTGCGGCAGTGACAACACAGACAAGTCAGTTCCAGTTTCAAGATGATGTTTTTGTGTGTGGACTGATTCATATACGTTACACGACACCTGATGTTCTAACCAGCCTCCCCCAAAACAAAACAAAACAAAAAACCCCAACAAACAACAAAAACACACAAAAAAACAACAACAAGAAAACAACAAGAAAACCAAACAAAAGCCTCAAGGAACATTATACTGACTGTCGCATACAACCAACTCGCTGATCAGGGCTTGAAAGCCTACCCTAGCCTTGGAAGCCTACCTTACAACAGGGACAATGTGGCCATGACGAATTGATTGAACTGTCCAACATTATCATTTCTAATGATATTACAAGTTTGTCACTCCTCCACAAACTTTTCTCCTTGTTTCAACACGCAGTTTATGGTTCAGTAAAGCGAAAGCTCAGTTTGATTGATCAATATTAAAAATACCCTGTGGTGGTATGATACAGGAAAAGGATCATTGTGACCAAAACAAACAGGAAATAACTGAAGTATAATGAGGACAGTGAACATGCTAAACTGATAATAATATGAGCTAGGAATGAAAAAACGTTCTTACAAGTGAAAAAATCAGAGGGGAGTTGTAGGGAAAAACACTTGCCAATTCGAATTCATTTATCTGTAATTGTTACACTGTTTGCCAAAGCGAACTACGAACATGACACACACGTAGGCACACACGCAAACACACTCAGACATTGACACACACATATGCACACATGCAAACGCAAGCACATACACATACACACACACCTTGAGGTTGTCATGCTGTTTCTTGACCTCATCCAGGTTGTCCCCGGGCTGTCCCTGCGCCTTGAGCTCAGCCTCCATCTCCTCCAGCCACGTCTCCACCTCGGCCAGGTTCTCGTTCAGCTGGGTGGCCAGCGGCAGCGCTGACTCTAGTTGCTGTACAGGGCCACACCATACACCGTCAGTCACCACTCCACAATATACAGTCACATCATAATACATAGTTACTATACCACAGTCACCACACCACAATACATAGTTATACTACAGTCATCATACCACAATATTAAATAATAGTCACCATGCTACAGTCACTACACCACAAAACATAGTCACCATACCACAGTCACACTACCACAGTATATAGTCACCATACCACAGTCACACTACCACAATATATAGTCACCATACCACAGTCGCCACTCCACTCTAACACGGTTCGAACCCACAACTCACTACCACCACCAACCACCAGTCCTTGAACAGCTTACCCACCGCAGCACTGTCAGTGCATCACCCCCCACTGGCACTGCCAACAAGAAGTATGCAGCACCACTCACCCTTTGCCGGTCAGCGCTGTGCTGACACAGCAGGTCGGCCTGGCTCTCAATGCTATCCCAACGGCTCTCGATCTCGTCTGTCTTGGTGTTGGCCGTCTGGTGAAGCAGTGCTCGCCCTTTGCTGATCACCTCCTTCAGCGCCCCCCTCCGTTGACAAAGGTCCTCGTGGAACGCCTGCAACACAAGTCTGGGTACATCTCTGGACGTCTGTGGATATATATATATATATATATATATATATATATATATATATATATATATATATATATATATATATATATATATATAATCACACATACACACACATGTATATGTGCAGAGAAACACAAGCGGACTAAGAGAGAGGAGGGATGACAGGCGTCTAAATACACACACACACACACACACACACACACATATATATATATATATATTGTGTGTGTGTGTGTGTGTGTGTGTGTGTGTGTGTGTGTGTAATTATTTCCCTCTTTTGATTTCTGTCTTCCCAGATACAAAGTTAGCAAAAGAATACAATGTGTTAGCTTGTCGAGGGTGTGGTACTTAATTGTTAACGTGGACAATCTGACCTACTTTTTCCCGACAAGCTGTGATCACTGTGTAGGTATACTCACATTGTGGTCCCTCAGCTGTACCCTCAACGTCTCGGGGTCAACACTGATGGGGTCTGCTGTGTTGATGTCGTTCTCTGCCTTGTCCAGGTACTTGAGTATCCCCTCCACATCACTAACCGTCTGCACAGCATTGTCATCATCATCATCATCATCGTCATCACCATAATCAACATCACCATAAATAGGTGGTGCTGTGAATACACAATTTTGAATGTGGAAATTGTTATGCGTCCTGTATAAATCAAGTTCATTCCATCACCATCATCATCGTCATTGTTGTTGTCAAGAAACGTTAGTCAACATACGTGAAACATCTTATCCTATTCCTCATTACCGTGATCCTGTTCGTCATTTTTTTTCAGCACTGTTGTTCTTTTCAAGATACTGTCGTTCTAGCTGAGGAATCTGTCCATGTGTCACCGCCTGCCATCGTCACCACTTCAGACAGCATGTCAAGACTGACAATCATAGTGGTGTTTTCACATAGCTCAAGCAATACCTTGTTTATAAGGATGGTACACTCAGTACACTCTAGTCCTTCGCTCCCTGTCTGTACATGGTGAATCACACGTTTCTGCAGGTCTCTGATAAAGTGCTGCCTTTTCTATTGTCTATGTTGGGCAGATCTGACGGCAGCATGATCTTGATGCATGTGGCCTTCTGCCACGGCTTCAATCTTGCACAACAGATACCTTCTCAGGAATGTGCATTAAGTAAAACACCACCAAGAAACAACCAACCAGGACTGATGGTAAGTCATAAAAAAATCGGTAACACCATCATCCTGAAGCACGTTTCTATCACGCTACTAGTTAGGCGGGGGCTCTCGCGGCGAGGGTGGCGAGGTTCTCGCTAGTCAAAGCGAGTGGCCTTCGAAGCAACTTTCTGCAAGGTATGGATAAAACCTATTTCCCGCCTCGCGCCAGTTTCTTTGCGAATGTATTTCTCGCCCTCGTCACTCGCTCTCTTGCTACTGGTTGCTGTTCCACAACCACACCCCTTTATACCATTCACTCACATCAATACACTTCATGCCAGGCGCGAGGAAATAAACAGCATGAATACAAACAGCACACTCAATTGACTGAAATCACGCGCGCGCGCGTGCATACACACACACACGCACGCGCACGCACACACAAACACACTGACCTCAAAGGACACCTCCTTGACGAGCACCTCTGTGAGGTCGTTCCACTTGCCCTCCAGGTCGGCCAGCACCTCCTTCACGGCGTACCGGTCAGCCACCCGGTCATCGGCCGTCAGCCTCTCGGCCACCTCCCTCAGCCCCCGCACTGTCCCCTCCCTCTCCTCCTTCCCCTCCAACAGCGCCTGGACCTAGTGACAGGTGGGGAAGAGATCAGTTTGGGGGGCAACTCGGTAAAGACACACACAGGGTTTTTGCTAATGACAGCATGACAGGTATTCTGAATCTACCAAGAGTCCGTAGTCTGCTGATGAAGTTATTACACGCAGAGGTGGTAAATGAATTCATTACGAGCACTAACAGCTTTGTAACGACCTTGCTGCAGATCTAAGGGGTTGCATAATAAAGTTATAATAGGAATCGCCGGTGTGCTAATGAACTTGTTAGAACATCCAAAGCTTCATAATAGAATAATGACAGGTAAAGGCATTTGTCATAGCCATTTTGAAATTCCCTGAAATATTATCGAAGTTTTTATGTATTGGTAGAATAAATTTTCACAGCTAAGTATACAATATGCAAACTGATGATAGACTGAAATTCGTAAATAACAACAAGAAACAAACCCCCCATTAAAAACCGCAGTGAATAAAATACATCGACATACCGATCGCTGTTCACCAAAAAATATTTGTAATTGCGGAGAAGTTTTATTGGTGTATCGAAAAACATCTGGTTACAATCAAAATATGGCGCTTCAAATTTTGGAAATGGTCAAAAGTAGCAGCACTGTTTGCCAGTGAAGTCATCAAAATGAATTATTCTACTCAGGCAACAAATGCCGCAAATAAATTGATTTACTGCGGGCAACAGATCCTGCAATTGAAATAGACAATGCAAAACAAGTGCCGGTCCCTACCTTGGCTCTCTGCGCCTTGCCCGAGGTGCCCTTAGCGGCGGACTTCATGCTCTTGATGGAGTCGGTGAGCCAGGTGTGGAGGTCCGAGGCCTGGGCTTCATAGTCCTGCAGGCCTGAGGCGATCTCCTCCACCTCCCTGGTGCGGGACTCGGCCAGGCGCTCCACGTCGCCAAGGCGGGCACTGACGTCCTGCAGCCTGTCCTCCGCCCCGGCCACGTTGTGCGCGTCCTTGGCCAGGCGGTCCAGCACCGCCTTGTTGCTGGCCAGGTCGGCGTTCATCAGGCGCTGCTCCTGCAGCTGCACGGCCAGCTTGTCCTTGTCCAGGCTGACCGGCGCCTTGCCCCGCAGCCGGCCCTCCACCTCCGCCACGCAGTCCTCCACGTCGTCCAGGCGACTCGTCACGTTGTGCTGCTCGGTCAGCACTGAGTCCAGCTGCTCCTCCTGCTCTCCGATCTCCTCCAGCAGCGCCGAGTACTCCTCGGAACGGGAATCCAGCACGGCGCGCACGTCCTCGGCCTCCGCCGCCATGCCGGCCTCCAGCAGTCCGTCCGCCAGCCTGTCCCCAGCAGACCTCAGGTCCTTTAGGCGCCGCTCCTGGCCCAGCAGCTCCGCCTTGAGCGTCCTCAGCGTGTCCAGGTCCCGGGAGTCCACCTGAGGGTCCGCGCCGAAGGAGTGGTCCTGGATGTCGGCCAGCTGCTCCTGCAGGCCCGGGTAGAAGGCGGCCAGCTTTTCGTTGAGGTCGTCAAAGGTCTTCTTGTGCTTCACCAGAGCTGCCAACCGGTCCATGTGCTTGCCGCACTCCCTGGAGATGTCCTTGAACTTTGCCTCGATGGACTCGATCTCCTCGTCCAGCACGCCCGCCTCGCTCTCCTCGCTGATGGTGGGCAGGATCTGCAACCGCTTACGGTACGCCTCCACCTCCCGCTCAAAGCCCTGCACATACCGCCAGTGTCATGGTGACTACTTCGTGCAGTCACCTGTTGTCGACACCTATACCCGTGTCTGCTTCTTTTGGTCACAACTTTTACACTGAATGTGTTCATATCAATTATTTTGAAACAAGTAAAAGAACACAACAGAGAGAGAGAGAGAGAGAGAGAGAGAGAGAGAGAGAGAGAGAGTCTATTAAATAGTTGTAGTTATTTTCATGGAATTAGATTTTCCGTAAAACCTAAAAAAGATATGACTATCTATTGTCCAAGTAGCCTCCATGGTTATACTTACACCATTATATCTGTTGTTTTTGTAACTTTGCTTTTATATAGTTTTGCCACGATATATATAAGATATAAGAGAGAGAAACAGAGACAGAGACACAGTGAGTTTTATTATTTTATGAACATGTAACATAACCCAGATATACATCCGGACACTAGTTCATCGTTCAAGTAATCCCACGTTTAAAAAGTACGGTGAGAACGGTACATACATTACGGTCCTTTCCTCTCTGTACCATTATCATCACTGAAACTGGCAGGTGTAGCGCCTATCTTCGGTCAAAGACCAAGCTCACATTTACAGAGTCGTTTGCACAACAGGCTGCCGACCTGAGTATAGCCGAATAATAGTTGCTTTTAGGGGCTCATCATTCGATACCCATGACATTTAGTAAGGTGTCAGTTACAAGCGCAGACACATATGTAAATCATATGTGCATCACAAGCGTCCACATGTCTCTGCTAACTTCCTGTCTTTTCTCCAGACTGCGGCGTGCAAAACTTACCACAGTATTCCTTGAACATTTCCTGGCTTCTAAACATGCGAACCCATCTGTCCTATGCTATTATACGAACTGTTGTCATTGAATACCGGTGAACTCCATTACTGCTACTTTGGAGGTGAGGGTGGGGTGGGGGCTGGTGAGTGGAGGTTCTTGGGGGGTGTGGCAGTCACCTAATCTGTAAATCACAGGCTGCTTGGGGGGGATCACAGTGAACTGCCATGTGGGAAAACTAACTGAACTAACTGCCTGAAGGAGGGAGCATGAGTTCGGTCTGTCATTCACAGTACCCAGTTGACATTAACGATCAGGTCGGTGCTTCGCTTTCTGCTTCGGTCCAATTGTTGTCCTTCCAGTTCTTCAGCCAAGACAGAAAACAAACGTGGAAACAAGAGAGGGATGGCGACTATGGTGAGGGGAAGATAGACAGAACGGGAGAAAACAAAAATAATTAATCGTAGAAATCTTTTTCTTTCTTTTTTTCACCTGGCTCTCGTTTGTTGGTGACATCATATCACTTGATACCTGCATATTCGCCAGGTGAGCAGTGGGAATATTGTGCAGGAAGACCTACATATACGCCAGGGCAAGGATGCATGGGACAGAGGAACAAAAATAGCCTGTTTGTGCCTGGGTCATCTTTTTTCCCTTCTCTCTAATTAGGAGGAAGGGATAGGTTGTGGGAAATTTCAAACAACGTGAATGAAGAAGTGGGCGTGGTCACAATGAATCAGATGACCCGGCGGCCAGAGGTCAGTGAGCGTGCGCACACACACACACACACACAAACACAGACACACACACAAACAAACACACACAATGTATCCCGGTCGTGTTGTCTGTGAAGGAAAGTATATATATCTGTAATCGACTCCCCCTGCCCCCGCCGCCCTGAGACTCTCTGCAAGCAAGGACACGGATCAATAGCACGTTTGAACTGTGACGTGGAACAAAATGACTGATGTCAGCATCGACCTGGCGCATCATATTCACGGACTCAGCTATTTCTGTCCTCAGCAACTTCATTTTTCACTTCTTTATAATACATTAATGCCTCAACGACACAGGTTTTCTCCAGGCCTCATTCATATTTAGCGAATGTGTGTGTGTGTGTGTGTGTGTGTGTGTGTGTGTGTGTGTGTGTGTGCAAATGTGGACCTGCGTGCATTCGTAAGTGCAAGTCTCTCTGTGTAATGTGTATGTGTAAGCAGCCACGGACACAGATTAACCGAGGCAATATCCAGTGAAACCGATTATTGTTGCTGTTTTTTTCAACACCACGTGTGTAGCGTAACCATCACAGCAGCTACGTTACATCAAGCACCACCCCCTACGTCTCTCACCTGTCTGTATATTACTTTTACACCACCACTGCCCGACGCCGCAAAACACATACCGAAGTCCCCACGCACAGCGCCATTTTCCTGATACACTCCGCACTAAATTAGCGACAATGAACTACACTCTATTAATAATCCACAGCTTAAAAAAATCGATTCATGTTTTCCCAACGCTAGACTTCCACTGCGTACGAAAACTCTTTACAAAACCAACACTGCCTTGATAGTGGGGCCACACCACTCCCAAAAGAACCTTCCTGTGGAACCTTCTACACCTGACTTCAGTCCACTCCAGAACACTACAGAACATTGTCAAAGTCCTGCATCATAGTCTGTCATCTTCAGAACCATGTGTCGCTGACTATACACTAGACAAGTAACGAGAATCACTGCCTACAACAGTGGACACGATGAGCCCAGCTGTGCCGCAACATCCGGCAATTGACGGAACACGCCGACACGCAGTGAAGTGCTGTTGGTCTATCGACCACTTACAAACTGTGTTTACCGCGCGGCTCTCAGCTCAAAACAGGTGGCTGGCAGTCACGATAAAACAAAAGCCACGCGTACAACATCGGACCTCAAACGCCGCCAGGTGTATACCGATGAAATGAGCAAGCAAGCAAGCTGAGACGTGCTATTTTCCTGTTATAAGTACAAGCGAGGAGTTGAGAGAGAGAGAGAGAGAGAGAGAGAGAGAGTCTTTCTGTCTGTGTGTATATATGTCTTTAGATGAGTAACTGAGTGAGTGAAAAATAACTGACAGAAGACTGTTTTCTTTCGTGTGTGCGCTATTTACTGGGTTGTGTGTGTGCGTTATCATTTTGTATTGACTGTTTGCATGGTTTATTATAATTTGCATTTTCAATGTACAGCGCGCTGAACTCATTAGGAAACGTGCTCCAGACAAATATTTCTCACTGTTATTGTTACTCAAAATCACAAGAACATGATGACCACCATCCCCTTCCACTATGAGTCGTTAGCAGACCGACAGTGGCTGGTCAATTGAATAGGTTACTTCAGGTCTGTCCCAAATATAATGTCCTGTTACAGTGACCGATTACATGGATAGGACATTTCAAGTCTGTCCTCACTGCAAAGTCCAATTACATTGACTGATCCTTTGGACAGGTCATTTCAAGTTTGTCTCAAGTAGGTGTGTCCCCACTGCAGTGACCCCTTCTCACCTCCCACTCACTAACAGTCCATCCTTCACCCCTGTCCTGACCGGCATTCGGCAATCACGACACAATGAGCACAACATATTCGCTGCACAGTGTGGCTGGGAAAATGGGAAAAAGGTTGTTGGAACAAATACGCAGTGTTTAACCAGTTGCACGCTGTGTCTGTATAATATGGACAATATTTTTTTTTATTCTTTCGAGTGCCATGTCATTCTGTTATGAATTACTTGCTACGAGACACGTCGAACAACTCTCAGGTCTATATATAAGGTCGATTGCAAACAACCGACTCTCAGCGTAAGCATGTCCCTAAACACAATGCCTCACTCGTCGGGGACACGAATAAGACTCTTCAGACAACAGCTCTTCTGGATCCCAATTTTCACCTTCTTTTTCAAACTTTAAAAGCCTGCACACGCTCTATCACTTTCGAAGCGAAACATGAAGCGGTCTTTTTATTTATTTTTTGTGTAGTTTTGAAGTTGTTTTTGTTGTGTCCTTGTGTACGATTGTTTGTGATCTGGGAGTGATAAATGTGACGTCCTCTGCACAGCCTTGTCATTGCTCAATGGTGAATGAATGCAATGAACTGTGCTGTTTTGCAGATTGTTTTCAGATGTGACAGGGGTTTGTATTGAACGCGTGTAGTTGGGAAAAATCCTGATTTTTGCCTGTGCGACAAGATTATAAGCAACAATGTCAATGTCAAGCAGCCACAACTTGCTTACTGTGAAGGACGAGCGGTATACTAATGGAGCTATAGCACTATCAAACCCCCCCCTCTCTTCATCCACCCCACGTCGCATTCTCCTTGTGGTGGCACACAGTGAAGTGTAATGTTCATTCCCTGTGTCAATGTCTGTTGTCTGTGTGGTCTGGAGCATCCTCGTTGCCTTATCCATATAATGGGGAAACTGTTTATCACCGCGACGCTGTTAAACATTGTTGTTGTTTTTTCTTACTTTTCAATGTGTAATAATGATGAACCGGCACGAGAGCTCTCTCTCTCTCTCCGTGCGTGTGTGGCGGCAGTGTGTTTGTGTGTGTGTGTGAGTGCGCGCGAGCGCGACGCTTTCCCAATCATTGTTATGCATGTACTAGGCGTTGATGGCAACAGATGTGCGACGCCTCATTAGAGCAGGTACAGTGCTGCCAGGTATCACTTACAAGTCCCCCTTCCACACACACACACACAGACACCATAAACACACACACACACACATACACATACTCTCTCTCTCTCACTCATAGAAATAAGACCAACCCACCACTGACCACTGGCTAACCCCGTCATCTGTGTCCACCACTGCACTTTGTCATCACAACTGTTTTCTTTCTGTCTCCACTCAACAGCGATCTTTCCTTCACTGTTGGGTTGACCATGACGATGATTATGAGGATAATAACAACGATAAGGGTGGTGCTGGTGATGAGGATGGTGATGACGATAAAAGACTAAAAGACCCCTAATTCATTCGTCAGCTAACTGGTCGTCAAACCCAACTCTTAAAGTCACTTCTTTCTGCTGTTATTGTGGCCATTTTCGTTAAAAGCATTCATGTCCAGTTTAATGGGTATATACAGCTCTATATTAGATGGGGCCAGACCATATTCTTAAGTCTCTTGAAGTAACTAATACCTCAGTGTATGAGTCGCTTCTTCTTTAGTTCCCGAACACTTCTTACGACCGTTGTCGCCATTACCTCAACATTACGTTTTTAGTCAATAACAATAATAGCGGTCAACTGCTAACATAGACAGCACACACACACACACACACACACACACACACACAGAAGTAAAATACATCCACAAACCCACTGACCACCACAACCATAACCCCATACAACGCCAGTCACCCCGTTTTATCTCAGGACTCACAAATATTAAACCAGCCCCCTTATCCTTCCTTCCTACCTGCACTTCGGGCTCATCCTGATCCGTCATACTGACCACAGGAGGATGGAGATGGTATCAACCGGTTGTTCCAGACTCTCCGTATACCCAGATGTTAAAGACACACACACACTTCGGGGTGTTTCCTGTCACTCATCCCTACCCTCCACACACCCTTGTAGCAATGTACACTGCAGTTTGTTCTTTGCATTGAGGTCGTGGCAGGCTGTTAGTGTTAGTGAATGTATCGCCTACAACCACCGTGAGCGACTTCAATACAACCTGTCTCCCTTACTCCCCGCAGTCAGTGGAGTGGCCTGGGTCGTGTGTGTGAATGGCTTTGCCGAGTGAAGCGTGAAAATAGGGGGTGGGGGCGGAGTTGGAAGGGTTAGGGGGGTAGGGAGGTAATCAACAGGGGTTAGGTAGGAGTGTAGTCTGCTTGCTTTCATGGTCAACGATATATACCGCGTGGCGGTGACTTCACTTAAACAAAAAAACAAAAAAAGAGGAAGAAGAAGAAGAAAAAAAAAAAGATTGGGTGTCGGGAGGATAGAAGGGGGAAACTAAGGTGTGGAGAGAAAAAGGGGTGTAATGATACCTTTGAGGATCTCTCTCGTCCCCCTTTCTCTCTCTCTCTCTCTGCACGTGTGTGTTAGCGTAGGTAAGTGCACGTGTGTGTCCGTGCGTGTGCGAGCGTGCCTAGTGCGTGTACGTGTGTGAGTCTGCACGTGTGTACCTCAGTGTGAGCGCATGTGTGAGTGGGCGTGCGTGTTGTTAAGCCATTACACTGAGGTCACCCCGACTGTTATCTTTAAAACAAACACAAATCGACAGACCCCAGTCTTTCCTGTAAGGATCGCTTGGCGGCCAGTGAGGGGAAAGAAATCAGAAGGGAGTGTGGGGAGATAGGCAAACACGGCGACACAGACCTTACCACTGACAGGTCCACATACAGCAGACACATTAACTGATAATATGTCAAAGTGGAAAGATTAAATTGAAGAACACTGATGGTGATGTGTACACATAGGCACGTGTCAAGTAGAATGTACGCGCGAGCACACACACACGCACACATGCTCCCATAAAGTAACTGTGCCAACAATGGACACAAACGGAACTCGGAAGACTCAAGAGTCACCGAGAAGCGAGGGAGAGGGTTGGGTCACAAACACTTCCTTACCTGGGCCTGGTCCTTGAAGTCATCAGCTGACTTGACCAGCTTGGAGATGTCGTCCTCTTTCGTCTTCACCTCCTCCACAAAGTCCTGCACACATGGACAGCATGCAGCATGTAGCACCGCCTTCACACGAACAACCATTTAACTGTAGATCTAGTCATCAGCCTCGTCCGTACATAACGTGCAATATGTACCTTCTATTCATCTGAGCACAAGCGTATTTGTGTTTGTATGTGATTTCCGATTCAAGTTTGTAGTACATTTTATGTAATACCCCCTCAATATTCCTTGTGACCCCTGTACATTTAGTTTAAAAACAACAACAACAACAACATTCTATTCTGTTCTATCCTATGCTATTCTATATCACTATAGTGGCCCACACACGCCATTTCACTGTTGTGGCCGACACGCTGTATCATTACAGTGGGCTACGTAAGTTACATCACTATAGAAAGAATGACAGACTGATCATCAAACGGGTAGTCAGTTTGGTAGGCTGGCCGTTTGGTTTGGTGGTTGGTTGTTTAGGGAATTATTTTTTAATGTAGTGGAAAGCAGGGGCTTTCAAATCCAATGTCACTGCTTGAAAGAAAGCACAAAACATATAATGTTAAACACTACAAAATACATGGTATGAAACAGCAGTCTTTCAGTTTTAACACTTGATGAGCTCCTCCTTTCATAAATATCACACACAGAACACCTAACAGCTGCTTAAGATACGTGTGTGCCTGTGCGGGTAGATAAAGTATTACATAAATAAATGCCGAGCTGATTTAATAGTGACGCGCGCGCGCGCGTGTGTGTGTGTGTGTGTGAGAGAGAGAGAGAGAGAGAGAGAGAGTGTGTGTGTGTCTGTGTCTGTGAGTGTAAAGGCGTGCGTGCAGTGTGCTGTATGTGGACGCGCCGAAACATCTCTTTTCATTACTGACAAAAGTAAACACTATCACGTCAGCAGGAAATCCAGCGTTTCCGGCGTCGGGGCGAATCCCAGTGTGTCCCCACACCCCTACCCCCCGATGCCCCCCAATAAAAACAAGTCCCAGACTAACCCTGAAGGCGTGGAACTGGTCTTCCACATCCCCCTGGGCGCCCTGCAGGTCCTGGGTCCTCTCTATGGCGGCGTCCAGCCACTGGTCCGCGTCGTCCAGCCGCAGGTAGAACTCTTCCAGCCCGCTCTCCATCGCCGTCATCTGGCTGCCGCACTTCTCCGCCTTGCTCGACGCCTGCACGCACACACGCGTAAAGACATGCGCGCAAACAAATACACACACAAACATACACGCATGCGCGTGCACACACACACACACACAAACATACACACACACGTATGCAAGCACGCCCACATATGCGTACAAACACAGACACACACATGCATATTCATCAAGTTATTCATATACTGTGCAATACTATACTAGATAAACAGAGTCAGACACTTTCTGACATCATTTGGAACACACACACACACACACACACACAAACACGCACATTCACACACACACACACACACACACACATGCACATGCACACGCACACACACACACACACACTCATTTATTCATTTATTTATCTACCATTGTACTTGTGTCTTATAAACCTTATGGTTTCATGACATTAAAATTTATTCGATTCTATTCACTCACAGTATCAAACCGGAGCTTGAGGTCCGAAGTGTTGTACTTGAGTTTCTGCACTTGTTGCGCCGCCTCGTCCTTCTGTCCGCCAGGGCTGCCGCCAGAGGTCGCCACCAGCTGCTCCGCCTGCTGGATGGCCTGACGCACTTCCGGTTCCTTGTCACAGAGCTCGTGATGCAGGCCCTGCAAGGTCACACGGTATTGTGACAGTTAACCCCTCGACAAGCTGAGCCTCGTTGAAATGAGATCAAGTGTGGCAGGAACTCGTCGTGCAAGATCCACTACTTCTTTTGTAGTGGTGTTACTGATTTTGCTGAACCAAACCAATGCAGTCCCCAGAGCAGCAAGTCCACCGGGTAAAGAATATAGACTGACGTCCTGACCTGTCCTGTCTCCTCTAGTTTTATCTCAGTAGTAAGGCAACAGCCCTTCAGTGTTCAGCACACTTGTCAGCAGCAGTTAACAGGTTAATGTACTTGACCATGTCTCCTATCATTTGTATTTGTATTTGCATTTGTATTTCTTATTATCACAACAGATTTCTCTGTGTGAAATTCGGGCTGCTCTCCCCAGGGAGAGCGCGTCGCTACACTACAGCGCCACCCTTTTTTTGTATTTTTTCCTGCGTGCAGTTTTATTTGTTTTTTTCTGTCGAAGTGGATTGATTTTCATTAAAAAAAACAACAAAATAACAAAAAACAAAAAAACACAGAACCTGGAAAAAAGGAAATGTGGGTCAGGTATCTACATCTGCCTTAAATTTTTTTTTTCATTCAGTTAGATGTGGTGTTGCTTATATGGATGAGATCGAATGCTTTGATACCTTCCAGAAACTGAAACTGATAACCGTTAGGTTTTGTCCGAAAGCACAGTCATCGTGTAATAATGCATGAATGAAAAACTTACACATGCATCCTTTCACACCCCTCTGTAATAATTCTGTTGTGATTGCTGTGTCTCACATGGCTGTCACGTACCTTGGCCTCCTCAGCCTGGTCTCTGAGTTTCTCCAGGCGCTGACTGGGTTTCCGCTGAGAGGCGATGGCACGTTCCACGTCACTCAGCCAATCAGCGCTGTCCTTCACGTCCAGCAGACAGCGCACCACGTGCTCGTCACGTGCCAGGCTGACGTCACCGCTCTCCGGATCCTGCTTCACCTGTCGGCATGGATGGAGAGTGCGCGCATGTGTGTGTGTGTGTGTGTGTGTGTGACTGTAGGCATTTTATGGTCTGTTGATTTATTTCTTCACTGTAAGGGACAGATGGACACTCTGGTGGTCTGTAATACACAATGAAGCTATGCCGATATTGGCCATACCAGGATAAATACATAATGCTGTCAAGATCAAGATCAAGATCCAAGAACGGAGAACTGATGTCAACTTCTATCTGCATCGAGACAGAAACAGACTTCCAGAAACTGATTACACTGAACGTATTCACACACACACACACACACACACAAACTACAGTGACTAAAACAGAAACACAGACTGGCTAACCTTAGATCCCAGAGTGAGGAATCCATTGGCCAGGGCGTCCCGGAGTGACATCCGCAGGTCGTTGGGCGCCACAAAGTTGGCGGAGCGTGGGTTGACGTGCCCGCCGTCGATCAGTTCCTTAAGGGAGGCCGTCAGGCTGAGGAAGCTGTCGGGCTGGATACTGGGCGTCAGCACGCCCTCAGCCACGGCCTGCTCCAGGGTCATCCACCGGCCGCTGACGTCACAGCGGACTTTGCCGGTGGCGGGGTCCAGCTTGCCCTGGTCCATCATGGCGCCCAGGGAGGTGACGGCGCCGCTCTCCGTGTCCACGCAGTACACCAGGTCCGGGTTCCACGCTCCGGACTCCCGCGCTGTGCGAAGGTCCAGGGGCTGCTTGGTGTGCGGGTGGGCGACCTTCCCCGTCCTGGGGTTCAGCTGGCCGCTGTCAATGGCGTCCTGCAGGGACAGCTTGTCGAAGGCGGAGAATAGCGCCAGGGCCACGCGGGGCTCCACCTTGCCGCTCTTGGTCGCCACCTGCAGAGGGGTCAAAGCCGCGCGCTTCTCCTCGGCGTAGGCGGCGTGCGGCATGTCCAGCACGCCCAGCAAGACGGCTTCCTCCACGTCCAGCACCTGCCCCTCCACGGGCAGGTGCACGCCGCGCACCTTGGTGTCCATCACTCCGCGCAGCGTGGCCAAGGTCTGGGCGGAGCTCGCCAAGTGGGCGGGGTCGATGCCGGCCACGATCTGCCCATGCCTCTCCGCTTCCGGCACCGTCAGCTCTTGCCCCGAGTCCTCCACCACGCGGCCCGTGGTCAGGCTGAACCGCCCGGCGTCCAGGGCCTCCTTCAGGGACACCAGCCTCTGCTGGCCCACATCGTAGAAGAAGGTGGTGTTGGGGTCGATCACACCGCTGGCGATGGCGGAGTCAAGGGACATGACCTGCCCGGTGGCAGGGTCCGTCACCAGGCCAGTATCGGGATCAAAGCGGCCCTGGTCGATGAGGTGGCCCAGGCTGCTGTCCTGGTACGTCTTCAGGATCTGCTCTAGCACAGAGGGGTCCAGGTGACCTCGGGCTGCGGCCTCCACCAAGGGCAGCGTCTCTCCGTCCGCTGTCCGGAATTCCGCCTTGGCCAGATCGATCACCCCTGTCTGCAATGCTTCGTCCAGGGAAATGGTTTTTCCTGTCGCTGGATCCATCACAGTGCCGGCCTGCACGTCCACCCTGTGTCTCAGCTCGTCATACAGCTTGTCGTTGGGGTCCTGGCGAAGGCCGGCCTCTGCCGCCGCTGTCTGCACGTCCGCCGCGCTGGGCGGGCGGAACCTTTGCTGACGGATCTGCAGCTCCTGCACTGTGAGAACGTCGCCTTCGTCTGTGTCCTTGTGGGGATCAAAGGGCGTGGCCTTGACCAATCCTCTTCGCATGGCCTCCTGCAAGGTCATAACGTCCCCCGTCACGGGGTCCTTGTACGTGCCCTTCACGGGGTCGATGATGCCGGCTTCCACGGCTTGATGAAGCGTCAGCAGCTGCCCGGTCCGCGGGTCTACCACACCCCTCACCTTGTGAGCCGTCTCCACCAGGGCCACGGACGTGAACACGCCGTCCTCCTCACCCACTTCCTCCGGCAGCGCGGTCTCCGCCATCAGGTAGCCTGCCCGCACCGCCTCTGTCAGGGACATCTCCTCTCCAGTCACGGGGTTACGGAACGTGCCGGTTTTGGGGTCGACGAGCCCCGCGGTGACGGCGTCCGCCACGCTGATGCACTCCCCGGTCCTGGGGTCCACGACGCCGGAGATGGGGCACACCTGGGTGTCCATGCCGCTAAGCAGTGTTCCCCCGCCCCCGTCCACACTGTCCACCCCGTTAGCGGCGTTGCCGTTGGCAAAGTGCTGGCCGTATTCCACCTGCACGTACCCTCTGTGGATGGCCTCCGGGATGGACATGGTCTCGCCAGTGTCCGGGTGGACGTACGTACCCTTGGTCAGGTCCAGTATACCCTGTCATCAAGCACCGTTGTTGACGTGTGTAGGTAAAGCAGTCAAGGGTGTTTGTTCATGCCTTCAGCTTTCTGTGTCTGTCTGTCTGGAAAATGTCTTTGTTCTGAACTCATTTCTACTACCTCTGGCCTGACTAGAATATCGACGTTGCTAGAAACTGGTGGGGTGAAGAGAGTGCTGATACAGGACTGGAAACCTTCTTACAAAGGTATTTAATACTGCATGTTGGTAACAAATTTAACACATAGCATGGTCTGGAAATCGACAATTTCAGAGAAAACCCGTGACTGTGGGAAAAGGAGTCACTTGCAGAAAGAAGAAGCCGGAGAGTATGGAAAATATGTCCAATCATATTTATAACAGTCTCACTTTTAAACACTTTCTTGCTTCATGCGCACACACGCAATTATACCTGCACACATGCACAGAGAGAAACATACACCCTGATATCTCCCCCTCACCGCCCCCAGCCCCCTCCACACACACACTTACACATAACACGCACGCACGCACACACACACGCACACACACACAAATACTACCTTGTTGATGGCCTGGTACACGCTAATCTGTTGCTTGGTGCGGGGATCCACGGCCCCAACGATCACAAACTGACTCTGTTCCTCCATCACATCCCTCGGGCCTGTGTAGCCCACTTCCTCTTCCTCCTCTCCCCTTCCGGTTCCGGTTTCCTGTTTCACACCTTTCCGGTGTAGGGGTGTGTCGGCGTTGGTTGGGGTGTGCGGGGCCCGTTCGTGGATATAGAGTTCACACTGGATCTTGCCCACCTGGGTCTTCTTGGTTTGTGCGTCAATGCTGACTGTGGGCAAGGCCCTGAGAGGCATACATTACAGCACTGTATTGCTGCTTCGTTTTTATCGTTATCATTGTGATGATTGCATGTGAGGTTTACTTCAACTTAGCATTTTATGTCTTTTGAGTATTCAAATCAAAACACTATAATATTGTGATTAGTGTATGTGGGGTTTACTTCAATTCAGCATTTTGATATTTTATGTCTTTTGTGTATTCATAATAAATGATGTGATTCTCGTACCCTGTTTATGTAACGACAATCAAGTTATCTATTTTTGGAGACAATGAAGTATTCTGTAATCACGCCTCAGCAATTAGCCTTGTGACTCCTGGTTGTGCTGGTTGACGCCTCTGGCATAATGTAGGTATATGATGTGTGCGATTGGAATAACCATGCACTGACCCAACAAACAGCATTAATACAGCATACCTACTGATTATCATAATGAAGTTTTAAAAAGCAAGGATCGCATATAATGAACATTGAATGCTATGTATCCACCCCCCTGGAATAGGCTACTCACAGCATAAGAAAACATCAAACATACCGCAGTAAAATGAGTAAAATAAGAGAAGGCATAGGCTATTAACGAGAAAGAAAAAACAATGAAAAAACATGGAGTGAACCGTTCATAATTTGAGCTAAAAGAACAAACAAAAAAGAAACAAACAAACAAAGAAGCAAGCAATCAAACAAAGAAACAAAAAACGACATCAAATATACACACTAACTCATTTCAGTTGTGTGGATTGATAACTGAGTGATGTTACAAAATAATAGCAATGTCATACAAATACAAAAGAAATATCACTTATTTGAAAACATGTAGGTACTAAACAGGTTTAATTTCTACTGATGCTTGTTTTATCGGAGTTTAAAATACGTATGGAAGTGGGAATACAAGATTTGTTGTATCGTGTTGTTCAGCTCGGCCGGGCTATATGCTGTAAGAAAATAAAAGAAAAGATTTGGCTGAAATAAAGAACGCCACAATGGCGTAGTTTTTGGCGCTGCTACGATGACGCAAAATTAATTCAGTTCCAGGCAATTTCGTTCCGTTCCGTTCAATGTTGAGTGTCGAGCATTGTGCGTCATGTTCTTTTTTCTTTTCTTTTTTTTTTCCTCGTCGCTCTCAGTCATCATGTATGTGTCGCCATAACCAAGGAGTAAAATTTAAATTTGATGAATCATACTGCTAATGCTTTGACATGTCACCATTCCAAGTTTGTGACGGATATGGATGAAACGCTTTGATCATGATCATGGTCTTGTTCTTAAACACACAGCAAGGAATTGTTCACGAAATCTATGCAGAGCATCTTGCCTGTCACCTTTACCTCGTCATCCTTCTCCCTTCTCGCGCCGGCTTTCAAGATATCTTTGTGTCAGGGTAAAGAGCGTAGATATTTTGGCGCCAACTAAATTGTAATCCCCGTTTCCACGTGAGTACAACACATGATGCAAATTTCTTTAAACTAGTCGGCAATTTTAGATCTACCATCAATGCCAAACGAAAACGACACCCATCTCATTTTAGAATGTACTTGAACGAGCAATGAATCTATCTTCTGTTTTTGTTCGTTTCTATTCGAGTGAATGCAGCACTATTAATGAAGACACTGGTGGCCTTTTGTAAGTTATTGAGATAATTTCGAAATTTTTGTTGCTGGAACACTCAACTTCCAATTTCGATATTTTTGTTGCTGGAACACACAACTTCCTCGCTTACTTTTGATTCCACAGAAAACAACCAATGTCAACGTTTTCTTCAGTGCTAGTGGGACGCAGCGGACCTGCCTGAAAAAATATCTAAAAAAAAAAAATAAAAATAAAATAAAGGCCCAGCATGTTGTAATTATGTAGCCGTACAACCCATTTCAGTTTCTTCAATTAAATATATTTTTGCGTTTTTTTTCTTGTTTTTGGGATGTCACTTGTGCTATTTTCCGAGTTTTCAGAAAAAAACCCCAAGAAAAACAGCCATATCTTTTTCTTTTTTTTTTTTTTTTTTTTTTTACAAGGAAGCACATGTTGTTCTCTGCTCACTGTAGAAATACCAGTGTATTTATGTGAAATGCACCCACGGATAAGCTCAACACTCATGATTCACAATTTTGGTGCTCAGATTGTCAAAATTTGCCACATCACTGCTTCGCCAAAATGAAAACTACTCAGTATCAAGTGTTGGAATCCTGATGACTGCCAACTAAAGTCACGCATGCAAGCCCGGACTTATCGGAAAGGGTTAACCATTTTTATGACGATTCAACCTCAAACATACATTACAGCGAAAATTATCAGAAATCTGACCCTTTTCGTTACGAATGCTCAGCGTCAGACTTCCTCCGACAGCATATTATAAAGAACGTTGTTTGTTTGTTTGTTTTTTGTGGGTTTTTTTTTGTTTTTGTTTTTCCAGCTGTCGCTGATATAATTTCTTCTTTTCCGCAGTGTTCAGACATCAAATATAATTTCTTCTTTTCCGCAGTGTTCAGACCGCCTTTGTTCAACACCTGCAGAAAAAACCACATGCTTTCCATTCGTGAACTTTCTAGACAAGAATAATAACAGATAATTATAATTAAGGTGTGTGTGTGTGTGTGTGTGTGTGTGTGTGTGTGTGTGTGTGTGTATACTTTTTTTAAGAAAAGAAAGAAAAAAAAGATAAAAAGATATGAAAATTTCAGTTATGTTAACTAACAATGACATTATCTCCGCCGCTGAACTATTTCAAATAACAGCCGCGGTGATTTGAATATCGTCAATGAACAACACCCCAATCACCTAGTCAGGTCCAGTTAACCGCTCATTGCTTGGCCAACAGCAGGTGGGGTTTTTTTTGTTGTTTTTTCCGGAGGCATAGAAGCATATTTTTCACCAGCTGTGCGCGAACTGCTGGATTCCTTATTACCTGAAGCCTTCTGTAACTTACCTCTGATGTACGTTATTTCCATCAAGTGATCACTATCATCAAAAACAAGCATTTCAAATTCATCTTTGCATTTTATATACAAGTAGAACACGGTATGGTACACATACGCGATCTATTTGTAATGTACTCCACGCCTAATATGCGGGTGTTCTTTTGGAGACCAGTGTTGGGCAACACTTTTATATCTTCGCGTCCGTGCTTTTGGTGTCAAAAGAGGGACACCACTTGTAAGTCGCACAATACCAGCTGAAAATATCAGACTGTACTGAAGACGCCCCATGATTACCAGACTGCAATTATGGCTTTGGGTCTTTCAAATTGATCATGCCGATCTCATCGATACCTAGACATGACATCATTTCATTGCGATTTCCCTCCGTGTACGGATTTAACCAATAACGAAACGGATATCCAGTCAATTAATGAAACAGATATCCAGTCCATTCCGGCAGAGGACATTCTTCATGTCAAAATCGTCCCTTTGACAGAAAAGGAACCGCAGTGTGACAACAATGACCAGGTCAAAAGAAACACGCATCGTCTGCTGGTGCACTACGTCATACGCACGACCAAACAGGAGCTCCGTATGGGCACTGGTCAGTTAGAGAGGAGCCTACTTGAATGCCAGAATCTGGCCTGTGACCTCAACAACAAGCGGGGCGGAATACCGAACACACCACGGAAATTTCTAGTTCTGATTAACCCAATAAGCGGAAGGGGTAAAAGTCAACATGTATTTGGCTCCATTATGGAACCAATTTTCAAGGCCTGTGATGTCAGCTATGACACGTTCGTGTCATCCAGATTCGGTGACATCCTTAACACTGTAAAAAATCGCAGCTTGGAAAAATACAGTGGAATAATAACATTGGGAGGAGACGGAACGGTCAACGAAGCGTTCAGCGGTCTTCTGCTGCGAAGAATGCGTGAATTGGGGCTCGATGTTGACGATATCAACTGCCAGTTCATGCCAGCCAGCATTCCCATAGGAATAGTTCCTACAGGGTCTCGAAACTGGGTGTGTCAGTACATACAAGGAAATTCGGACGTCACCACAACTACTATTAACATCATCAGAGGCAAAACTGTTCCGATGAGCGTAATAACTATTCATGAGCCTGAACGGCTTCTATGTATGTCTGCCCTTGTTCTCCACATTGGTTTTTTAGGTGACGTATTCCGCAAATCAGAGGTCAACCGCTGGTTAGGAAAAGTTCGCTATAAAGTGTTTGCAAGCACTGCTCTTCTCCAACGCCGACTGATGACAGCAGAGCTCACCATTTCATTGGCTTCATCCAACCCTTCCCTCCAACCTCTTGATAAGGGAACACAAGACACCTCGCAATCCTACATCAAGGCATCATGTGTAAAAAGTACAGATCCGACTGATAACAAATCCACTGCCTCCGTCCAAAGTAGTACAGAAGCAATGGAAAGCTGTAGAGGCACCTCTGACAGCTTGTGTGGCAGCAACACTACAGCAGGCCTAGGTGAAATGGCATATAACTATACTTTGGACAGCAGCAGTAGCATCGATATCACCAGTTCCATCCATGCTCCATCAACCAAAGTCAGTCAGGGCACTAAAGACAGCACCAAAAACGGCACTTCCATGAGCGCCATTCATGCTCTATCAACCCAAGTCAGTCAGGGCACTAAAGTCGGCACCAAGAACGGCGCTTCCATGAGCGCCATCCATGCTCCATCAACCCAAGTCAGTCAGGGCACTAAAGTCGGCACCAAGAACGGCGCTTCCATGAGCACCATCCCTGCTCTATCAACCCAAGTCAGTCAGGGCACTAAAGTCGGCACCAAGAACGGCGCTTCCATGAGCGCCATCCATGCTCCATCAACCCAAGTCAATCAAGGCACTAAAGACGGCATCAAGAACACTGCTTCTGACAGCACCATCCATGCTCCATCAACCAGTCAATGCATTAAAGACGGCACCGGGAACAGCGCTTCCACCACCGCCATTCCTGCTCCATCAATCCAAGTCGGGAACGGCAGTATGGTCGACGGCGAGAACGGCGCTTCCACGAGCACTGTCCCTGCTCCACCAATCCAAGCTATGGATGACGCTGTGCACAGCAGAAACAGCTGTGTAGATAGGAATGAAAAGGGTCAGGAACATCATACAGTAGTCTCTGGTGAAGCCAGCTACCACATTCAGGCAGACATTTACAACATCTTCTTTCCCGTGACCTCTCGAATAACCTCAGACGGCCGGTTTGAAACGTGTCTAGGGCAGAGCACGGTGCCCGTGATAGTGGTCAAGAAATGCCCCTTGTCCGACTTTATCAAACACTTCGTCAAAGTCCGGGACAACGTCCCTGGCATAACAGACTTCAGCTTCGTGGAGACTCAAAACGTGAGCGCAGTCAAACTGGAACTCACCACAGAGGAGACCCGAAAACAATCTTGGTACTTTAACATTGATGGGGAATGCGTTCGTTTGAAAAGTAACATTTGTTACTTCAGAGTCCAGCCACACATTTTTCAAGCATTTGGCCCCTCTGAAAAGTAAGTCTGTCTGCAGATCTGGTTTTTCAAGGGGAGTAAACATTCCGTCACGTTTCGTCGCATCTGCACGTCACACAGTAATATCTGTTTCGTTGGAAATCCGTTGATCCAAACTAGGTGTGTGTGTGTGTTTGTGTATGTATACACACACACACTTACACACACACACACACACACACACACGCATATATATATATATATATAGAGAGAGAGAGAGAGAGATGTGTGTGTGTGTGTGTGTGTGTGTGTGTGTGTGTGTGTGTAAAAGATGTTTAACTGTGAGTGAAAAACATAGGGTTATATCGACTGACAACCCAATGCGGCAAATGGAATGCAATTCATCTCCTTTTGATAGGTTCGTCATAGAGGGCAAAGAAATCTCAGTAACTTTTTATTTCGGCAATACGCGCAATAGAACAGAGCGATATTCTGAATCATCTCTTCAAGGTATCAGTTTTTAATGCTGGTGTATGTCTAATGACAACTGTGTTTTATTCCTGCATAATGCAACTGTTCTCAAAATCCATTTATATATATATATCATGTGTCAAATGGATGATGAATTGCCCATGTTGGATAGTTCTACAGTTTTTGCTATGAGGTTTACGTGATATATGCACAATCAACCTGATGGTCATTGAGTTTCATTATCTCAAGGAGGCGTCACTGCATTCGGACAAATCCATATACGCTACACCACATCTGCCAGGTTGATACCTGACCAGCAGCATAACCAAACGCGTTTAGTCAGGCCTTTAAGTGCATTCATATATTAGAGTGGATCTCTTTTACGGAATTTTGCCAAAGGACATCAGTCTCGTTGCCATGGATTCTTTTTAAGTGCGTGTTGCGCACGGAACCTCGATTTATCGTCTCATCTGAATGACTAAAAGCTCTGTTTGATTTTCCAGAAAAAGGGCAAGAGCGGGATTCAACCCAGACCCTCATGACAGACGAGCATCTCAACCATTCTACCACCTTCCTCATTTAGAGAGACAGAGAGGGAGGTTTGTTTGTTTGTGTGTGTGTGTGTGTGTGTGTGTGTGTGTGTGTGTGTGTGTGTGTGTGTGTTTGATAGTCCTGTAGTTATTGTCATAACGTTTACATAATATATGCACAATCAGCCTGATTTGTCATTTCCGAGAGAGAGAGAGAGAGATGATTTCAAAATCCATTTTCACATTATGGGCCATGTTTAATTGTCCTACAATTCTTGCCATAATATTTAATCAATACATGCACAATCAACATGATAGTCTTTCACAGAGAGAGAGGGGGTCTTTCAGACAAAGAGAGAGAGAGAGGTCAGGTGGGGCATCCCCAAGAAATGCATATTAAATTAACACGTGTGTTTTCTGCGCTAATACGTGCGAAAGACCCATTTACAAATATGATCTTACGGAATTTCAATTTTCTGTACTTTTTTTTGTACAAAATCCAATCATCACCTCCAATTTTGAAATCCCTCACGTTGCTATATTCCAAAATATTGTTAATTCGAGCATCATTGAATATTATTTCTAGACTTGTCGTTTCTCTCATTCTTTCTCGCCTTGACTACTGTAACTCTATTGTCTGGTTTGCCTGCTTCATCCATTCAGTCCTTTCAGCGCATACAAAACTCTGCTGCCCGACTCGTCCTCAGAAAGAAAAGATCTGAGCACATCACTCCTCTTGCAACAACTCCATTGGCTCCCTGTCTCACACAGAATAAAGTACAAGATCAGCACTCTATGTTATAAATGTATTCACAAATCTGCCCCTTCCTATCTCTGTGGCTGCCTTCACCTCTACACTCCATCTCACTCTCTACAGTCGACTTCGGATCCACTCTGTTTACGCATTCCCAGATTCAAACACTCCACTGTTGGCTGCCGTTCTTTCTGTTTCTGAACCTTGCCATTGGAATGAACTTCCTCTTTCGCTTCGTCAGGTCTCCGCACTCAGCTCTTTCAAGTCTGGCCTTAAAACCCACCTCTTCCCAAGATAGCCTCCCTTCCCTGCCTCTCCCTTGTCTTCAGTTTCTCCAGTTTGAGTTATGCATGCGTGTGAATGCCTGGTGCAAAAGCGCTTTGATTTGTCTCTGCACAAGATTCAGCGCTATATAATAATAATAATTATTATTATTATTATTATATCTTCGTGAAATGTGTCTAGCATTTTGTTCTTTGGATATTGGTATACATTCGGAAACAAATACCTATTCAATTGGCCGCAAGCACGTATATGTGTGTATGCTCGCGCGCATCCAGCGCATGTAAGTGCTTTTGTGTGCAAGTGCGTGTGTGGACGAGTGAGTGTGTGGGCGATACCATTTAGACTTGGTGGGTAAAATCATGTCTGGTAATAATACTTACCGATTTGTGAAAATATAACTATATACAACTGTGATTTATAAAACAAGAAAATATTGTTTCCGTATCATATCATATAGCTCGTGTATATGTATTTTTTGTGTGTTTGGAGAGAGAGAGAGAGAGAGAGAGAGAGAGAGAGAGCGTGTGTGTGTGTGTGTGAATGAAAATATGTGTGCGCGTCTGTATGTGTGTGCGCGCGCGCATATATGGTTTCTATATGAGGCAAGAGAGAGAGAGAGAATGCCAATATCTTAATAAAATGATGAATGAAACGAAATACCGGACGATGAACTGGTAGATGCTCGGCAATAAAACAAACCGTCCATCCCCCACTCTCAGAAAAGGAACAAAATTCTAACAAACAAAAACAAATTAAAAGTACTATCATGTTTGTAGTTACAACCGATTAAATTGAAGGCACAGGATGATACAGGAAAGACCGTGATCTGAATGAATGGAGTCTCCCGTCGAACCGACGGACGAGTAGGCAAGCACGCTTATCTGTCGGTGTGTGTCCTTATATGGGAGGCCGATTCTGGATGCGCAGCACTTCCCACAAGTGTTGCAAGGGAAAACGTCTCCAGAAGTTGAGCCCTGCTTCCTTCGCTCACGCTTCTCCTTAAAGGCCAGCGTTCTCTTGTTTTCAAACGTCTTTATGCCACTAGAGCACAGCATCCTCCAGCAAGAGCGGTCAAGGGCACCAGTTTCCCAGGAAGCGGTTTCTGTGTCACAGGCTTTGAGGTTTGTCTTCAAGGTGTCCTTGAAGCGCTTGCAGGGTCTTCAAAATTCGCGGTGGCCTTCCTTCAGCTGGCCATACAAGAGCATCTTCAGGATCCTGCTGTCTGTCATGCGGACAACGTGTCCTGTCCAGCGTAACTGGCACTGGATCAGCAGGCTTTCGATGCTGGGCAGGCCACTCCTCTCTTGGACCTGGAGGTTGGAGACCCTGTCTTGCCACTTTATGCCGAGGATCTTTCGTAGGCATCTCTGGATAAACTGCTCAAGTTGTTGAATGTGACGGCGATACGTCGTCCATGTTTCACAGCAGTACAACAAGGTGATCAGCACAACAGCTCTGGTTCCACAGCCGGTTGTTGAGTCTGTCAAAGGCGGAGCTGGCCTTGGCGATGCGCAGCGTCACTTCTGCATCAAGGGCTCCGTTGCTGCATAGGGTGCTGCCCAAGTAGCAAAACTTGTCGACTGACCTGATCTCTTTGTCATCATAATGAACTGCATGTCCTTATGGGTGTGGACCGTGATCACATTCTTTATATATGCCTATACGTGCCTTTTCTTTATTAATTCATTTTTTTCAACTTGTAAAGAAGTAAAGAATGTTATTTTCAATGAAGACCATGAGGAACGAGAAAACTGTTTTAATATCTGTGTAAAAAAAAAGACAGATCTTTTAGCTCCACAATCACAAAAGACTCCCTCCTTTATTTCGTAAGTTTTTCATGTAAAATTCAATCTTTAACACCGGTTTGGAGTACACTTGTGAATAGATCAGTTCTGTTGTTCAAAAAGCAGAGTGTCAAGAAATCTTTATAAAAGAGATATGGGGCTACCAGACGGGTCATCTTAAAAAAAAAAAAAAAAAAAAAAAAAACCCACAATGGAGACACTCGCGAGTCATCTGATTTAATGACTGTCTTCAGACAAGACGGGCAAAACATATTGCCTTTCCAAGATGGTGTGGCAAGAGTCATGAAAGGCAAGGCAGGACAAGTAGTTTATTTCATGTGCCCACTAAGGCACTGAAACAAAACACACAAGCATCATTTACACACACCATACAGAGTGATGCGAAAAAGTAAACTTCTTCTTCTTCATGGGCTGCAACTCCCACGTTCACGTCCGTTTTTACCCCGCCATGTAGGCAGCCATACTCCGTTTTTTGGGGCGTGCATGCTGGGTATGTTCTTGTTTCCATAACCCATCGAACGCTGACATGGATTACAGGATCTTTAACGTGCGCATTTGATCTTCCGCTTGCGTATACACACGATGGGGGTTCAGGCACAAGCAGGTCTGCTCATATGTTGACCTGGGAATTCGGAAAAATCTCCACCCTTTACGAACCAGGCGCCATTACCGAGATTCGAACCCGGGATCCTCATACTGAAAGTCCAACGCTTCAACCAATCAGCTATTGCGCCCGTCAAAAAGTAAACCACAACATCAAATCAGATCAGGGAGAAAGGCACACACGACAAACAGCGTGAAAAACAGAAGTCACCTTTCAAAGTAGGCTTTGGACACATAGGTGGGAGGAGCGTCAGGGTCAGTGTGCAGCACGTTCTCCTCCGTCACGCGCTCTGACACCTCGTGCTTGTAGGCATTTCCGTACACGAGCAGGTCCTGTAATATATAATATGGTCAGTATTGGCTCTATATAGATAGATAGCTGTGTTGTGTGCGTGAGCTGTGTAAGTATATATGCATATGTGAATGTGCGAGAATGCGCGAGCATAAGCACGGGTGTGCATTTCGACAGGATCACACTTTGATACATCTGGATGAGGAACAGCAGCCTGGTGTACATACCGTGTAGAGCTGGAAGGCTGCCTGTGTTCCGTTCCACTTCTGTACTGTGGGGTTCTTCACCTCCCTCTTCCCTGCACACACACACACACACACACACACACACACACACACACACACACGGAAACACACACACACACACACACACATTGACAAACTGATTGATCGTACTGACCAGGGACAGTTTTTAATACTTCTGAACCTCTCATTTTCACTATAGCATACAGTTGTGCATACTTTGAATTTTACAGACGCAATGTAACTTCAGGCAGCGACCAACATCAATGTGTTTGAGAGTCACAAATACAACAAGAGAGAGTGAAGGGGGGGGGGGTGAATCTGACTGATTCAGTGCTGTAATGCGCTTTGCGATGTTTGAAAGCGATATAGAAATAGTATTATACTCTTGAGATCACATCGTCCATTCAATCGTTCCAAAGGCACAAGGACAACACGAGAAGGGCAACAGTGGAGAAGCTTGACGCTTCATTACCACTGAGATATATGTTTACATCTGTCATCACTGTATGAATTATGTCTATGTTCATTTATGTCCATTGCGGAGTTCGTCCTCATACCGTTGTGATAATCGCATGTAAATGACTGTGACTGATGAATGTAAAGTCCGTGTCAACATAGCATTACAATTTTAGGCATTTCATGGCTTTCATATAATTATTCATACAGAATGAATGTTATTCTCGTTCTCATTATTTGTCTAGCTGTCTGTGTGCAGGTTGGTTTGTCTGATTAACATGCAGCAAAAATGCATTTTCTATTTTGGGAGATAATACAATAATCTGCATTCTGTGTCTCTTATGGAGGCTCCATGTGCTAAAGGACACGTGGAGAATTGAGTATAATTTAAAAGTAGGCGAGGACAAGGAAAACTAGGAGATTATGTGTACAACAGGGTACAAATAGAATTAAATAACATAATCAAAAAAGAAAGCAAACATAGGGAAATGGCTATGAATAATATAATTAAGTAACACTTTAAACGAAAGCAAGCACGGGGAAAGGGGCACGAATAGATTCAAGCAACACTTAAAACGAAAGTAAACATTGGGGAAGGACCACAAGTAACAATTAAAACAAAAGCAAGCACAGGGAAAGGGGAACGAATAGAATTAAGTAACAATTAAAACGAAAACAAGCAAGTGTTAAGGGGTACGAACAGAATAGAGTAACAATCAAAACGAAAGCAAGCACAGGTTAAGGGGAAAGGCTAGAATTAAGTAACAATTAAAACGAAAACAAGCATAGGGAAAGGGGAACGAATAGAATTAAGTAACAATTAAAACGAAAACAAGCACAGGTTAAGGGGAAAGGATAGAATTAAGTAACAATAATTTATTAAAACGAAAACAAGCACAGGGAAAGGGGAACGAATAGAATTAAGTAACAATTAAAACAAAAGCAAACACATGTCAAGGGGGAACAAATAGAATTAAGTAACAATCAAAACGAAAGCAAGCACATGTTAAGGGGAACGAATAGAATTAGGTAACAATTAAAACGAAAGCAAGCACCAGGAAAAGGGAACGCATATAATTAACCTTCGCCGCACAGAGTGGGTCTGTCAGACCCACAGCCGCATAAAAGTCCCCATATCTCCGGAACTATTAAAGCTACAGTTATGAAATTTCCTGACTTTTCCTGACTCGTAAGTCCCTTTCCGGTGACAAAATTTGGAATTGTTACATCATAAAAGAAAGGAGTAATTAATGATGTAATTTCATTATCCTGATTCATCCCAAGGTGGGCCTTTCAGATCCACATATGAGAAAGAGGAGCAAAGGCCAATACCCTTATTCGTCCAATGGTGGGCCTCTCAGACCCACATATAAAATAGAGAGGAGCTATCCTTCTTCCCTGTCATCTTTCTGTGCCATCTGTTCTTCTCTGCTATCCGTTCTTCCCTGTCATCTTCTGTGCCATCTGTTCTTCTCTGATATCCGTTCTTCCCTGTCATCTTCTGTGCCATCTGTTCTTCTCTGATATCCGTTCTTCCCTGTCATCTTCTGTGCCATCCGTTCTTCTCTGCTATCCGTTCTTCCCTGTCATGTTCTGTGCCATCCGTTCTTCTCTGCTATCCGTTCTTCCCTGTCATCTTCTGTGCCATCCGTTCTTCTCTGCTATCCGTTCTTCCCTGTCATGTTCTGTGCCATCTGTTCTTCTCTGCTATCCGTTCTTCCCTGTCATCTTTCTGTGCCATCTGTTCTTCTCTGATATCCGTTCTTCCCTGTCATCTTCTGTGCCATCTGTTCTTCTCTGCTGTCCGTTCTTCTCTGTCATCTTCTGTGCCATCTGTTCTTCTCTGCTGTCCGTTCTTCTCTGTCACCTTCTGTGCCATCTGTTCTTCTCTGCTGTCCTCCTCCTCTGCTGTCATTTCTTCTTGAGATTTTATACTCTGCTGCCAGTCGTTCTCTGTCAGTTTTATTATTTGCTTTCTATCCTTCTCTGCTTGGCAAATCAATATGGTCTTTGATAATGCCTTCCAGAAATACCTGGAATCAACCACTAAACGTGGGGGTTGCAACCCATTGGAGGTAGGGCGTCACTTGCAGAGGGCTATAATGAAGGCCAGGGGCAGGGAACATACACGGCTGTGCCACTTCACCACCACCAGCGCCCACCCAAATACACATATAAACACATTTCCACCCCAAACACACACACAATCAATCATACATAGCTCCCACAACACACATGCAGAGCAATCTGTGCACTTGAGCTCGCATGATACGTACATCATATGTAAACATATAACAATAGATGCAAAAGTGTCATATATAAAAACTAATCCCCCAAAAGCGTTTTTGTTGGAAAAGGCTTTTTTTCAAAGGGGATCCGAATTTACTGTAAACGTGGCACCATCGCTTGCCTGCAGACAACCAGCTCCACAATGCATATTGTTAGGGCGCAAATAGTTTAGATTCAATTTCGATAAGTTGCTGCAGCCATTGCTAGCCATAGACACAATGGATATTCATAAACTAGTCCCCTATAACACACACAGCGTAACAGAGCGCTAGATCTATGCGTGTTGCTATGCTGCCTCCTGAAACTCGGCAGCAGTTCATGCAACTAACTTCACAACACGAAAAGTATTTAAAAAACGGGCAGGATTTCTTACATGTTTCAAAAGTGTACACAAATAAATAATAACAAGGATGCAACATGGGCGATCGAATTACTTACCCCAATACACCCAAAGCAGCGCGAAGTTCTCGCTCTGCTTCTTCCACCATGGATGCTTGTGATGCCATGCTTGTTTCAAGATGCACCGGTGACGGCTGAAATTCAGCCCTAGGCCCTATCGCTCGCTTGCCTGCTTTGCAACCCTGTGGGTCTGACAGGCCCACGCTGGGATTATTAAGGGGTAAACCGCCCATTGCTTCTTTGGCGGTATGTGGGTCTGAGAGGCCCACCTTGGGACGAATCTTCGAGTCAGAAGCTCAGTGCGGCGAAGGTTAAGTAACAATCAAAGCGGAAGCAAGGACATGGAAACGGCCACGAATCGGACAAAATAACAATCAAATAGAAAGCAAACAGAGGAAAAGGGGAACGAATAGAATCAAGTAACGAAAGCATGCACAGGGAAAGGAGGGTTGTTCAAATGATGTCCGACCTGGCTTGACCTGTCCCAGGGCCTTGCGGAGAGAGACGAGGTGGGGCTGCAGGCTGTCCCAGTCAGGGTCCACCTGACCCGCCACCCCACCCCTCAGCTGTCGGCTGGCTTCGTTCAGCAGCTTCATGTACCCGGACTTCTGCTCCCCTGATATACCCGCAAACTGCACGCACAGATATAATACACACATAAATGCACGCACGCGCGCACACAGATACAGACACACAGAGATAAATACAAACAGACACAGACATACACACACACACAAATTACACACACGCGCATACACACACATACAAATCACAAACGCACACACACACACACAATATCACGCACACGCAGAAACACACACACACATATACACCATATACCTGGCAACTGAACGCATTCCATAAAATCCCACTTCACTGATTATCAATTAAGCAGCATTTCATCTGTCCTTGGGGGAAGTGACACGTTGAGAGAACCAAAATCAGTACACCTTTATTTCGTTCTCGATTCTCGAGTCTATGCGGCGTTATGTAAATCACAAGGGCATGGGGTGGAGAGTGGGACTTGAGCAGGCACCAGGAAGGGTGGGAAGTCACGG